>NC_139707.1:24219841-24262451 GCF_964188405.1 Protomyctophum parallelum | reverse complement strand
GTGTGCAGGTCGACTCTTGGACATCATTGCCAGGTCTTACAAGACAAACAAGCCGGGACAGTTCTACAAAAATAAGCCCAAAAGAGGCAACTAGGCCACATGACCACATGCATGCACGATTGCACGCACGCATACACAGCAAATTGATCAGCTATTTGAAAATAGCCGATTTACAACCTCACAACGTTCACACTAAAGAAAGGTTATTAAAATATTTGGAATATCAAACAACACAAATCTTGTACGGGGATCCCTGGCACAACACCTTCTCAGATGGTTTCTCCCTCTTTACTGTCAATCTCCACTTGAAACAATCAATAAAGCCAGAAAAAGGAATACTGAGATAATATTGATTTCAGCTGTTACAATTCCAAACATGCAAACATAACAGTAACACGCTTTAATTAATTATGTATTAGTAGCTACTAGCTTAATGACTGGTATTGTCTTTTTTTATGACCAATGTGTTTGAATTTAAGTGAAGTTAACATACTTAAATGCATTTGAAGATAATGTTCAGGACTCCAATAAAAAAGTAGCAAAAGATAATTCAGGATTCCAATTACAAATAGCAGATCTGAGAAAGAGAGTCCACTCACTCCACGACATCAGAGGTACATTCAGTACTTCCCACAGATTACAATCACCCAAGGAGAGTTTTGAAATGACTAATGACAACAACAAAAACTCCCGCATATACGCTCTCCAAAGTTAGTAAAACAATCTGCAAACACATGAGCAGCAAGATTCGTGAGTTGCAGTGATTGGAGAAGGATATCAAATGGAACACAACCATAATTGTGTGATTTATATTGGATATTCTGACTATAAATTGTACATTGATTTTTGGTTTGGCAACAGAGAGAGTAGACAGAGAGAGAAATAGAATGGGCATAGACAGCGAGTCAGAAAGTCGGACCGGAAAAGTGAGAGAAAGCGAGTGATGAAAGATAAAGCAGTGGAAAGAATGTCAGGCAGTGCTCTTTAACACTTGAGAGCTGAGTGCAGACTGGCCTTGGGTGAGAGGGCCTTCCTGCTGAGGCCAATGAAATCAATCAAACTCCTCCAGGCCAGCGTGTGAACTGGGACAAAAGATATTCATGTTTTCATAAGTGCACCACGCCCGCCCACACACACACACACACACACACACACACACACACACACACACACACACACACACACACACACACACACACACACAGTGTGAAGAGCACCACACCTACAGACAATCAGGAAGGAAAGGAGGCAGAGAAGGCAGCCTTGTGGACTGTACTGTATACATGTGAAGGCGGGCACGTTTGTCTTGAAACGAATGATGGTTTAAAATATGACTATACCCTCGTTTCCTGGGGTCTGTCTCTGGCGTCTAATTCTTTCCAGACACTCCCGTCCGTCTGCTTTCGTCTCCGGCTGTACAGTATGTGTCCGTTTGTCTGTCTTCCTCTCAGCTTCACAGACATCAATGTATGCATGGCAGCAGCCAGGTATACTGTACAATGTACACCACAATACACAGACTGCAATGATTAGTTCAGTAAGATAACTCATGAATAGATAGAATGATAATTGAAAAATGAGTGTGCATATAATATTTTATCTTGGCGTTCGGCTCTGCCATATTTTCTCGGCACAGTTAAAATTAAAATGACATCTAGCAGTGTTCACGCCTTCAAGAACAGGCTGAACAAACACCTCCTCAGTATGGGACTGTAATCCCACAAAGCTCAAAGACTGTCATTCATCCAACATTCAGTTTAGACATACTGTACGCCTGACTGAGTAGCTGCAGATCATTGATAGGCTCTTTGAATGTATTTTTCTCAGGAGGATGACAGCAGGAAGAACAGAGACTGAGGTGACCTTAAAAAACCCAGCAGTTGGTCTTGGTCAGCTAACTGACACGTCATCGTATAGCGTGTGTAGTACCACACATGTATGTGCCCATGAGCATAACGTGAGCCCCTCCAGTATTATCTGACTGAACTAACTCCGCAAGCTACATACTGTATCATTCACTTAAACCCTATAGTTGACCAGGGTCCACCAGGGGTCTGTATTGGTCCCCTCCTGTTCCCCCTCTATAACAAATCCCTTTGCAGAAAACTGTTGATCTACAAGCTATCTTTACCGAATGTTTAACTGTATTTTCGCTGGATCTTCACCCATTATGATTAGGGACACTATACAGCCATGTGGTTAATAATCCTTTTTATTTTATTGGTTAATTTTCTGTACAAAGTATATGCATATATGCAGCCGTTCAGAACAGGGTCCTCAGAAAAGGGGGTCCTCAGAACAGGGGGTCCTCAGAACAGGGTCCTCAGAACAGGGGGTCCTCAGAACAGGGTCCTCAGAACAGGGGGTCCTCAGAACAGGGGGTCCTCAGAACACAGGGTCCTCAGAACCTCATATTTTTTTATTACTTGGTTAACCCATTCTGACCGGGCACCCATTTTGGTCAGCATCATGTTATGCTTTAGCTATTTAAAAATAGCAGATCTACAAGCTCATATCGCGCCACCGAGTGGCGCGATATGAGCTTGTAGGTCTGCTATTTTTGAAAAATCGAAGAGCGACTGACATTTTTAGAATCTGATCTCAGGTCAGAATGGGTTCATCAGACCAGTGTGTCCCCGGCGGAAACCTCGTATGAATCTGATCTCAGGTCAGAATGGGTTAAATTTGCAAGCTGTAATGTATAGTTGCTCTGGCCTCTGTCCTACTGCCACCTACTGTCCGTTTATTATATTACACAGTGGGTGAAAAAACACACCCCTTAAGACTAAACCACACCCATCAGAGGTGTGGCTTCCAGGGGTACCTATCACATTAAAGACTCTGATGGGTACCTCTAGGCGTCGGCCTGGTATAGACGAATGGGACTTCACTGTACAGAAATAATCACACACACACGCACACGCACACGCACACGCACACGCACACGCACACACACACACACACACACACACACACACACACACACACACACACACACCTAGTTAATTATACTCAGTACAACCATCATGTTGTCGCAACCTGACCCAGCACTCTTATTGATGACTGGTTGCAATGACGAGGACATGCAGGCGATGGCGCCATCCTTATTGATCGCCCATGACAGTTATAAAACATGGCATAATTCCCATTGATCGCCAGTGACAGTCTGTAAAGAAAATGGTGTCATCACCATTGATTAGCAATAGATGTATGTGACATAGATCCACAGCAATCTCACCCACACACACTGCTTACATTTATCATCCTAACAGCAAACCGTTCACGGGGAAACACACACATGTGGATGGGTTGATTAGTTCTGCCAGCTTGCTCATTCAGTATTACATCTGATTCTGGGCTACAGAATAGGATTCTTGATACTTAAGATGCCCACGTCTCTAGTCTTAAGTCTAATATTAATACCCATCAGGATTAATTAATTAATTCACCTCGTGCCAGGATTTCCCCCCGTTTAACCGTTATTTTGAAGAGCCAAAAATCTGTGACCGGATGTTATGTTGTCTAACAGCAACACAATGCTAACGTGAGTAGCATTCCCACTTCATCGATCAAAAGCGTTATAAAAGACCAATTGACGTAGATCTACGCTAATTCAAATGACGTAGATTCACACCAAATCGGGGAGTGGATTAAGAAAGTGATATAGAATGACAACAATATATTTAGAGACTGGCAGATAGAAGTATAGAAGCCACCACTCCTTTCGATGGGAATTTACATTTATATCCCCTTGTGCTCTCCTGATAGATGTTCCGTGTTGTTTAATGCCATCGCTGCATTAAACAAACTGTCCTGCTGACTGTATACAGTGGGGACCTCATGTTTTTGTATTGTCTTGGTGTCATGTCGTGTAATGTGTTGTTTTGACTAGCCCTTACCCGTTGTGAGATATTTGCCCCCCTTGTGGCCGTAGGGGGTACTTTTTAATTCACTAATAAATTCATTATTAATAATTAATGTGTCAAATCGAAAAAATGCCTGTGTGAAAAGTGGGAGTGATTGGTGCAGGCAATGAGGAGATAAGGCGGTGTTTCTGGCAGACAGACATTGTTAGAATTATAGTATGATGATGATGATGATTATAGTATGATGATGTGGGTGTTTGAACAGAAATGTGAAGACTAATATCCTTCGGGACAATAAAGATCATTATATTAATTTGTTTTTTCAGGCCAATTAGTCTGTCCGGGACATACGTTTTATATATTTAATACAGTCATTTAGTTAAAAGGTATAATGGCGGTCAACGAAAGACACATCTGAAATGTTATTTTGCCCTCTAAAGATAGGACCATAGATAGCAACATAGGTAGGTGACGGACGTCACAGACTGGCCACTGGCCACATGACATACCGGATCCACATGCAGCGTTAGACACCATATTGTCGGAAAGGCAGCAAGTTGCAACACAAATTATCTTCCATTTACTTTATGTGAAATGACCTAAATTACATGAGGCTGGTGGAAAAAAACACGTCCACCCGTTCAGAGACAAAAACATAACTTTCCCTTCCTTTTCAGCTTCAAACGCCAGGAAATCGAACCCCGTCTGCGAAGGGTGTATTCATAGAGTTCACGAGAGTCACACCGCATTGCCTCGCGCTCCAGTGCCCTCTTAAACCTGAATAAACACTGTTTAACTATTCCCCTTTACATGATTGCTGTGCATCTGTCAACGAGGACCTCTATTGTTCTGACATTTTTTGCCATTTTTTGTCCTCTCTCTCTCTCTCTCTCTCTCTTACTCCTGAGATATAGATGCGCGCACACACCGCACACACACTCACATACGAATGCACTCACTCACTCACACTCACGCAGTAATTGCAGCTGTAACGCCTGCAATTCGAACCCAGGTCTCACACATGCATGGAAGATCAAAATATCTAGCGCTCACACAAGAGGGTTTTGCAGACAGTTCAGCATATTTAACATATAGTTAAAAACAGTGAGCATTTCTTGGACATGAAGTAAAGACACTGTATTATACTGTATTTCTTCTTTTCACAGACTACTGATGACAATGGATTTAATCTTAAATTAATGAAGCATGATTTATGCTTTGTCGTACTACAGTGTTGCAGACTGAACATAACCAACAAGCTCACAACGTGTCACATCCGAGTGTTGTGAGCTTCATGGTCTGCTATTTTCACTGTGGTACCACACAGCTCTCTGGGGAGAGAAGCAGAGAGGTCCATGGTGGAATCGTGGATCTGTTCTCTGATGACTTGGGCCTCACTCACACCTTTCGATCTAGCATACAACATTGATGCATGCTAGATGTAAGCAAGATGTAAGTGTCATGGCCGCCCCAATGCATTTCCAATGGAAGTCACATGGTTTGATACAACATTTTGGACTACAAGCTGTTGTATGGCTTTCGGCTGTGTTTCGACTGCCCCCCTCCCCCTCATACAACACAAATGTGTCAAACCATGTAACCATGTGACTATAGGGGCAACGGTTTGCGGAGCGGTCTTGATATCGGAAGATCGCTAGTTCGTATCCCCGGACCGGCACGTTAAAATTACCACCGCTGAAGTGCCCTTGGACAAGGCATTGAACCCCTACCATGAATTGTTCTATGAGCAGGGCCTGGCTGTAAACAAGTTCTTGAGCTTAGTCCAGTTACCCTGGGTAAACATAGCACCTTTCCTTTCCTTACTCCCATTGGAAATGCATTGTGGCAAGATGTATCACACCCTTTGTATACAACAAAGCATACATCAGTCTGTTGTAAAGGTGTGAGTGAGGCCTTGGTGGAAAAATTAAAAAGTACTCAAATGTTTTACTCGGGTAAAAGTATCAATACGGCAATGTAGAAATACTCTGTTACAAGTAAAATGTATGAGAATCTATTGAAAATAGCCGACATGTATATATAGGGCTGAAGTGGTTAATGTATGTTTCGTAATAATATCCCATATCTACAAAGTAACTAGTAACTAAAGTTTTCATATCATTGTAGTGTAGTAAAAGCACAATAGTAGGGGGGTAGAAGTAAAAGTACTGAAAAGTATTGAAGCTTGGAACTACTCCAGTAAAGTAAAAGTACCTCAAAATTGTACTTAAGTACAGTAAATATACTTACAGTAGTTACTTTACACCACTGCTCTGATGGCATATTAGTTCCAGAACCCAACCGGGCTCATAGATCTATCCTTTCTAAGTTCCAAGATGATAAGAATACTAGTCTGTTTTAATGAGCCCGTCTGACAGGACAAAAAGATATAGAAACCTTCTCATTAAGACTTCTCACTTTGGAAAGTTCAACAGTTCCATGATTTAATGACTTCTCCTTTTTTTAAGGTCTCTGCTGAATTTGATCATTTTGCCAAAAAGCAGCCCATTGTGGGCTCCAGGTTGCTCACTGTGGTTGGGCACATGACTTGCTCACAGTGCGTGAGTATTGTTTTCATAGTCGACCATGGGGTAGGGAGCGCTGTGCTGTTGTATGCTCCGATCATAGACATGGTAACACAGCGCCTGCCTCTGATTGGCCTACCGACACTGCCGGCCTTACAGAGCTTCCTCCAAGGTGGAAGATACATGCTGGCAGCTAGATAGTCTGCTGCGAGGTTACACCGTGGTGGGAAATAAATAAATAATACAAGTACGATACTACAAGAGAATGACAGCTTGGCACGCGCAACAGTAACTTTTATTTTTGTAGAAGAGGCAAACTAATATTGTTTATGCCGTTGGCCTGTTTATTTGTATACATGTGTAAACTTGAAACATTATTGTACTGCAAAAAGGTCTCTCTTTTCCCTTGATCTTTTTTAGTATAGTATTAGTTTACTATAATTAGATTAATACCTTGATCTTTTTTAGTATAATAGTATTAGTTTACTATAATTAGATTAATACACGATAATCAACACTAACACTTTAATTTAGAACACAGCCAAATCAAATCATAGTAGGCCTACATGTTCAATTAATTATTCAAGCAAAGCAAACAGCACAAACAATATTAGTTTGCCTCTTCTACAAAAATTTAAGTTACAAGTTACTGTCGCGTGTTGCCATTCTCTTGTATTTAAGAACACACACACACACACACACACACACACACACACACACACACACACACACACACACACACACACAGCACCCATCACTATGAATCAAAACCCAGTTCCTCTGTGTGTGTGTGTGTGTGTGTGTGTGTGTGTGTGTGTGTGTGTGTGTGTGTGTGTGTGTGTGTGTGTGTGTGTGTGTGTGTGTGTGTGTGTGTGTGTGTGTGTGTGTGTGTGTGTGTGTGTGTGTCTGCTTATTATTCTCTCGGTCCCCTGATTTCTGACCTCTTTTTCTGTCCTGTCGAGGTTTAGTGTCTGCTAGCATTCCACTCCGTTTCTGCTACTGCTCACATTCTATAGGGACCTCAACACACACATGCATGCACACGCACGCACACACACATGCATGCACACGCACACACACCCTTTAGGGGACAACATATTCCCTGATCCATCACTCACCCTCACATAACTTATTCAACTGCACTATGTCAATGTCACACGCTCAATGTCAGTTCCTGTGTGCACACGCGCGTGTGTGTGTGCTTCTGGTGGCATACTGTAGCAGTCACTAAGACAGCAGGGGTGAACACACTCTGGAGTCTGGACATATAACAGTCTGTATACATCTCAAAGAGACACATAGCATGTGGGTGAGGGAGAGAGAGAGAGACACAGACAGACAGACAGACAAAAGGAGCTTGTATGAAAAAAGCGACTTACATAAATAATCAACAATCACCATTTGCTTATCATCTAATCATAAGAGATATGTTGACATGAGTGGCATCACATTGTGGAATATCACCACCACACCCAATCCCATTACGCCAAGTCTTATCCGAATGGCTTGTTTGACGAGGTGGCAAAGTCACAATTGATAGGAAAATCACACAGGAATAACTATAATTAATCATTCACTTTACACAGACACCACACGCGCACACACATGCACATTTTAAGCACTCAAACTCTATGAACCACAAAAATGTTTCCACATGCGTTCTCTCACACACACACACACACACACACACACACACACACACACACACACACACACACACACACACACACACACACACACACACACACACACACACACACACACACACACACACACACACACACACACTTCCTTGCCAAGGAACATTTGAGTGAAAACAGCGTGCTCCATATTTATCAGTTTCCATCTAAATTATGGTTGATTTAATCAGCCTGTGCAGTTAAAGACATTCAGATGTGGCTGCAGAAACAGCAGTGCAGTGCAGTCCCTTTCTTATACTCTCAGAGTGAAATGAACACAGAGGATACTGTACAATTTGATCCTACAATCAGGTCCTCTTAAAACAATGGTAAAAATGGTGGTGGTTACATGGTAAACGGTCCCCAAGCCCCTGTATCTTTCAAACAATTTCTCTGGGAGTGTGGTCAGTACCAGCAGTACAGCAAGCTAAGTATGCTGAAGGAGCCTAGGAGCAGGAGCTCAGCTACAGTAGCTAGGCTATATCTCATTCTGCATTGCAAAATGCCATCTTCAATTTTTATTTAAAAACACTTTCTAGTGTGGAGTTATTTATATATTTATGCATAGCTCCTTTGGCAGACGAAGATACATTTAAATAAAGTCACATTTAAACTTTACCTCCTGACCAAGATATACTTAATTGTGTCTCCAATGCAAATATATGCATTCATTACAGTAGAAGTTCTGTCTTCTTTTGTTATTTTTGCAAGGCTATATAAAACAGACGTGTGTGCTTTGATAATACAGTAGCCTCTATAGTTCAGTGGTTCAAAACCATACAGTGGAACAATACTGCCCCCTGCTGTGGAAATATGGAACATTTATTTCACACAACATTGACACACACTGACTATAGTGACTATTGACTGAGTCAGTGAAATATACCGGTAGGCTAAATGTGGGCGTGATAATTAATATCAAGAGAGAGAGAGAGAGAGAGAGAGAGAGAGAGAGAGAGAGAGCGAGAGAGAGAGAGACGCACTGATAAGCAAATTAAGATAATTAAGCTATGGCTTAATTAAGGGGCACTTCAGCTGGGGAAAAAACTGAAACAACAGTGCCAGCGCAAATTGCCACACGACATCAATATAATCACAACAGAGCAAAGCTAAGACATGCGCTGATAAATACATATAATATTGACACTTACTTTATTTTGAAGTCCATGCATCTATTCCTCTGGATAACTTGTAAAAGTCCATGTGTCACTTTCATAAGTCTCTTATTTCCATAAACAGAGAGTCAACCAAGTATATTAAAAAAAAACACGTGAAAAACTATATGCAATCAAGGGACAAGCAGGAACTGGTACAGGCTTTTCCCTGGCTGGCAGTTCTCCCCTGTTGTCTCTTACCTAGCCTCAAGTGAGACTGAACTGCCTCCACCTGCAGCAATCCTGCTCTTAAAACAGGTATAGGGCAAACCATCCTCTAATGAGTAAGTGGTCATTAGTTAACTATAGCTAACTATATGAGTAATTCTTCCACAATACTATATACATTAAAGGAATACAAGATATTGTAACGCGGGAACCATTGCCAACTTATGCCCTGCTATATTGCCCACAACCTATTGGGTGTGTCCTTACCGAGTGTAATGTGTTCTGATTGGATCTCAGCTAAGAGAGTTATGTGTTGTGTTCAGTTCAGCCCGCGAGTATTGAGTTGTCTTCCGGATCCCAGAGTGTATGGTCGTCGAGTGAATAATCCTCCGTCTGTGCCAGGGACTAAGGATTGACAGCCACAAAGACTGTTTACAG
Source organism: Protomyctophum parallelum (assembly GCF_964188405.1). Lineage (NCBI taxonomy): Eukaryota > Metazoa > Chordata > Actinopteri > Myctophiformes > Myctophidae > Protomyctophum > Protomyctophum parallelum. The sequence continues at coordinate 24,252,621 of NC_139707.1, read as the reverse complement.
TGTATATGCGTGAGCTACAGGTACAGTGTACTGCTGTAGTGTAGCCTGTGATTTCGCAGCCTGTGGAGAGTTGTTATTATTGCCGTGCCGTCCTGTGAACTGTGTTACCTGCCGTTCTACTAGTAAAAATGGAAATCCTTGTTGTGGCATTATTGCACCCACTCGCCTCCAACATCACATTAAGTGTAGTCAAAGTAAGTCCACAACAATATACAAACACTCAACTATTTCACAGGTCCAATTAATTTAGAGAACCTAACATAAACAAGACCAAACATAATACAGACAGGAACAAACACCCCTCCTCCTCTACAGTAGGCTACATGGCACCCTCCAATCTGGAGAGGAGTGCCAGCACTGCAGAGGGGAGACAGGTGACAGACATACCAATGCAACTTCAGTTTCAATAAATACAAATAAACATGTAAAACTCTTTCAACCATTGTGTTAAAGGAGAATTCCATGCTAGAATGCTTTCTTATCTTTCTTACCTTTCTTTGTAGTTGTTACGTCCCCACAAAAGAGGTCCAGGTGTTTTTTTGTGCAAAAACTCCTTATTGGCTATTTTCCCTACCCCATAAGCCCTCAATGAATTGCCTTGCATTGAATGGGAATTGAATGGGGCTATGGGGTGTTATGCTAGTTCGCTTATTTCCATCGAAAGAAGTAGTAAAGTGTGCCGCTTGGGATATTATTTACATTATGAAGAGAGGATATATACAAATAAATTATAATTTTGAGCAATGGAAATAAGCGAATTAGCACAACACCCCATAGCCCCATTCAATTCCCATTCAATTCAATGCAATTCATTTAGGGCTTATGGTAGGGGAAATAGCCAATAAGGAGCTTTTGCACAAAATAACACCTGGACCTCTTTGGTGGGGACGTAACAACTACAAAGAAAGGTAAGAAAGCCTTTTAGTATGGAATTCTCCTTTAATTACAAAAAATGTGTACATATATAAAACCGTTACTTCCAGTCCAGCTGTTTGTAAATTGATCAAGTTGACTTAATGTGTGGTCTATTTGCAAGGTCCTTGATATTGTCTAAGGGCACGGGCTGCCCCGTGATAGATCCCATCTCTCACACGTTACAATTCTGGAAATTCCTGGAATAGTGGAATACAACAGGAAAAATGGTTTCAGGACCACGGAGAGCGCTCTCCGCACTGACAAGGTGCAGCGGTACTGGAATCCACATGAAAGAAATGCATTGTGAGCTGTGCATATCCACGGCTTCCTAAGCCGTGCATGCCTATTCCCACTATAGGCTGAGGAAGAAATGCCACTTGACAGTTTTCAAATCAGCCTCATGGTGGCGCTACAACAGGCCATGTTGCGTCTCTCTCTCTCTCACACACACACACACACACACACACACACACACACACACACACACACACACACACACACACACACACACACACACACACACACACACACACACACACACACACACACACAAACAAACAAACATGTTTAAATTACTCCTAAACATTTTGCCAAACATCACACACTCGCCTATCCTCCTGCAGGTGGAGACCTATGCCCAGAAGAGCACTTTTTCTAGTTAATTTCTGCATGCCTTAGGGCCCATTTAACCATATAATGCATTTGGATGGCAAAAATGGCAGATCTGCAAGTTCAGTGTCTTGAATGAGATGTGCTGTGAGTTTGCATATCTGCTATTTTCCAGCATTGCACAGTGAAGTATAAACAAGGCTTTAGGATTTATAAGTCGTTTTTAGAATCCTCCTCCTCAGGAGCATATCCACGGATATCCCAAGCCGTGCATATCCACGGCTTCCAGATTCGGGGATGACATCAGAGTGGTGCCCAAGAGAAGCCTTGGTGACCTGGAGGCCCCACCCCTCCAATGTATATTTTTATTACCAAATCATTATTTCTTATGATTTATTTTTATATGGGGCAGTCAATAAATGTTTATTCTCCAAAGAAACATCTCTGAGGTCTTCTTTTCTGACACATATTTGGATATTTTTTTATTCAGAAAGATAAAATAGATTGTGTAATTTACACATAATAGGCTACATCACTGGTTCCCGAACATTTCTGTGTATGTGTATAAATACAATTGTTGTGTAGCAAGAAACTCTGACAATAGTACAGTATTACTGCAGACATGTGCTACCATTTGGATAGATGCACCCGCAGTTTCATTAAAGAGGATATTTCCAGAGCACTTAACCTGACAGTTATAAGCAATATAAAACAATTGCATTTCTGTTATATTAAATATGCTAAAGTGGCTTACATTTATTTAAATTGCCTTTGTACATGTTTTTTTTTTTAATAAACAATACAAAGGGAAGTTCACATTGGTGCTGCATTATTTCATAGGCCAGTGGTCTACTTCAACAGGAGAACAGGAGCGCCACCAACAGGTGGATTTTTGAAAATGACTCAAATCATGAAGGCAGTTTGCAATTTACGTGGAATCTTTCACGGACTTTCATACTAGGCTGAGGAATATTATCCCACCCTTTTCACATTGGCCAGTTACAGCGCCACCAACAGGTGGATCTGTTGTTGTTGTTCTTGTTGTTGTAGTAACGACCCAGCACACTCAAACTCTCACTATAACTAGACACTTTACCTCCTCCCCCCTCTCTCTCTCTCTCTCTCTCTCTCTCTCTCTCTCTCTCTCTCTCTCTCTCTCTCTCTCTCTCTCTCTGTTTAAAAGTACAGGACAAATCTCAAAGTACAGGTGAAAATATAGTACAGGTAAAAATCTCTCTCTCTCTCTCTCTCTCTGAGAGAGACTAGAGAGAGACGGCTTGGGAAGCCGTGGATATACACGGCTTGGGAAGCCGGATTGGGAAGCCGTGGAGGTCATCTCGCCCCTTTGCCAACTCGCCCCCGCGAAAAGTGAAGACTGCTCACCCCGGAATTTCGAAAAGTGAAGACAAGCTCGTACAAGCCGTGGATATAGCCCGCCCCAAAGCGTGGATATCTCGCCCCACAGCGTGGATATCTCGCTTGGGGCGAGTTGGCAAAGGGGCGAGCCGTCTCGTATTCATAGCATATTATGCCTGCCTACTGTAACCTTGAACCTCTGCCATTTCTGGAGTTCTGTTGTCAGGAAGTTTTTTGAAACAATGGGAAAAGGAGCATAATTATACTTTTAAAATAACATTTCTGAAGTATGTGTAACCCTGACAAATTATGAACAATTAAATGAATGAATGATTGATTGAATGAATCAACTAATTTTTGAATACTTTACACACACTATAAAGTTTGCAGATAAAGGACAACTAAAATACAGTTCAATGCAAGGTCTGCTAAGAGGGTTTAAACATTTATTGATATATTTACAGTACTATGCAAAAACATCATAATGAACGGTTAGAAATCAAAAATAAATTATATGTACAGTGACATTTTACTGGGTCCAGATTCGAATTGTAGCCACCAATATGGAGATTCACAGTCTTTCCACATTTTTGTGGCATAGAAGGAGAACGAATGTAACCGTTTGTTTGAGCCAAATCTGGGTTGAACATGGTGTGGAGCTCCCTCTGGTGTTGTGATTGTCGACGGTGTTGACGTTTAGGAAGTAGTTTGACAGGTACATGGGCGTCTCTGTGGTATAGTGAATCTTGTAGACCAGGCCCATTGCAAGTTGTTGTACTCTGTCCTCTAACCTAAGCCATCCCAAACTATCAAAATGAGTATACTGTATGCTATGAGGTAAATAGTCTAAATTTGCTATTCATTCTGAGGAGATTATTGGCATGGTGTCAGCATTGTTGATAGATTAAAAGTCAATGAATGCACTCTTTCTTCTTTTTCTCCTTCTGAATTGTACACTCTGAAGCGATATTTCCCTGTTTCTCCTGTTAAGTGTTGACTTGATGCCATATGTAGTCCATCTGAAGAAAGCGAGGACTTGGAGGGGGGATGAGGGGGGAGGAAGGGAAGAGGGATGAAAAGAAAATCCTGGGAATTGCACTTGTGTCCTATCATGTATATAGAAATGCTGTCTATACTGTACTGCTTTTTCCAAATAAAATAAATATTATAAAAAGTCAATGAATGCATAGACAATTTGTTTTATCATATTTAAGTAGCATTTGATTTTATTTTAGACAGTCAGTGATGAATGGTTTACCCCTTGTAATTTAACCATAGTTAAATAGCACACCTTGACATTCAACATGAAAATTGTAATACATTTCCTTTTTCCTTTTTTAGGTCACGTTGTCGACTGTTATACTTAAAACAGCCATAACAGAACATCTGTTGCCATGGACATGGCACACTAATATAAAGGCACTATACAGTCAATGCAGCACCATTTACCATCCATTTACATTGGCAAAGCTCTTTGTGTGTTGATCAATTCATCTTTCTGAGTTTCTCAAATTAAACAGTTCTTAATTCCACATCAAATTAACACATGTGTGACAGTGACACACAAGGAAGTTTCCCTTAACAACACTTGATCATAGTAATAATAATAAAACTTTATTTGTATAGCACCTTTCATGACATGAAATGCAGCTCAAAGTGCTTTACAGAACAATGGAGAATAAAAGAAAAGCAAGGCAACGACATTAAAAAACAAGCAGTAATGCAATACAGTGAGGACATGAATAACAAAAAAATAAAAGATCAATTAAAAGCAATGTAGAAGTGGGTCTTGAGCTGAGCTTTAAAAATACAGAGGCTGCCTGACGAAGGTACAGTGGGAGCTTGTTCCATACCGACGGCCCGTAGAAGCAAAAAGCTGCTTCCCCGTATTTTTTATTTGCCATTTTTTTAGGCAAAGCGAGCAGGCCAGCAGTGGAAGACCTTAGGGGGCGGTTTGGGACATATTTAGGCAGGCAGTCATGTAGGTAGGAAGGTGCGAGACCATTGAGAGCTTTATAGACAAGTAAAATAATTTTAAAATCAATCCTAAAAACAACCGGGAGCCAGTGCAGTGATGCCAAAACTGGAGTAATATGTTCTCTCATCTTAGTTCTAAACTCTGGCTGCTGCATTTTGGACAAGTTGTAATCTGTCAGTTGTTTTCTTAGGCAGTCCTGAAAAAAGTGCATTGCAGTAATCAAGCCGAGAAAAAACAAAGGCGTGGATTAGCGTTTTTGCATCGTCCAAGGACAAATAGGCTCTGATTCGTGCAATATTTCTAAGGTGAAAAAAGGCAATCTTGGTAACATGATTAATGTGTGAATTAAAATTCAATTCAGAATCAATAATAACCCCCAGGTTCTTTACTGTACTGTTACTTTCTACAGTCAGGTTGCCAAGTCTGCTTATTATTGATTCTTTCTGCTCACTAGAACCGATTATGAGAACTTCTGTCTTATCCTCATTTAGCTTGAGAAAGTTCTCACTCATCCAACATTTGATGCTAGACAGACAGGTCAACAGCGGGTCTAAAGCACAGGGATCATCTGGAGCCACAGAAAGATATAGTTGGGTATCATCAGCATAGAAATGAAAATTGACTCCGTGATTGGTAATGAGTTCGCCCAATGGCAGTATGTACAAGGAGAAAAGCAGAGGGCCAAGAATCGAGCCCTGTGGAATACCAGAACTGATGTCGTGTTTGTCTGAGTCAAACTCGGCTAGATTGACAAAGTAACTTCTGTTTGATAGGTAGGAGGAAAACCAGGACAGGGCCGTACCAGACAGGCCTATCCAGTGCTCCAGACGCTGTATTAAAATTGAATGATCAATCGTGTCAAAAGAAGTAAGAGAACGGATACATGTTTCTTGTCAGCAGACACCCTAAGATCATTCATTACTTTTACAAGTGCTGTTTCTGTGCTGTGACCTTTCCTAAAGCCAGATTGGAATTTGTTGTGCACATTATTGTTCTGTAGAAACACATCCAATTGATGAAAGATGCATTTTTCTAAAACCTTGCCCAGAAAGGGTAGATTTGAAATGGGTTGATAGTTACCCAAAACAGAGGGATCAAGATTGTGTTTCTTGAGTAGGGGCCTAACTACAGCAGTCTTCAGTGAGTCTGGGAAGACGCCTGATTGTAGAGAGCTGTTTACAATTTTTAGGATATCTCCAGGCCCCTTTTCCACCGGGGTTGAACCGCTTCAGTTATTATTTTCCCCCCTGCCTAATATTAAACCAGTTCAGAGTGTTTTCACTGAAAATGAATTGGTTCAGAACGCTAAAAGTTGGTTTGGAACTGGAACAAAACAAAAACAATTGCCGCCAGTTCCATCAACTAAGGTACCAAGAATCTACAACAGAACCAGTTCTAAAAACCAAATCTATTTTGGTGGAAAAGGGGCCTTTAGAGCTCTTTACTGCTTTACACCAAAATACCCTGCAGTGACAATGACATGATAGCAACCCCGGTAAAGGTCGTGACCCCTGTCACGGTAGCAGCAGCAGTGTTTGTGATGTTGAACGCTTTGTCGTGGACTGCGGTGATGATGGAGAAAGCTCCAGCGTATGCCTCCTCACATGCTGGTTGGATCTGCTCCTCTGGTAGCAAGTGGCCAAACTCACCTACAGATCAGAGGGTTGACATTGTTCTGAGCAGCTGTTCACACTAGGACTGTCTAGAACTGTCTGTAAACCCACAACGAGAACCTCTAACCCACTTAATCTTGTTCATGTAAGTTAACCAAATAATTGATACACACACACACACACACGCGCGCGCGCACGCACACGCACTGGTTAACCATTTTTGCCCTTGTACAAATACAGTATAAAGTTTCAATGTATAGATTATTTATTCTTGATATTATACTGTTTAGACTGATGCTAGGTTGTTGTTTTACCTATTAGATAGGCATAGATAGAGGCATTCTGGTATTTGATTCTAATTGTCTAAATTGTAAATGGGAATGGTGGCGTGAAAGCAAAAATAGGGAATTGTAGTAGACCATGACAGAGTTATTTAAGACTTTTCACATGACAAACATACCTGTGTCTCTGAGTTCAAAAGTGTAGGAGAAGGGGATTCCGATGAGTCGAGCCCAGTCACGACTGGAGCCAGAGTTAGCATCTTGAATGAGAGGGGGGCAGAATTAAGGAGGGGGGAGAAGGGAGGGGTCAAGCAAGCAGGAGACAGTTAATCCTCAATTTGACTTTTGACTCTCAGGCAGCACTTACTTCCAGGTTATGTATGAAACTCCACCAACCAAAGGGAGGTCCAGACTTGATATAGCGTGTCCGTGTGTGTCTGTGTGTGTCCATGTGTGTCCGTGTGTGTGTGTGCGTGCGTGCATGCCTGCGTGAGTGCATGTGAGCGTGTCTTACATAGGATTTGTGGAGATGTTCCCACTCTGTAGTTCATTCCATACAGCTTCTTCATCTCTGCAGCTGCTGCCTCTCCGACCACCCTCTACACAAAACACAGAGACTATAGCCTTAGTTAGAAAGCTTCTTTACTGTGTTCATGAACAGATGGGACGTGACAACAACAGTCAGTAGAACACACTTTTTTTTGGGTTGGCTCTTGTATATTACTTCCTTGCACGACTATATTGGATTATTCCCTACATTTAGTCACTTCGGTATATTCATATACCGATACACAAGTGGTATATTCATAAAAGCAATAAAACCCTTACACTTTGATATGAATCTCTCCAAGCATCTATAGAGCATCCAACATCATCTCGTCAGTCCTGACTTTCACTCTATCTTTCTCTGTCTTTCCAAAATACACACAAACACACTGTCAACGCTCACCAGTTCGTCTTGGTTGGGGGCAGTAATCTCAGGGTGACCATATGGCATTAGGATGAGCTGCCCAGAAGAGTGAATGGTGAGAAAACACAAAATCTGTTGTTTCCTCTGTCCTGGGTACGAGACAAACCACTAATGAGCACTGATGTTCCACATTACACCTTAGTTTGAAGTTCCAAAATCACTGCTTTAACCACTTGAATACTGACATCCCTATTGTGGGCATGTCATGAGGCAAACATTTGGCCAAAATAGGAGAATATTTTAGACGAAAGACATGTAGGAGAGAAAGATAACTAAATAGTCATTGTAATATAGTTAACTTCAAGTATTCCCAATAATTACAGTTGCAAAGGAGGCATATATAATCATTAATCATACATATAGTAGACAGTATGAAACACAACACAAGCTGGTACAATTTAAAATAATAATAAATAAAACTAAAGACTCCATAATTACCCACAAACTCAGTCACAGCTTTAACTTCAGGCTCAGATGTCGCTGATGTTCCACAGTAGTTGTTGTGGCAGCAGTCATATGACACACCAACAGCTGAGAGGAGGACATACAAACTCATATTATGATTATTCTGAAAAAATATATATTAATGGGAGACAATTTGGAGGCAAAGACCCACGCTCCGCCCCCCCTCAAGAATATATATATATGTGTGTGTGTGTGTGTGTGTGTGTGTGTGTGTGTGTGTGTGTGTGTGTGTGTGTGTGTGTGTGTGTGTGTGTGTGTGTGTGTGTGTGTGTGTGTGTGTGTGTGTGTAAACTGATTAAACATGGAGATACAAGGTTGCTGCCCGACAGATAGTATGTGTCTGTATACTATACTATACTATACAAAGTACATGTGTTTGTATAATTTGTACTATATAATTCATATTTTTGCGTAGGCTCTAATACTGTAGGTTGCCAGTTTGCGACTTGCAAGGTTAATGGAAAACATTTCTATAAAAAGTATATAAAGATTGACTGCATTTTTTTAACTTTAAAATTTGAGTTATAACTCTAATTAATATTGGAAGTGGAACTGACCGCCCCAGTTGGCATTGAAGTTTCTGTTCAGGTCAACTCCATAACAGCTGCAGTCTGGAGGAGGTGTGGACCGAGACTTCCTCCACAGGCGAGTCTATAGAGACACACATTTTGGAGGGTAAATATGTTGCATGTTATAACGCTTTTATCCAACGCGCTTTACATCGATTGTGCATTACATTCACCCGATGGTCGGAGGAAACCATGCAAGGCACCAACCTGCACATCGGGAGAAATTAGGGGTTCAGAGTCTTGCTCAAGGACACTTCGACGCTGACTGAGCCTCATCGTACCCATCCGACTAAGCCCCTGAGCCACTCCCTTCTCACCTCCAAGAGGGAGAATTTGTAAGAACACTTGAATGCAAAAATGATGTGCATTCAACTGCAAAACAAGATAGGATAGATAGATGATAAAATCCAGGAGGTGGACTCACGCTCTGGTTGGTCCAAGTGAAGGTGTATCCATCCACGTTGACCACAGGAGTCACATAGAAGTCCAGGTTCTGCAGCAACTGGTTCAGCTTCTCATTGGTTTTATACGTCAGAAGAACCTTGTGTGGAGGGAAGGGGGTCATTTCTCAATGTGGACGTGTGTGTGCGACTGTGCGTGCGCATATGTGAGTGAGTGAATACATGCGTGCGTGTGCGTGTGTGTGTGTGTGTGTGTGTGTGTGTGTGTGTGTGTGTGTGTGTGTGTGTGTGTGTGTGTGTGTGTGTGTGTAAGGGTATTGTGTGCATCATGTATGTGTGAGCTAACCTCTTTGACAAACCACTGGCAGAAGGCTGGGGCGATCCATTCCCTGGCATGGATGCCACAGTCCATCCAGATGGCCTTCTTGTCTGCGCTTCCTGTTCCTAGCCCTAACTGGACAAACACAATTTCACACATTTCACTCTCAAATCAGGACGACCACTTGAAACTATAACATCCCTATACTGGGTAAAATGACATGATTAAACATGGACATCAAGGGATGATGCTGAAATATATAAATGAAGGGTATAGGGTTATATATGTTTTATACTTCTTCCTACTCTGTTTCGAACGTGTAAAGACATTATAGTACTTTGTGCCCAGTGATGCTTGTTTTTTTTTTTGTTTTTTTTTATTGCACTTATTTTAATTGTTGTCATTCATTCATTCATTATTTGTTGAAAATAGGTAAGATTTCAGCCAAAGTAGCAGATCAAGAAGCTCACAAAGCATCACAGTCATAACGGGGTGCGTTGTGAACTTATCTGTGTTGAATCGGTGTTGAGGGAAAATAGGAGGGGGCCAATTAAGTACAGACCCATATATGGAGGCTTGCAGATCTGCTATTTATGTCAAATAAATATAAATAAATCTGCAGAAGTAAAGAGTTGAGTTAAGATTGTTCTCTTTAAAATAATATATATTCAAAGATTTGCACACATTTTTTTAATAGCTATATAACCATACAATAATGGTTAAAGGGGTTCAAATCTAAAGTGACACAGATGTTTTCCCAGTCTTAATGGGTTGAAGTACCTTTAGCAGTGTAATGTTCCTTCCTTCAAAGGTTTGTCCATAAATCGTAGAAGAGACCAAGTCTGGGTTGTCCCGTTCTATGTCATCCATCCATCTGTAGATCTGGAGAAAGAGGAAGAGGCAAAATGCAAAGAGTGGGACAGAGAGGAAGACCTTGGCATGTTAGCATCCTTGAACAGATTGATGACAATGACGGCTGGCGTAGCCGTCTGGGCACCTAGGCTGGTAATCCAGCCTGACAGCGTGTCGCTGGTTCAACTCCAGATCCTGATGACCTTTGCTGCGTGTCACCCGTCCATCTCTCTCCCCATTTCCTGTCAGACTACTGTGTGTACAGTACCTACCAATAAAGCATAAAAAGCCCCCCAATGAAATCTTTAAAAAAAGATAATGACAATGTAGGCTAAAGTTCATCAGTAATCTAAACAGATTAAAATAATGTAATGAATCAGTGACTTCCATTCAATTATTACTTTATTATGGCACTACTTTACGCCTCACAGTTTTCTATTCCTACAGGGAAATGCTGGGTGAGTGTCATAAAACAGGCTAAATGAACAGTTAGACATCCTCGAAAACAAGTTGACACTTTTCATAATGACGGTATGCATGCCAGCGTCCATGACTGCTCACCAACCCCCATGCGTATAAAAATACCAATTACTGTACAGATAATAATATAGACAGCCTTCCCAAAAGCACGAACTGGAACTAACCCAAAGTAGAGTGGTTCTTGATGCCAAAATGGCAGCACTCCTGGCTTTAATGTCTTTTTGTGTAGACGAGAGGAAGGCATGTTTTTATTTTCAAGATGATTGGTACAAAGGTTGAACATGACAGCTGGATGTAGGTTTGAAATGCAGTTTGAAGATGTAAAGGGGTTGATCACACATTGAGTACATTGAGGCATTATTTTTCATCCCAGAGGACAGCTTTCAAATACTAGATAAAAATAGATTGTATAGTTTTATATTAATACATCAATGAGATAAATACATTTAGTTATAGTGTAACAACTGGGAAGAAATAGGTTGTTTGTTGCAGCATTTATGCTATCATGAATCTATAGCAATAAGGGCAAACCTTTTCTTGAAAGAAAGTGCAAGAAAAACTACTCATGTATGCAGAGCACTCCCAGACATAGTGTTACCTACAGCACTTGACGATTATACTCAAGTCCTGCCTCTGCACTTTGTGAGTTTTGAGATTTGCTCAGAATTTATCCCTGCATCTTGCACCACTTTGACATTTGCTCACCTTCATCCATATACCTCTGCTTGTTGCAGCACTGCAGCACAAGATTTACTGTATTTTGAGGGCTTAGACAGTAAAGCTGCTAATCTCTCACCTCGTCCATGTGGTGGTACTTTGTGTAGTCATAATTCTTGGTCGACCCTGGTCTGTCCTCTACACTGAAAATACAAACAGTATGCCATTATAATGTCACTGCACGTAATATATCTCATACCGTCAGTGGGCTGCTCAGTGCTCACTAAAGCTTATCTCGAATTGAGAGAAGGCCTTCCATTTAACCACTTAAACCCTATATACTTACTGTAGTTAACTGGGGTCCCCTAGGGCTCTATATTTGGTTGGCTCCTTTTTTCCCTCCACCTCAAATGTCTTTGCCTCATTCAGGAAGCAATATAAGGACATTAGATTTTCTCCCATTGTTCTCATCCAGGGATCAGAGTGGGTGACAATATTATCACATGGAAAGAAGAGATCTTATCTGGGTTATAATTTAGATAACAGCCGGCCTTTCCGGTGATAAAAATGGAAACAAAAGTAATCAAGAAAGTCAACCAAAGAATACGATTTTTTGGGCACGATCTCCTCATTGGTCAGTATAGGAATGCACTCTTCAGGACACTATACACTATGACTATATGCATGCACCTCATCAGGGCATGGAGCACCTCAAAGGCACTAAAATCAAAACTATAGAGTACAGACCTCGCAAAACAAACTAACCAGACTAGACTAGACCTCACACCTAGGACTCATAACCCCCATGCTCATTATGCTGGGGTAGGTTGGGATGGCTCAGAGTAGAGGACAGAGTACAGCCAGCGGTAACACGTACTGTATGTCGCCCCACAGACTATAACTACTACTATCAATTCATTCTACTATTATGCCTTAATGTGCAACTCCCTATGACTCCCTTAGACTAGTCTTCTAAGGTCAGTTTACTATGAAAACCTGCAAAACCCGTTCATTTGTTGGTCACGCCTCCATATATGGTTGCCACTTGCCAATCCATCACGCCTCGTGACATCTCGTGACATCATGGAGACCCTTATGTTGCGTTCACATGGGGTAGATTCAATGATGCAGTCTACCATTCATTGTAAAAGGAAGACAGTGACATGACGTTGCAAAGACGCATGTACAGTATAGCTGCTCCAAATCAACTCACAATGCGTCATTGTATCATTTCATCTGCCCGTGTGAACGCACCATTAGATCTCCATATATGGATCTGACCTTGTGACATCACGTGACATCATGGAGACCCTTAGATCCCCATATATCTCCTAATCAAAAATGTTAATGTTTTGCCATTTAATTGTGGCTTTCTCTCTTAACATACAGTTAGGACACAAGTACAAGAGAACATTGCTGCATGAGGCCTGCATGTGTCTCACAACGCGATGTACAGTATTGCGAGCTTGTAGATCTGCTATTTTCAGCTCCAGAACATGGACGCTAGTAACCGTTCATGTGTTAAAGGAACATTACAGGAAACATACAATTGGCATGGACGTATCAATATCACTAAATGCTGTATAATAACTATTATGATAGAGATAGGGCTCTACAGCAGCAAAATCTCATAGGCACAGTGGGAGAAACAAAAATAACCAAAAGCATCAATGATAGCACACAATCTCTCTCATTTTTGCACAAAATATATACAGTCCAAGTATTACTATTACTAACATAAATAACAAATAAACATCCATGCTCTTGTTAAATGTTGAAAAATCAACTACAGATGATGTAACTACACTGTAGTTGCAGACGGTGATGGTAACTATAGACAGTCTACAGTGTAGACTGTCTATAGTTACCACTTACCATCACCGTCTGCATGGAGTGTTTTATTTATTATTATGCTACATTAAAACATATACCGGTAGCTTAACCAGGGCTTAACAACTCACCTATTAGAGGTCCCTAAATGTACATTTAAAAGCAGCAGCACCAATGCCAGCCATCGCTGATTAAATGTGATTTCCTTCATTCCCTCTTCCTCACTGTTACTTTACCAACTAGACACCTAAATCACATGGCTCTCCTTTTATCCCTCGCCCTCCCTCCCTCCCTCTGTCCTCCCTCTCCCTAACACGCACACACACACACACACACACACACACACACACACACACACACACACACACACACACACACACACACACACACACACACACACACACACACACACACACACACACACACACACACACACACACACACACACACACACACACACACACACACACACACACACACACACACACACACAGAGGGTATTGTTTTCAATGCAGCAACTTATCGGCATGTCTCTCAGATCTCTTAATCAGCTAGTAATACGATAAACGACTTTGACAGGTGCTTTAAACGGGAGAATCAAAGCATTCCAGGGCAACATTGTGATATCGCAATATCATAAAATTAAGTTTGCTTATTTCTTGTCCTTGAATCTGACCTGAACGGACTCGTAACCTTAGTTTAGTTCATTTCAGTCAGTTTCTGATTTCTGATTCTGACCAAAAAGGTATAGGCTGAAGCCGTAGCTTATTTTGCTTTCCCTTTTACAAAAAAAGCAAACAAAAACCTTACCCAGATCAGGTGGAGATTATGTTTTCACCCATGTCTGTGTTTGTCTGTCGTGTGCAACTCATCTCAGACACTGCTGGGCCCATTTGATAGGCATGTGAAACTAGGCCAAGGAAGAACCTCCATCTCAAATGTTTACAATTTACAATTTAGGCATTTAGCAGACGCTCTTAATCCAGAGCGACTTACATTTAGGCAAGAACAAAAGCATGGGAATACATCACATAAAAGCATTTATCATATGTGTATCATATGTTTCAAATCAGTCTTATGGTGGCACTATAGCAGGCCTCTTTACAACTTCGCCTACACAGTAACTTAACCCATTATCTTGGGTCTTTCAACACCCTATTTCTCCATTTCCTTTTCCTCCATTTTTGCTCTTTGAGACATGATAATGAACACATTCAAATGTTTCATAATTTATTACAATCTGACTGGCTATGACTGACATTGAGGGACAATATGTTGAGTGAGCCCCAGTGCCGCACCTCACGATTGACACATCCCTGGTGGATATCTGCTCTCTGAGGATCGAGTGCCTTTTCTAGTTTTGCATAATGTGACTGGAGCATTCTGGCATAAGGAAACCAGAATAAACATTATCACAATATGTTAGTGAAAGGTATTAACACACATCCTGATGTGTCCTTTTTGAGTGGTGCAACCACTCCCTTACGGAGCTGTGTGTGTGGGTGGGTGGCTGGGTAGCTGGCTGGGTGGGTGGGTAGCACGAAAACAGCATGGCTGTTTTTCACCACCTGTGCGCAACCTAACACACACACACAAACACACACATGCACATATTAACTGTATATATGATGATTTCGGGTGTGCCAGTACAGTACAGTTACAGTACAGTACAGTAGAGAGGGTACAGTAGAGGGACCCCCACACGGTAACTCTGTCATTTCTCAACCGTTTCGGACGCGGGGCGGCTCGCCGGAATCGGGCTGGCACCCTGGGTGCTTTCCTGTGGGTCAGTACAGTGTCAGTACAGTACAGTAGAGGGACCCCCACACGGTAACTGTCATTTCTCAGCCTGTGGGTCTGCACACACACACACACACAGGTGTGATCTTTTATACTTTTTTTATACTCTGTATATTATTTTACCCGATACATTTTGCATCATGAAGAGCTGCTGAATCAATGTGGCATTCACCCTGTGTGCGTGTGCGCGTGTGCGTGCGCGCGTGCGTGCAGCAGGGGACGTGTGTGTGGGTGCCTCTATGTGTGTGTTGTTGTTGTGGCTATACTGCTGTCGCCCCATCCACAGACTCACGTGGATAATGTAATTAACTGTCTCGTCTTGCTCAGAGCAGGACAGGGCGAGAGAGAGAGAGAGAGAGAGAGAGGGGGACTCGCCACAGAACAAGTTACCAAGTTGTCTCTGGGTCTGTTGTTGGCGGTGTCGAAACGTTTTCTGTGGGATAACCTCAAAGATATAATGGGATTCCCGCATGACCGCGCTATGTTCAGTATTGTGGTGGAAGACGTGTGTGTGTGCGGTTGGCTTTTCACATGATTGAGCGACAACAGTTGTTGATAGGGCGTCAGGAGAAGGGCCAATGGGTGCTGTGTATACCATCTGTTGTTGCCGTGATCGCCGACACAACAGGGAGGAAAAGGATGCTATTTTGCGGTGAGACCATTCCAGAGAAACTTTCTTAATAATAATAAAGTAATAGTAATAGTAATAATAGTAAACTTTGTTTGTATAGCACTTTTCATGACATGAAATGCAGCTCCAAGGTGCTTTACAGAGCATTAAAGAAAGAATATAAGCAAAAGCATAAAACATTAAAATAATAGAAAAAAGGCAGTGAATTTGGCAAATCAGTGAGGACATGAATAACACAGAGAATTAAAAATCAATAAAAGCTAGAGTGAAGAAATAGGTATTGTAGCTGTGCATATAAGCCTGCTGTGACTGTGCAGATGACTGAAGTTTATGCCATGTAAAAGTCAGATTTATACTTCACCCTACGATGATTAAACCAAAAATAGTTCATCTACAAGCTCAGCTTTTAGATCTTCTATTGTACTGTACGTGCGCAAAACTGTCATATGACAGAATATAAATTGGGCTTAATACTGTGCATCACTGTGCATGTGTTTGGTCCGACGTACTAACAGTCCGACAAGCATTAGTCTGACACCCTAACCAACCCTATAACCTAACACTAAACTCACAGGGAAGCCACAGGTGAATATGATGAGCTGAGCTCCTCTCAAATGTCCTCCCTCTCACACTTGTTCATCACTCCATTTCCCCCTGATTCCTATTGTAGCATGCAGAAAGCCCGAGCTCCCCGACCGCCGACACAAGAACCCACGGAGTCGAGCGACAGCGAACCAGCTGACGAGAGCCCTTTTGGGCCGGAGCGCACCAGAAGGAAGCCCCGTGACGGCCCGGGGAGCCGACGCAGCACCGCTGGCTCATGGCGCAGCCAGGCCAGCCGAAGCAACGGGGAGGAATCAGATGGGGAATTACAGGCCTTTATCTGCATGAGGGACCAGGCTGACAAAGACACAGAGGTAGGAGAGAGACTGCATGGCGCACACAGAGTGCATGTGTGTATATGGTACGGTATGTATCTATGGTATTTAGGGCAAAACAAATTATGTGTCTCACACACACACACACACACACACACACACACACACACACACACACACACACACACACACACACACACACACACACACACACACACACACACACACACACACACACACACACACACACACAGTCTGATATTAATCATTCCTATAGTGTTTGTTCACTAGAGGTATCCCTGTACTTCCAGCTCTTTAAAGATAAAATGCATTTTCACGATGGATACCAATTTTATCCAACCAGGAAAGACAACTCACACAGGACACTGGATAAACAAGAAATTAACAGGCAAAATTTGAACTCAAACAGCAGCTGATACATGGGTGATTGGGTACTCTCTCCTGATTGGCTGAATTTGGTAACCCACATGAGAATAAATTTTCTGCGTATTAAAGAGCTGGAGACACGGGGAGACCAATGTTACTTTGTATAAAACAGAGAATAGCCAGAACTCTGTTTTTCAATAATAAGGTACGAGCCAGGGGGGCAGTCAGACAGATATTTTGTGAAGCTACTAAGGAAATCGGGACTTCCTGAAAGTTCATATAATGGCCTGTTGTGGTGCTGTCATTGGGCCCAAAATAACCCATAGCTCCATAGAGGTAGCCTGGTTAATAAACCAGACTAATATCGCACGGACCGCGGGATATTAGTCTGGGGAGGCTCAGCTTGGATTTCATTTCCAGGGGGGGCGGGTTGAAACATTTTCTCTTTGACGCAATTGGTCAGAGCTACTGTCAGTCAAAGGTCTCAAGCGTTGAAAGTCACTGTACCAAATCCGGCCCATATTGCATACAGTGTCCCGATTGGCCGCCCCATTTCTCTGGTGTAGGAAATGGGCGTACAGTTGAGCCTCTCCAGACAGTAATCCGCCGGCAGGCAATTTCTTTTTGCCAACGGCTGATTCGGTCTGGTTTATTAACCAGGCTACCATAGAGGTCCATGTATTTGGGCCCAACTTCACCTAGACTGTATTACCTTAATAAACAAGGTCATGAATACTTTCGGCTTCCAGTCACTAGTTTAAAGTCTCATTTCTCATGTCATAATATTCTTTTTGGAAAATTATGGTCCCATTTATTAAAATAATTACCATAAAGTCTGAAGTATGTTCAGAGGGGCGTGGCTACCGTTACAGTCTATGATCGGGATCCACCCCCCGTTCGAGTAAAAATAAAAACCAACGAAGAAGAAGGGGGGAAGTCCCACCTCGTTGTCTGGGCCAGCCAATGGCCAGCTGGGCCCAAATGGATCTAGAAAGATGGCGATTTACAATTCAAGGACTGACAGGCTTCATCTTACGTCCATATCAGACCCGGAGAACGCTTTGTCCATATTTGTTTTACAGTCTATGGTACGAGCACACACAGACACATTTCGGCCTCGAGCCTTCTTCAGCATGTATTGTATGGCAATGTAGACCCCTATTAGTGAACAAACACTCTATAGCAATGATTAGGCCTACTTTCAGAATATAGAGCTTTTACTTTTCATTTATATATTTTGTTTAAACCAAGAAATATCACTTGCACCACCTTTAAACATAAAGAAATTCAACAAAGAAAAGCCATTCACATGGACAATGAATTTACCAAGATAATCAATAAAGTACATTCTCCTCCTCCACGATTTCACTGCATTATGGATCAAGGCTAAATCAACATGCTCCACCGTTTGCCTCTCTAATCACATTAGTTTGAGTTCCTTGTGACTCTTGACTAATTTAATTTATAACTAGAAAGGTGTGCTCAATAGAGTGCAGATCTGAGCGCAAACCTGCACACTGTTTACAAGGTCCCCAAACATTAACCCTCTCATACGTATTCAGACCTCCAAAGGGGAACAAATTGAGTTTGTCACCTCCTATAAATGACTGGGCATCTGGCTAGATGTGAAGCTCTTTTAAAGGTATATTCAGTGATTTCACTCAAAAAACCGTAGGTTTTGTTTTTGGCTGTGGGACCCAGCCTTTCGTCCAATCAGGATAGAGAGTCAAAAACGAAACCTAAGGTTTTTTGACCCCCAGGGGTTAACTGGGGACAGGGAGGAACTCCTTATATGGCCAGCACACTCTATAGTAGGGAGGATTATCACAACAAAACAAAAAAATAAGTGATATTTGAATTAAGTGAAATCACTGAATATACCTTTAAAAGACATGTGGAACATCTAAAAAATAAACTAATTGGTTTTCCTTTCTAGAAATAAGGCTTGTTTCTCTTTCTCTTACAGAAAAATCATTGTTCAAGCTATAGTTTTGTCTGTCTTCTATTATGGAGATGTTTTATACATGCACACTTCATTATCCGGATTGAAGCCTCTCGATGCAATCTATCACAGTGCCTTACTCTTCATTACCGGTGATCACTTTTATACTCATTGCATTTTATATGAAAAACTGGGCTGGCCTTCTCTTGTCACTTGTAGAGAACAACATTGTTTTATTTATTTATAAGGCATCCATTGTATTTATCTTTTAATTCCAAACCACACAAGATATCTAACGCGCTCACAGACTTACATTACACTTAAAACTCCACGAATGAACAGCGAACAAGGAAAGTCTGCTTTCAGCTTTTATGCCCCAATGGCAGAACATCCAGGACTCTCTGAAGCTAGACAAAATGGTTGAAGCACTACTTGAGGATCCAACGCATAACGACTGTACCTGTTTTTTGTAACCCCAGTGTGTAAGCATCATAATGTCCACTATATTTCACCTTGTTTAAAATGGTGTGATTAGTTTTTGTGATCATGTTGGGCATCCTTGCAAAAGAGAGATCCTCTCAATTGTCTTCCCTGAATAAATAAAAGGTCAATAAAATAAAAAGATCACCTAACACATTATTTTCACATCCGGCATGCTTGATTGGTTACTTTACTTACTGTACATGTTTCTGTTTTCAGTACGGTGCTGTTTGGTGCAAGCTTTGTCAATTACGTCTGCACTCCAAACTGAGGGCTATAAAGACTGACAGCAACCTATTTTCAAATGGGCAAAGAATAAAATAGGGCTTAGTAATTTATGTTTTGTAATAATAATCTAGATCTACAAAGTATAAAAAAATCAAGTGAAGTAAAGTAGCCTACTGTAAAAGTACGTCAACATTTTACTTAAATACACTTTCCACAAGTGATGCTTGCAGGCAGTGTATGCTATAGCTGATGTCAGCATAGCTGTGGGTGTTCTAAATCTAAATAACAAACATGATGTGAACAGGAAATGCTGTTACTTCAATGTTATTCTGGTACACACGAGATCACAAAATGTGAAGTTACACGCTTAGCAGCATTTACCTTGCACATTTGCCGTACAATCTGTAAATCAAAACATCTTTGGTGGAGTAGAAAGACAGACACACACACACACACACACACACACACACACACACACACACACACACACACACACACACACACACACACACACACACACACAAGTCAAGATCATAACCTGTCACATGTGACATGCTGTGAGCTTGTACTGTAGATATGCAATTATGTTTTTTATTTCATTTAAACCATTATAACTGGCAGAGAGGCATTCAAATCCTTTGGCTCGGTGACTCAGGAATACAACATCCCAAGAAATCACCACTTTTAGATATCTTCGTAGTTTCATTATGGAGAATTTTCCCACTTACCCACACCCTCTGCAGATCGACCCAATATACTCAATTCTCAAAATTGACCCCCCCAAAAAGGGACTGATTTCAAAATGATATAGTACAATACAGGACATGTGCGCTCCTACTTGGAACAATAACAGATTTGAATGGGAATTAGATCTTGGGGTGGAAATTCCAGGGGAAAGTATTTCTCTAATTAACTCTGCATCATTTTGTGTGCGACAGAATTTGATACAATTTAAAATATGTCAGACTGCATTACTCTGCATTACACAAAAATGTACCCGTCGGTTAGCTCCAACTGCCCAAGATGTCACATGCATGTTCTGGTCCTGTAGTACTACTGAAGGACTTCTGGTCCGGAGTTTTTGAATGCTTCTCATCAATGGGAGATATACTACGCCCTAATCCTTATACTGCTATCTTGGGGGTGGTCCCAAGAGAGGCCTTTAGGGGCAACTACGGAGTGCTATTGCTTTCTCCTCATTGCTGGCCCGAACTTAAGGCTCATACTACAAAACTGGAAGGCAGAAAAACCTCCCTTTGCGGCCCAGTGGATTCAAGAAGTCCTGTATATGTTAACGCTGGAGAGAATTAGATATAATGTCCACGGTTCACAGGAGAAATTTGACAGAGTCTGGTCTACGTTTATCTCATACAGTATGTTGAAGATTGTACATTTCCCTAATGGGAAGGGGAGGGGAAGGGAGATCAGATCATCAGAACACGTGCTCCGTCCCCCTAATGGGGATTGGAGTGGACGGAATGCATCCCTTCCGAATTAAGCCACGATTGCTGGTGGCGGTACTATTGACTATAGAGCGTCGCAGTCCCGCCCCCTCGAGAGACCCTGAAAATAAATCACCGTTCATTTTTTTCATTTTCGCTCTATTGACTAACATCAGATTCAGATGAGTTTTTTGTGTCTTTTTGTGTCATCTTATTTTTTATACCCATTTGGTATTTGATCGTTGTATTTATGTCTGCTGTTTCTGGACAGCGAAGGGGGGTGGGGTATAAAAATGGAATTGTTTCAAAAAATAAATAAATAATAATAATACAAATTAAATAAAAACTGGGAAAGCATCTGTTTCATTTTAGAATTAAGCTATACAGTATATAATAGCAACATAAGATTTTTCAGAAAACTCTTATGCTGTGTTCACAACTTCACATGGGCAGATGCAAAGATACAGCTACCATTCATTTTCAATAAATGCCGGCACAAGACATTTTCAGATGTGGGTCCGCAGTCAAATACTTTTGGGGGTTCTAGGCTGAAAATTACTGATTTAGAAGGCATTTGTAGAATCGACCTCAGGTCTTAATGAATTAAATGTTCACCCACTACTACATAATGACATGCCGAAAACAGGGAAACCAGGTTGAAAGTAGTTTGTGTTAATCTTTGCCAGCGACACTATCAGGAGTTCTTCTGATCCACCTTTTGGTCTGGACACACTGGTGGTGAGACACCGTGAAAGTGCTTCTGCTGACGAGGTTATCATGTGATTCTAGCACCAGTGGCTGAGAGCAGTGTGAGTGAGGTAAAGGGACTCTTTGTGTGCGTGCCACTCACAGGACACAGTGAGGACATTGTGGCTATTAAATGAATTTCCTGGTTTGACATGTAGGCCAGCCATGCAAAGAGATCAGGAATGTGAGCCGTTCACCGAAACATCCCCAACAGTTCAGATACACTACAACACCTGATTGACTGATATCACAGACTCAGCAATGTGCCGTGTTGTGAGCCTGTATATTTTCTATTTTTGAACATCAATAATTCTATTAAAAGTTTTTTAATATACATTCAATTGATTATTTTGATTAACTTTTGCACCCCTAAGTGCAGCTATAATCTATGAAACTATTAATTAACATATGATTTAACTGGCTAAAGCTGTCACACAATCTAGCCGAGAACTGAATTCTGGGCCCATTGGGTGTGGCTGATTCAAAAGAAAATAGTTGTCATCGCCACAACGCACCACACCCACTACTGGGATTTAAATCTTGTTTAATTAAATGATGGGGAATCAAAGAATCCTAGAAGATACAATGAGGTTATGCAACGTTTGGCAAAAGGCACACAGCTGATTTAACTTAATTGAGTGACGTGCATATATCTTGATCCGTTTTGACTTTCAATGTGATGTGTGATGCCCAAATGTTCCCCTAAAAATATATTTTGGTTCTTTGACATTGTGTATGCGTGTGCGTGTGCGCGCGTGCGTGCGTATAGGAATGGGAGAAGCTGAACTATGACATACACACTCTGCGTTATGCCAGGCGAGAGGTCAGCACGCGATGGAAGAAAATTCTACTGCAACTTGGTATGTTCTATTTTGAACACAGATTAGGCTATACTTCCTTAATTCTCTTGGTTCCCAGTGGAACATAAGGCTGTGACTATCTGCTTCCATCTGGTCCTATTCTGTGCAGCATGTTGTGCCTCACCCCATGTTAGGTTTGCCATCTTCAGTTCAGAGGTCACAGTTCTTTGCCAGGTTATTTTTGCCCTCCCTTGTTTCCTTAGGAATGAAATTTAAACAAAACCCAATGTATAATGATAGACTACTTAGTGCCTCACTATATGTAAGATGTCCAATCTGTATGGTAGAGTATGTTAATACAATATAATTAACCTACACACAGATTAAATTTATCCCCCGAGCAGCGCAGGTCGGCTCTATTAGCTCAAAGGTAAAAATGTCAGCACTTGCTCGATGGTATGAAACTGTCTTCAAATCTAGGGTATAAAGAGGAAAGTTACATAGTGCTGCTTTAAATAAATCACTTTTTAACAGTATTCCTCCTATTATAGATTATGATTTATTCAGCCATATTAATGTCACAAACCCCCAAATTGACAGTTATTAAGCCACAGACCACCGTTTCAAATGGTGCAGTATTGCAATAATTTCACGTGAATTGAACTGTAGTGAGTTTAAGCCACTCATCTCTCCCTCCCCTCTCTCTCTCTCCTCCCTCTATCCCTCCCCCCCGCCATCTCTCTCTGTCTCTGTAGGCTACCAGTGTGAGGTGGAGGCCCTGCTGTCAGTGAACAAGCAGAACTTGCTGGCTATGGACTGGGAGCACCTGAACAGAGCCAGTCAATTGATACAGCGGCTACTGGATCAAACCTCTCTGTTCCCTTCTGGGACAGGAACCTCGGACAGATACCTCTACGTTATGGTACACAACACATGACCCACAATTAATGCATTCATTAGCCCACTTCAACCAAATGTTGAGCGGAATATATACTATAAAGAACAACTCTTATGTGAAACGTAATTAGTGGAGGAGGTCCTTCTACTGGCAGTGTGCACACAATTTGATCAATCGAGCCGTTTGAAAGATTAGATCCAGACACGCAGGCATGCATGCATTGCACTCACACATACACGCACAATGCATTAGCTCTTAGAAAAGTTCTTCCTAACCTCACACTCTGCCTCTCTCCCTCCTCCTCCTCCTCCATTTTCTCAGGACCGTTTGGTTTCTCTGGACAGTGCTGAGGACTTCATCGCATTGGCGAAGCAGAAATACCCCAAGACAGAGAGCTGAGAGAGAGAGAGAGAGAGAGAGAGATGAGCATATGTATGAAGAGAAAGAGGCTGGGTCTGGGGAACGTTGAAAAATATCTTTTAAGTATTAACTGCAGTAAATGTTTGAAACCTAATATTTTATGAAAATGAACACATGCCACTTACTGGTAGGGTTCACTGGGAGATACTGCTTAAAATCTATTATCAAATGTCTTTTTTTTCCTTTGCTTATCAAGACAACTGGTATCTTAAACATACTATGTTGTTTGACTTAACACTTATAGATTATAGTCTGGTTATTCATCATTGTCCAGGTTTATCCAACCGACAGCAAACTCGGATGCAGCACATATCAGATTCAGCAGAGCCCAAAGATTGGATAATGAGGACAGTGCGTATTGCCAGGTGGGAATGTGTTGTCACATAACTAATAGCCTTGTTTATTCACAAAGCAATGAGGAAATAGCATTAGATCATCAACACTAAGTTACGGTACTGTCAAAGGAGAAATGCACTGGTGATTAGTACTGATTACCCAAATCTGTGTGCAGTCCCACTGGATTTTTCCAACAGTGTTGGCTACAGTTAGAGTGAGGGTTGGCTGACACAGATAAGCACATGGTGACACAATTGGTCCACTGTCATATTTTCCCAAGTTTATAGCCCTCTCGATTCGCCAATGGTTAACTGAAGAGGGCAACATCGAATGCCAGATGATAACCTATATTTATCACGTTCCCAGCATTAAGTTGTCTAGGCTGAGGGGGTGATAGCTGCTGTGTCTTCCCTAGGGATAATATGGCACACGATGCCTGCCCTTTTACACTACAGCAGTTGCTGCTGCAAGTTCAACTCGACAAGTTTACAGGTATAAGAGTGAGTGACATTCCAAAACACAAAAAAGTATTTATTAACAGTTTGCAGACTTTCAGTACATTAAGCACAACTCAGAACAAAGCCAGATAACAGGACACAATACACATAAGGAACACAGTCAAAATAGAAAGTAGGAAAACACTGGCTGCCAGCCTTAATGTCTTTATGCAGCCATTCTGTGAACCACTGAAGGTCGCTGTTTTCCACTCTAGATTTTGGTTGTCTCCTCAGCCGTGACAGACTCTTTGCACATCATCCACATAACCATGTCTGAATGCCCAGTTTCATCCATGTTTGACACGGTGACTTCCTCATGCGTAACACGGTCACTGGCAGTACGCGGGGGGCACTTTAGCTGAACTGACTGACCGGTCTGGTCTGGTCTGGTCTGGTCTGTTGCAGAATAAACCCTAAAGAAAGTAGGGCTGTAGCTTGTACTGATTGATCGGCAGTCATATAAACTATATAGGGAAGATACAGAAGCAGACCTAACAGAGCAAGGACTGAGTCCTTTTTATCACTCCCCTCACTCAGGGAAAATAAAGGTTTGGGTATGTGGTTCTCTTTTTCTTATGATGTATTGTTTGTCCTTGTTTGGTTAAAAGCACTTATATTGGCATTATTTAACAATATTGTCCTATATGTAATTATATAGCTTTCATTAATTTACAGATAGCCTACTGTATCTCTTCATTGTATATCCATAATTTCCCCTAAGCTATTTGAAGCAGCAGAGGTTCGACTTGTCCAGCAGATGGCAGCATATACATATAATATAGTATAATCATGTTATTGTCTGCTTTGTTCTATAGGTATGCCTATTAGTGAGTAGTGACTGGCTTTTACATTATGAACCCTCAAGAAGTCTCAGTTCTGTTACAGTTACATTATTAAACTAGGTTACAAGTTTGATTATGTTGCTGTATGTGCTGTTGTGGATATACAAAATAAACGACACTAAAAAGAAGTCTTCGTTTTCATACAGTAGGACTGATCTACTTACTGGTCCCAGTGGGGTGAAGCACAGCACGGGAACAATGAGGCAGCATTTAGTTCTGATGACACACACAACTTCCAGAGAATCTGAGAGACTCTGCATCAACACCGAGAATTATAAATCCAGCTCCACTGCCCTTTATTAAAATGTTCAGCCTACTATACTACTTAAGTTAGTATGTGCAACTTTTCAAAAGTATTTATATCATATTTATAAATCTTATTATGGGACTATTACACGCAGACATGTGTTCAAGCTTATCAACTGGAACCAATTTCGAGGCTATACCATGTGTAAGTAGGTCGGGAGAGGCTTATTGTTGGCATCAGCCAATAACACGGGAGTCTGTCCCCGTTACAATGTGCCAGACCCATGGGAGACTTGCCACACCCGTGACCCAAGCTGTGCTACTCATACACTGAGTTGGCAGTGCCCCACTGCCCGGGATAAGTGCCGGATTTATAGGTGTTGAGGCCCCTCGGCTAGAGTAATTCTTTAGACACCCTAATGAAACGAAATAAATATACAATAACTAAACACAAATCTCACTTGCAATAATTTACTAAATAGGGCCAGTGGGGGCCCACCCTAGCCCAGTGGTAAATCCGGCCGTGGCCCCTGGCCCCTGGCCGGGATCAAACTCATGACCAAAGGCGAGAGCTCTACTGACTGAGACTGAACTACCCAGACACAATATATGAGGTACAAACCCATAACTCTGTGGAAGGGGAAATGAATGAGTGTGTCAAAAATGTTTGATCAGAACAAGGCAATTTCAGTTCCTGTTTCTCACCCACAATGTTGATACATCATATTACTTACATTCTGTAAAACATTTTGTTACATTATGTATTGTGCAATTTGTGCTATCAATATTTGCAGCTTTGACTGCAAATGTCCTTCCTCTTTCCATCTAACCTGAATTAACAAGTTACCAGCAGTTACCACCACAGCTGTAGTTGTACAATAAAGGGGGGTTAGGGGAGGGGCCGATAGTGTGATGTCACTATATTACCGTTTATTTCATTGGCCCGTTTGACTGTCAAGGGTTCAGCCTCCAGGAAGAAACCCTAAATACAAAGTTAATACACCATTGCACATAAAAACGACTCCAGGGCGTCTAATGAAGCATCAGTGTGCACACTGGATGATGCTCCAAAACTTAAGGGTTTATTTGGTTCCTTTATTACACATGGACTATACTATACATACACACAGACATTGTTTTCCAGTTTATCAACTGGAACCAAGTGTTTCAGGACAATACACCTATACCTTCAGTCACACCATGAGGCACAATGACATAACGAGTGTGACAAAATGTTTGATTAGAACATGGTAATTCCAGCTCCTGTTTCTAAGCTATATGATATCTGCTGATATCTTCCGTCTGCCAGGCCTACACATTCATCATTGCATCTTTTTGTGTGGCGATAGCTTTTTGTCTATCAAACCCTAGCTTGTTTATCATTCTATTGTGAAGAAGAATTTGATTGGGTGGCCTAATCAATGCAGAGATGATTCCACTCATCCTCTGTGACACATTTGATTTTTACATTATCGAAAACATGTTATTGAATCATATAAATACCACTGATGGTCACCAGCAAGAAACACCAGTATGACTGTAGTACAAATTACAGTTCAAACAAGCACCAGCATACCAGCAAATACCAACAACATACAGGTAGGCTGTTCACCATGTATGAACACTGACCAGTAAGTTGACCAGCTGTTCCGGTATAAACTGGATACGAAGAACTAAAAAACATCGCATGGATGATTGATTGATTGAAATATTTATGAACAGTTTGCAGAATTACAGTACTGGGACGTATCCTCAGTAATGTATCCCAAGGTCATCTGGGTTTCGGGTATGGCAACATCATACCCTCACTCAGGTGACCCAGCCGGGGACATAAGTCCCGACTTATGTCCCAGTAGCTACCCACGATCAGTCCCATTAGGGAAAGACAGGTCACACAGACCGCCGCTCCAGTGTAGAGTGTAGAGTAGACCACAGTCCACACTGTTCTTCCTCTTTTCATCTCTCTGAATTAACAAGTTAAAATGATACCAGCAAGCCTTACAGAACAGAGACAACCAAGGGTGTTAACATATATCTTTTTTATGCACTTGATATGATGGTATAGATATGCTCATGCACTTATTTTGTCTTATACCCCATGGTTTGAATATGGAAAATAGTCAAGGTATTGCGATAAATGTAATAAAAATGTTCTGTTAAAAAGAAAACAGCCAATAGAGTAATTATGTTTACATGAGCAGCAGCTGAACTGTGTTTGATTGGTCATTCAGAACAATGCATTCCAATGTACAGTACTGTCCCAAACATTAGCTGCAATAAGTCAAGTGACTTTGCAAACTGCTCTGGTCCATGCAGTACTTACATAAACTAGTTGACTATTTCGTTTTTGAGAGCACACATGGCCTTCAAATATGATATATAATAGCATGCTAAAATCTTTGGCAACATTCTGAAAACATGTCACTGTTTCCAATATTTCATTTTTAAAGTCTTTAAATGCTTTTTTCTGAATTATTTTGTGGGTTGCGGACACATTATTATGGGTCCCTTTAGGGTTTTTTTTCCTACATTCTGTTTATAATTATCATCATTTCAAGACAAAAAACGTTAAAAAAGGCATTTTTTCCTTTTTCATGAATTGAAAACAAATTCAGAAAAATCAAAGAAATTCCTTAAATTAGAAAAGTAGTAGTGAAAGTATTTACACCGTTGATAAATCAAATTTCTCTTTTCGGTCACGGGCTAAAATGTTTGGGAACCACTAGCTGCTTTATAATATAAATATGAACTACTCTTTTCTGACATACATTACTATAACTATTAAGGTAATTTAGGAAATGTAAGATCTAATATATTTCTTGTATATTAGATGTTAAATTATGCAAATGGTTACATACAAGTATACACTGAATTTTAGAAACATATGTAGGCTAAAGACGTTCATGGAGCAGGTTTATTTTTATTTTCAGGACTTAGGTACATTTGTTTTGCAGGTCCATGAACACATATTATGTGTAAGCCAGATACTATTACTTACTGGTCATACTGTATATACTGTAAAAAGAGGAAGGATGTCAGTTACAAAAGGTCTGTGTCAAATAACACCCACACAGAATCCAGCCAGCTTGCTGATGAAACCACTTCTACACATCAAGAATTTAAAATAAAGTAAGTAGCCGCAATGCATTGTTGTTGTTTGTTTGATGTTTTAGTGGGAATACATTATTGGTCATCTTTCTAGTGAGAAGCAGCAGGGCCAGACCACCATGTGGATGGCAGGAGCTGGGTCTGTGTTTGTGTCTTTGCTGCTGCATCTCTCAGGTATGAAGTATTTCTCAATCCTTGCTTGACAAATCACCAAATGAGAATGTTTATGTTCATTCACATACAAGTAATTTGACTCGGTGCAGAAAACACTGGCCATTGAAGGTTTGAAGAATAATAACGTCATTTTGGCTATAAGGGTGCACCGGTGCAGTCTCACCCAAGTTTAATCCTATACCTACAGTATATGGGCAGATTCTGCCAATGCTTTTCAATGTCAACTGAGTGCTTTTTTTAATAGAAATCCGCAAATGGCAACAAACTGCTCGGTTCCCAACAAACTGCTCCGTTCCCATTATAAAGCATTGGCAGAATCCGCCCGCATAGGTAGAATTAAAGTTCATTGTGAACGCACCCTAAGCAATCTTTGTCTGTTGTACCCATTTCTGAAATGTATAAATGTCAAAATTGTGATAAACAGAGAATGTATGTAAATGAATCAATGATTGAATGAATGAGATTCCAAGCAGAAATTAGCAAATTACATCCTGTCCCATGCTTCATAACTTATTCTGTTGAAGCATTAGCTAAATAAATAAATGGATAAAAATGATAATATTGAAATTAAGATAAAAGTAAACATATTTCTACTGTGCTGTTTTCCATTCTGTATTGTGGTTCTGTTGTGCCCATTTGTAAAGTCCAGTGTTGTGTATTTGTGTATTTCTACCGTTCTGTTTCAGTAGCTCTTGGGGAAACAAACATCTGTGCCTTTAAGGGGTCAGCGGTGGATCTGAACTGTTCCATCACACCCATTTCAAGCAAGAAATGGTTTACTGCAAACTGGAATGAAACAATGGAACAATATGACAATCTGAAGGAAGTCTCAGGAGATACAAATCGTTTGATGTATAATAGATCTCAAGAAAGCAGCTCCACTCTGACAATCCATGATGTGAATGAGAGCGATGTAAATACATACTTGTGCTTAGCTGATAATGACCATTCAGAATTGAATTCGTTCCGTGGAATTAGTCTCAGGGTCAAAGGTACAGTAGTACTGTGTCAGTAATTTATTAATATAGTAATCATAAATAATCAATGTAATATTAATGCTTCTATCACATTCTATCAATCCAGACCTACAGGTACATGTGACTCATAAAGATGGAAGAGTGATACTGACATGTGATGATAACTGTACTCTGAAATACAATATTACTCTGATACCAACATACAGTTTTTATCAGAATAATAAGTTCATTCCATCTGGTCAGAACTTATCTCCCTCTGATGCCAGTTTCTCCTGTGCTGTAACTGGCCATGATCATTTCCGCTCACCTGCAGTGTGTGAGTATGAACCAAAGTTTATTGCATCAAGCTATACTTTACTATATATTTTGGGTGAACTGTTCTAGATGTAGAATATTCATCATAATATCTGATATTATTATGATCATTTGAACTGATGTTTCAGTTCAAAGCATTATCAAACAGTGTGATATTAAATGTCATATTCTTAAATGCATTTAGATGTAACTCTGCCTGTACTCTCTACTTCAGGTGTTAATACGGATGGGTTGTGCTGGAGGGTGAATTATATCAACAGGGAAATCTGTGCCCTGACAAATACTTCAGTGGAAATATCCAGTGATTACTCATATCCCAGTGGTGTTCAGGTGACTGAGGCATTCTGGTACATTAAATGGATAGAACCGGATGGACCTGTAGACATTGCTTCTGACGCAAACTATAGCGGCTGTTTTGAGTATAATGGGAACACAACAAAACACCACAAACTGATACTCAAAAACCTGACGAGCAAAGATTCTGCAGAATACAAATTCAGATTTCAAACAGATATAGATAAATATTCTTGCGATCCTGGAATCATATTAAATATAACTGGTAAGTATTTAAAAAAAAAACAATGTTATTTTATTTATTTTTCTGTTTCTTATTCAACCTGACAAAACAGTTAATTGATTAAAGGAAGTTAAGAAACTACTTGTTATCATGGTCTTCATGGTAAAGGATCTCATAACATTTACCCATCAGCTCTGACAGTGACAGTGAGTCCTGCTACCACGGTAACAGAGAGACAGAGAGTGACACTGTCCTGTACAACCAGCTGTCCTTTGAGTGGCTTCAGCCCCATCTACATCTGGTACCAGAACAATCGATTCCTAGAGCAGAACCAACACAACTATGTGACTCTAGACCCAGTGTTGTTCAGTCAGCATGCAGGAAACTACTCCTGTGCTGTCAAAGACCGAGAGAGTTCCAGAAGTCCAGAAATGACTCTCAATGTCAGATGTGAGTATACAGTACAACATACTAAATTACTTCTCTTCTATAAAACTACATTTCAATAATATCATCAATAATAATTGATATTATTAAGAATTATACCCGAGTTCCTTATAAATTCCCTTTTTCTTTTTTCAAAAGTAGGCATGTGCACAGAGGTATTTGTTCTATACTGTAGGTCTACAAGGAATGCTTATTTTCCTTTTAGTATTAATATGCTCTACTACAGTAGATGCTATTATTACCTATTGCATTCATATAACCATGTATGTATGTATACATATCCTGTATGTTTGTAGGCATCATGTATTTCGGTTACTGTTCTAAATATCAACTTTACTACTGAAAATCATCATATTAGACTGTCCAAAGACCCCCTTGGTGTCAGTGAGCCCCTCTGGTGAAATAGAGGAGGGCAGTTCAGTGACTCTGACCTGCAGCAGTGATGCCAACCCACCAGTGAACAAATATGTCTGGTACAAGAAGAGTTCTACGTCACAAAAGTCTTTGGGCCAGAACTATGTCATGAACATAAGCCTTGAGGACGGTGGAGAGTACTATTGTACAGCCACAAATTAAGTAGGGACTAGTTCCTCTACTATCCAACTCATCACTGTAACAAGTGAGTTTTTCAATTGTTAACAGGCTAAGGAAACAGGTTAACACCCCAATAATACAAATTAAATAAATTAATAAATAATCCAATATCCTCAAACAATTGCTTTTTATCTTTTAGCATATTAATTTTTGTATTTACTGGACAATGCCAAGCTAATTAACATCTGTATTTACGTCTTTCATATGGCTACCTCATACCTCCAGATAAAGGGACATCGAGGGCAGGTATAATTGTGGCTGCAGTCATCGCCGTATCCTGCCTCTTCCTGTTTCTGCTCATCTACCTGGGAATCAGGTTACACATAATACAAAGACATCTCATTTAAATGTCCAGCCAATATACAATGTGCTTATTAACATCTGGTGCAATGGTTAATTTTTTCACCGACACAATTCAGGATGAGGAAATATCTGATGTCTGTCACCGAGCCTCATCGAGGCTCAGTGCCTCGTGACCCTATACAAAGGGGACAGGTGAGGATGACTGAAAAACAGTATGTGTGTGTGCGTGTTGTGTTCTGTGTGTGACAGTGTGTGTGAGCTTGCATGTGTGCGTGGGTGTGTGCGTGCGTAGAGTAGTGTGAGATGCAAATATAATTCAATTATCTTTAGTAACTATATAGCACATACGCATGTGTGTGTGGATACATATATATCGTTAGGTAAGATAATATTTTGGTTTAGTTCTTTTTGATTTATTTCAACATTCCATATCAGTTGCCTTGAAACCCTTTACTTTTGATTTTACTTTATGAAAC
>NC_139707.1:24127341-24214841 GCF_964188405.1 Protomyctophum parallelum | reverse complement strand
TTGTGCACTCTCAGAGTTACAGACCTGTTGGAATTTCTACCACAAGCCAGCATGGCGATGACCCCTGGCAGTTACAGACGAGTTCAAGTTGTTAATTAATTACATGAGGTTTATTTTCTTTAGGCAGCAAACAGGAGCAGACATGTTCATGTTTCAGAAGCCTTGCCTTTGTATGAAGCACCTCTACGCTTTTGTTCCCTGAAAACTATTTTGCACTATTTTATTTATTAATTATTTATTGGTTGTGTCAAGTAAAGTTGAATACAATATGCTTTATTTAAGCTGTAACTGTCAAAAATAATTAAACAAATGATTATTTGTATCGCAATGAATGTGTAATGGAGTTTTTAGGGGTTAAATAAAATGTGGTAGCGGAAAACAGAACAGAAAATCATCATTCAGTATCGAAATCAAAGGATATGTATATGGATACTCAGGCCTAATGTAATGTGTGTGCTTTGTTGTACAGACCGTCGTACAACTAGTATGAATCATGCTTCAAATTGACCGACCGGTATGTTTAAAAACATAAACTAAACACCACTACAGCAATGGGAAGCCACCCTGTTTTTCCCAGATTGGCTAAAAGAGCTTTGATTATTTGGTCACTTGGTCTCCTTTCAACAGGATCCACACTCGCAGATATGTTTTCATAACCTACATTCATATGGATGCTATGACGTGATCCAAACACATTATATGTGTAATGACAAATATGCCATGATAGCGGTCTTATCTCAACACGTGGAGACAGTCTCAACTTTATCTCCACGAGTCACGTCTGTCATGTTTAGAAACAGACTTGTACACTGTAAATGCACACACACACACACACACACACACACACACACACACACACACACACACACACACACACATATATATATATATATATATATATATATATATATATTACTACTGTAAATACACTAGACTGCCATGGCTGTGAGTAATGTATAATTACTCATCTGGCAAAATACTGGAAGTGGAATTAGATATCATACAACACTAGGCAATAAAACATACTAGGCAAATAAACACTTAGTTGAAGGTAACGCTCTCACACACGTACTGTACATGTGCACAAAGCATGGGGTCACACACAAATCACGCACATGGTCATGCACGTGTGCATGCATACAGTATACACACGCACGCACGCACGCACGCACGCACGCACGCACGCACGCACGCACGCACACACACACACACACACACACACACACACACACCGATGACACAGATGGTTTGAGCAGGGTTTTTGGGGCAGGGCAGGGCTATAGGCGGGGTGTGTTCTGCACTGTGTCTGTGGTTGTCCATGGTGAATCAGTAATTATAGAATCCTACCGATGCTCTCTAAATACCCTGATTTATTTCCTCCTCCCATGGGCTAACTTATATCAAAGGAAATAAACTGAAGGCAACTGCTCAAGCGTACAAAAGCACCTGCCTTACATGTGTCAACGGGATGTATTCATCCATATGGAGTTCACAATTTATGAGCATTAACAACAACTCTCACACACAAAGGACTATGCTGTCAAATCACACTGACCATGAATGGACATACAGTTTTGGAGTCTGGTTATCCTTCAAAAGAGTTCCACTCATGGGTCAGGACCCACAATGGACCACATGAAATCCTCCACCCCATGCCGAGACAGCACTTAGCATGGGTCCCAGAAGATTGGGACGTTTGGGCTTCAGGTCAAAAGGGCATGATGGTTATTCCAAAAAGAACGGGGGATTCCAGTGAACTGGGAAACATATAGCATTCATATGTTACTTTATATGGACATGACAAATCAAATGCAGGCTCGTTTAAATGCTGAAATCCAGCACGAATATGATAATAAAGGATGTCTCCAGATGTGTTCAGTTCAAGTCATGTAAGGGTGTGTGTGTGCATACATGCGTGCGTGCGTGCGTGCGTGCGTGCGTGCGTGCGTGCGTGCGTGCGTGCGTGCGTGCGTGCGTGCGTGCGTGCGTGCGTGTGTGCGTGTGTGCGTGCGTGCGTGCGTGCGTGTGTGTGTGTGTGTGCGTACGTGCATGCATGCGTGTACATTTCTCCAGAATTCTTTGGGGTGGTTTTAAATCCTTCAATCCACATGCACACACACATGCATGCACACACAGCTGGTGAGTCTGTGCCCTACCCCCAGCCTGCCATAGAGCATGCTTCCAGATGTGTGTATGCATGTGTGTGTGTGTGTGTGTGTGTGTGTGTGTGTGTGTGTGTGTGTGTGTGTGTGTGTGTGTGTGTGTGTGTGTGTGTGTGTGTGTGTGTGTGTGTGTGTGTGTGTGTGTGTGTGTGTGTGTGTGTGTGTGTACAATGAGGAAAGAGAGGGAGAGAAAGGGAGGAATACATCCTGTCCATGTAAACACAACAGGGAATGTTACCATGCGTGCTGCATGGGCAAACGAAAGAAGATGAGAAGATAGAGTGAAAAAATGAAAGCATTGAAAGAAATAGGATGATGAATAGAACAGGTTCGCGGTCGTGGTCGAGCGGTCCAGGTATACGGCGTGTTGCGGGTTCGAGTCCGGACGACCTTTGCTGCGTGTCTTTCCCCCTATCTCTCTCCCCTTTCCTGTAAAACTCTATCAATATAGGTAAAACGAAATATCTTAAACCAAAAAATATGAACAGTTTCACTACAATGAACCCTACAATAGCATCCTTTTTCTGGGCAGGTCTTAATAAGCTAACATTCGGCATGGACGATCTTCAAGCTTGTACACGTTGTGAGCTTGTATTACCGATATTTGGTGTGGAGGGAAAAAGGCAGGAATCAAGTAGGCTATAGACCCCTGGGGGCCCAGTCAATGAAATATATAGTGTTTAATGGGAAAAAGAGGGATAATGAATGTAGGACAATATGACATAATTATGTAAAAGACAGAGGAACAGTCTCTCTCTCTCTCTCTCTCTCTCTCTCTCTCTAAATAATGTAATTTTGTATCCCCTTTTTTCCTATATCTTTCTTATCCTATCTATCCTAAGTATCTATATAGTATCTCCTTAGTACATCCATCCATCCATCTCTTTGACAGCCAGACAGTGAATCATGCATTCTTGTTAACACGCGGGCAGTTTACGTTTGAACCTGAAATCCACTAGAACTACCTCACCTGAGCTTGTACAGTAGTAGACTATACCAGCCACATAAAAGACTCATATTCAAAGCCAACTGCATGTTCGGGTTATTAACCATTCCTATTAAATGAATCAGAGACAGGCAGATGCCTGAAGAAGGTCTATGACGAAAACGTTGCTTAAT
Source organism: Protomyctophum parallelum (assembly GCF_964188405.1). NCBI lineage: Eukaryota > Metazoa > Chordata > Actinopteri > Myctophiformes > Myctophidae > Protomyctophum > Protomyctophum parallelum. Next base: position 24,211,560 of record NC_139707.1, on the reverse strand, counting down.
GAAAGTGTTCATATTGCAAGTGTGCGGGTCATTGTGTACATTATTTTAATACGTTGTTTCCTGCCTATATGCACCCATCTCTGAGGCGATCAGGTGTGCATAAGACTTTTGTTTCCTTTCAAATGAATCAGAGACGACGTCACAAGAGAAATAAATGGGTGGTGGTGGTGGTGGTGTTGGTGGTTCATACAGGGAATTATAAATGCCCCGCATACTAATGAAGACACAAGATGAAGCTTAACAATATAACAATGCAGTGGTAGTTTGGTACAGTGTAATAAACCCACAGACCACACACACTGCTAGAGATACAAACATAGCCCACATACAGAGTTTCCATCCTGTAATGTATTTGTTTTAATAATCAAATCTCTGCAACCGTACACAAATAAATATGACTCTAATCTATCTAATGACGGATGGGAAAGAATGCATGTTGACTACAAATGGAGAGCTTTTACTGTTCATGTGTCTTTCATAATTGTAGGGGTTACCAGCCGAGAGGGAACACGCCCCCAGCGTCCACAGCATCCCCAGCGGGAATCGAACCCAGGACCTTCTATCTGTGAGGTGACAGCACTGCCGACTGAGCTTTTTGACAGAGGTAGCTGCGCTGTTATGCACAAGGGCTCAGATGACTTCTGTGTATCTTTCATACATTAGATTACATCATGTTATAGCATAAAAGAGGTAGCCTATAAAGTCCTGCTTTTGTTTAAATGGGTAGGCACACTGAGAGGACACACACACACACACACACACACACACACACACACACACACACACACACACACACACACGGTTATCTCCACTGTGATGCATGAACATATGCGTGCACGACACGTACGGTGACAGTCATGAGGTTGCGGAGATTCAAGCCCAATTTATAGATGGTGGATGACCATGTCGATGGGTGAAAAATAAATAAATGACACGTCATAGTTCAGATCTGATGGTTCCTTGATATGCCATGGTCCACTGCACAAGCCATAACACCCCCACACAAAATGCATACTCATTGTACACCTGATTCAGAAGGGCTCTTCTGTATACTAGGCCGCCTCCAGCTTCTGCTCTACACTAAATATATTATCGTTGTTTCACTGTGGCCAGCGGCCACAATATTGTTGCTGTCAGGCAGAAACTGCCTATCATGCATATCCTAACTTTATGCGTTTTCTTTTCTTTTTTACTCCCTATTGATCACACTACAGCATCACACGACAGCACCAAATTAGCAGATCCACAAGCTCGAAATGCGTCGCAAAGTGTCACGTTTAGAGCTTGTCGACCTGCTACCTTTGCCACTTTGGAATTGGAATCCTGAAAAGTAACAGTTTTGGACATAATGAATGAGATTTCCACCAGACAAGAGACGACACACTCAACATCGGTATCTTCGACATCATCTAGAAATTATGTTATGCGTCTAGCCTCAACAGGAAAATCACCAACCACATGTTTGTGCTCCACGGACTGCGTTACTTCCTACTCTCCTTGATGATAGCATGTGATAGTAGAGGTGTGGACAGGTAAGCCCTGAGGACCAGAGTTTAAAGGCCCACAGAGGAAGAGACGATAGAGAGAGACACATGCAGGCAGGTATGTCGATCTACTACTCCTAATGTTGGACATCTGTTTCTGTGGGGATTTCAGGTCTCACTCAGTGTGCGACTGTGCATGTGTGTGTCTCTGTGTATGTGTGCGCATGCTTGTGTTCTGTGAGAATGTGTACTGTATGCCTGACTCTGCAATCTGCGCTTTCTGTGACTCACCACCCAGTAATGCACGCTGGCACGCACGCACGCACGCACGCACGCACGCACAATGTGTGACTAACTGGTCCTCCACCATTGTGAACTCACTCAGAAACAGCTGCCATATACTCACATAGGTCAAATTAAGGGGAAGGTCTTTTTGTCTGTCTGTCTGTCTGTCTGTCTGTCTGTCTGTCTGTCTGTCTGTCTGTCTGTCTGTCTGTCTGTCTGTCTGTCTGTCTGTCTGTCTGTCTGTCTGTCTGTCTGTCTGTCTGTCTGTCTGTCTGTCTGTCTGTCTGTCTTAGTTGATCAGATTCCCAAGGGCCCGATAATTATTTAACCAAATTCCTAAGGGCTCTACACTAAATATGTTCGCTGAAAGCAACTCTCCGCGACACGTTGGTGAGCTTGTAGATCATCTATATCCAGCAAATGTTCCTCGCAGAACAGGGACGCATGGATGGACGCAATGACTGCCACATTTCAATCATGTCAATTTATGTGCATGCACGTTTAGATGATCAAAAGCTACTAATACTATTGAAGAAGCAAACATGGAGTGACAGCAACGTTATTAATGAAGGGAAGTCGAACCACAAATGTAACCATAACAAACAATTGTTTATAGGAGTGACATCAACACGGCCCATAAGTTTTGTTTTCATGTTTGTTTGTGTGCATGTGTGCGCACATACACATACACATACACATACACATACACATACACATACACATACACATACACATACACATACACATACACATACACATACACATACACATACACATACACATACACATACACATACACACGTGCATGTTCTGAGCCAGCCATGCTTTGGAGTCTATATCTAACCCCAGAAATCTGGAAACGGCCTCCATTTTCTGGGGGAAACACATGAAACACATGCACACACTAGGGGAGACCCATCAAACAGGGGCCTGCCTAGTGTGGTATGGGTAAATGATAGAGGGAGTGAGAGTGGTGGCGGAGAGAGGGAGAGAGGGAGAGAGGGAGGACAGGAATGAAGAGAGTGCCGAAAAGTGGAAAGTAACATCAGCTGTTATGAAATGGAGGGAGAATTATAACGTCCACACCCAAATTGGAGAGAGGGAGAGGCATTATGATATTTTAAGACTCTTTCAAAAGCCACTGTATAATAACTTTTAAAATAACATGTCCGTAATAGATTTGTCCACATTATTGATGTGTTGTAACTTGGTATTGGTAATGTATCTAATGGAGTTGTTGACCAATGGTGGATGGATTAAACAGAGCTATTATAGAGCACAGCAGGAGAACAGGGTCTCCGGCAGTGTTTGTATCACATATTCAACAGCAGTGGTTCCAAAAGTGGGGTCCTTGAGGAAGTTCCAGGTGGTCCCCAGCTAAATGATAGTTTGGAACCAAATGGACCCACTCTGAGAGTTAAATTTACATTGATTTTATAATATAAATTGGGGTCCCAGAGGGAGAGTGTACAAATGGAACCAAATGGACCCGTTTGTACACGCTCAGAGTTAAATTAACATTGATTTTACAATATAAATTGGAGGGAGGGCGAAATCTATTTCACCCGACCGCCGCATCAGTCGGTAGTCCGACGCGGCGGTCGGTAAGTCCGACGCGGTGGTCGGTAAGTCCGACGGTCGGTAGTCCGACGTGGTGGTCGGTAAGTCCGACGGTCGGTAGTTTGACGTGGTGGTCGGTAAGTCCGACGGTCGGTAGTTTGACGTGGTGGTCGGTAAGTCCGACGCGGTGGTCGGTAAGTCCGACGGTCGGTAGTTTGACGTGGTGGTCGGTAAGTCCGACGGTCGGTAGTCCGACGTGGTGGTCGTTAAGTCCGACGGTCGGTAGTTTGACGTGGTGGTCGGTAAATCCGACGGTCGGTAGTCCGACGTGGTGGTCGGTAAGTCCGACGGTCCGTAGTCCGACGTGGCGGTCGGTAAGTCCGACGGTCGGTAGTCCGACGTGGCGGTCGGTAAGTCCGACGGTCGGTAGTCCGACGCGGCGGGCGGTAAGTCCGACGGTAACAAGACAACTCTGTTTTCCTCCCAGAATTTTCCCCAGTGAGGGGTGGGATAGGCTGGACAGCAGACGGCTGGACTTTGAATTTCTCTAACTATAAACTTTCATGACAGCAGACAGCCTAAGTACAAATATAATTTATGAAAAGCTACTACAGTGAAGTCTGTTCACAGAAGTTGTTGTAGGATATGTGGGGATTATCTGACGAGGTACCATTTGAGTGGGCAAAACCTTACTAAATAATACTAAATTGTTTATATGGTCAATATAAGTAAAATAATATAGCCTTTCCACAGGAGTATCTTTTTATATTTTTCCAAAAATAATACAAACAGCCAATAGCATATTACAAAGTTATCCCCCTCACTGGTGAGGGGGACCGTCGGACTAACGACCGACCGTCGGACTAACGACCGACCGCCAGACTTACCGCCCGCCGCGTCTGACTAACGACCGACAGTCGGACTTACTCATATGTCATAAAACCGTTACTTTTCACTAGGATTCAAATTCAAATATAGCAAAAGTGTCACATTTGCGATCTCAAAACGTGCCACTTTGCGCTATGTTTCGAGCTTGCAGATCAGCTATACTTTTGATGCTTTAGTGACGCTGCATTATCAAGTGGGACAATCATTTACGAAAAAAACACAATGCGTTGGAGATAAGAGGTTTCCGCCCCGACAGCGCCGATATATGTGTGCGGGGCGACTGAGGGGGCGATGGTGAGGCACAGAATCTTGAGTCATCTGAAATCCCCACTTACTGTATCTCTCAACACCCACCAATAGACATGACTCTCTGTCTCCTTTTTCTCCATCACAGCCTTTCAGTATCTCACACACACACACACACACACACACACACACACACACACACACACACACACACACACACACACACATAACGGCTGCTGCCACCCCCTCGATGTGGACAAGCCTCCATGTTGTTTCAAGGCCCACGGACGTGTATGGGCCGTGCCGTAATGACCCTCAGTGGGATCCGAGGGTTTAAGACAACACAACCGGGGAGTCTGTGGTTTGTTATTCCTGGGTATGATTCAGAAAGGACCTGTAGTGTCATAAATTAACCAGGAACAACTTGCAGGTCTCAAAAAGGTTCTCACATTCCCAGTGACATCTTCGTTTGACTAAAACAAAAGATTAAGTTATAACAAATAATATGATCATGGATACAGCCCTAACCGTGCACATCTTTAGTGAATAGCGGTATAGGCTACTTTGATATGAAGATATAAGTTACAGTAATACAGTTCAAATTAATATTTACTGTCGATATACAGTAATCAGCATTTGGATTACTATTTTTGTGATGTGATAGCTGTTTCGTTCTAAGGTTTTAGTTACATTATTTCAGTTACATTATTCTAGTACATGTCAAAAAAAGGTTGTGATCTAGCTCCCAAAATATGCACATTTAAGCGAAAACACCATGATGTCTGATAAGTTGGCCGACAATACTATAATAGAAGGCATTAACTTTGCGACCTCTTGTCAAAAACATTGGCTTTGTCTTTTAAACCTGTGTATTAGTTGAGCGTTCACATCTCACCTCATGTCAACTTGGAAATGAACAGCAACTACACGTAGCCTATAAAATTCTGACATGAATAATATTGTTCCTGCCGATCTTGGGGTAGTGTCATGTGATTCTTCAATAAGACGCATTTTAGTCTCGTATCATCAAAATCTCTGGTTGGCATTCTCAGCTCTCACAGCAAGGTTTTTGATAAGATAACTATTATAACATAATATGAGTGAGGTGGCGTGACATTCTCAAACTGAATTTTAGTTATTCTTTTTACATGACTGGCCTTCACATCTTTGTCTGGGGTAGGGTTCTGACTGCAGTGCGGGAGGAGGAAGGGAGGGAGAGAAACAATTACAAGGAGAGATAGAAGAGGAGGAGGGAGAGAAAGGAGGTGACAGTGGAGCAAGTCCTTATCTTTTTAGCTTTAATGTCTTACTGTACCACGTGCTGTTTACATTTCTGACTAATGAAGTATTCAATCATTCAAAATTCAAAGTGGTTGAGGCGGAGGACAGGAGGCTCGTGATGTCTGAAAGAGGGGAAGAAAGCGGAGGGAGTGGGGTTCATGGAAATAGAAGGTGAAAGACATACAGGGAGGGAGGGGGTAAATGGGGGAGGGGGGTGATATGGAGATAGTGGGAAGAAAAGCCAGTCTGGAAAACTTCCTGTTCACTGCTGCCTTTGGAGAAAGAGCTTATCTTCTCCTTCCTATCTCTCTTTCTCTCTCTCTCCCTCCCCCCATCCCCCCCCCCCCCCCTCTCTCTCTCTCTCTCTCTCTGTCTCTGTATGTGTCTCTGTCTCTGTAGTCTCTCGAGACAGACTGTTGACTACGTCAAAGGAAAAGAGGGTGCTGTTTTTCCTTTATTTTTGGACCATGGGGTCTCAGATTGCTGTCTCTGTCACGCTCTCTCTCGTCTGTATCTCTGTCTATGTCTCTGTGTACGTGCCTCTGTCTCTATCTCTCCCTCTCGCTTCTCTTCTAACATTTGTCTTGTGCCCACTCTGTAAAGCACTTCCACATTATGGAACTGCTCTGCAATTGGTCTATATATATATATATATATATATATATATACATGATCCATCCGATCCATCCATCCATCCATCCATCCATCCATCCATCCATCTTCAACCGCTTATCCATAGTCGGGTCCAGACATCACTTTCCAGAGCAACATTAGTAACTTCCTCCTGGGGGATCCCGATGCGTTTCAAGGCCAGTGAGTCGATGTGATCCCTCCATCTGCGCCTTGGTCTGCCCGGGGGTCTCCTCCCAGTGGGACGTGCCTCGAGGACCTTTCTAGGGAGTCGCCCGAGAGGCATCCTAACCAGATGACAGAACCCTGACCCCCAAGGGCGCTGTTGCTCTTTTACAATGGAGGGGAATCCAAGATGGATGTCAGATTCCGAGAGTGGATTAAAATACTTTTTTTATTGAAAACTACCGGGGTACGGGTTGTAAGGGAAAGCACCTTAGATTTTGCATTTGTACACATCGAGTTACTCTGAGGCAAAGCTTTTCAGACAGCAACCCATGGGGCAAGTACCCTTAGACTCTCGTAGAGAGTGATGATGTCAGAATCGATAAATACGTCTACGAGAGTGTAAATCTTAGGCTAGTATTTATGTATGTGTCGTGTAAATTCAACAAGTACACTCATCTAAACTGGACTAAAATAGACAAAGTAACGAAGAGTATAGACGGTAAACTCTTAGACGGTCGGATGAGGAAAATCACGCAGGCAGAGAGATGAGCTGAATATCCATCGATGTATTTATTTGCAGTAAGTCAGACAAAGACAGAGGCTTCCCGCGGCCCTTGAGTTGAGCCGCGGAGCCCAGGGCACATGACCGTACGGTCACACTGCCCCCAACAAGACTCACTCAACATTGTATTTACAGCCATATATATGTGGTCTACAACAGAGGTGTTCCTGGCAGGACAGACGGTATTTTTACATACGAATGTCTTTGAGATGCAGATAGAGTGACGTATGAGACTGGCCTCTTGGTGGAAACAATAGAGCATGCTAATTCCTGTCACACCTGACCAGCCAAGGTACTTGACTATGCGTGATTGCCTTTAAACTTGCAGACAGACAGACTAGACAATCAACTTAGAGTTGATTATAGCATGCTATAGTACAGAATTATCGAGTCCAGATACGACATATGTAACTTGAAAGTAACGCCTACCATACCATATATACACACCACTACTGGCCCAGCCAGCAATACTTGCACGCTCTGCTTGCGCAAGTATACACTACAAGTCTGAGCTCTCTCTTTCATTTCTCAGGAATAGCACTTGAGTCCTCAGCCAATTGATGTTTCTCTTTAATAGAGACAGACACCACCGGTTACACATGGGATATTTTAATTCACTAATAATTGTCTGTCTGTCTGTCTGTCTGTCTGTCTGTCTGTCTGTCTGTCTGTCTGTCTGTCTGTCATCTCAAGTCTCCTGATCTGAATTGACTTCAGATCAGCAATCATGCCGATTAATTAAGGGCACTCCTGATTCCTCTGCAGCTTTGTACCTTAAATGGACGACAAAAACAATGTTTAAAATCAATTCTGCGTTTCATCCTGTGTTGCATGTTGTCTGGAATGTCTGCCTCACATACCAAACTGACATGTCTGTTGCGGTGCTCAAATGTACTGTTTGTGCGCTGGGCACATACTGTACCACACACACACGCTGACACACACACACACACACACACACACACACACACACACACACACACTGTTCAAGTCCTTGACCTCTGTGTTGGCTCGCGTGGCCCAATGACATCTTAGTGAAGGAAATAGATCATCATCATTTGTTTATGGAAGAGAGGATGTGGTCCGACAGAGGAGGGAGGAGGACAGAGGAAAAGAAGAGAAATGTTGCTTAACAGAGAGGAAAAGGTACTATCAACAGAGAGAGAGAGAGAGAGAGAGAGAGAGAGAGAGAGAGAGAGGGATGGGTTGGTGGTGATAAAGGGAGAGAGGGGTGGATGCATGATGGAAAGAGGGAAATTAGGGAAGAGTGTGTTTTTCTTTGATGTTTTCTGCCCAGCAACCCCTGTGGAACACTAATTGGATGTTTATCTTGATTGGCCGACTGCCACTTTGTGATATAGTGTTATAGTTGTCCTGGATGACCTACGCTGGGGAATGGGTTTGGCAGACACACGAGACACATGTACTGTGCACACAAAACAAAATGCACACGCACGTGCAAGACTTGTGGCACACACCGCTGCATACACAGTCACACACACATTATGCAAGGGCACTCAGGTGTACACTCATACTCACCCAGCCATTCACAAACACAGAAAGACAAATGGATGATTTTCCACAAATACACACACACGCACGCACGCACGCAAGCACGCTCACATGCGCACACACACACACACACACACACACACACACACACACACACACACACACACACACACACACACACACACACACACACATGCGCAATGTGCATGCATAGCCAGACACTCACTTACCCACTTACACAGACACCCACACAAATACGCTGTGTTATTTCCATAGCGGCCGTGAGTGACAGGGAGTGATTACAGGCTTGAACCGGCGGATGCATAAACGTTACAGAAGAGTCATATCAACACAGGTCAGTACGAGAGTAAAGAAGAAAGAACAGGACGAAGAAAGGAATTACAGGAAAACATGATTATAGAGAAGAGAGGGAGAGAGATGGAGTGGGGAGATATAAGAAAAGGTGAGGAAAAAGTGCTCAAAATGAAAGGGAGAGAGAAGGGGGGAGGGGAAGAACAAAGATTTGGAGGAGGTCGTTCAGAGGATAGAGGTCAAAAGAGAAGAAGGAATTGGCGTGTGAGCGACTCCCACAGCAACGATTGAGCTCAAAACTCCTCCCACAGGTCATTGTGATTGGCTGAGATGTTCGGAGGGAGTGCTTGTTTTGGTTCACGTCATACCGTATTATTCCGTCCACCGCGGTTTGCCAACTCAGATGGCAACGCTCGCTCATCGACATGCAAAGGCCTTGAGGCTCGTGAGCCATGCCGAGCACAGTGCCAAGTGGGCAAGTGCCCGCACCTGCTTTCAAGTGATTTCAAAAGTCATGAATATGTTGTAAAACCTCAGACTTAAGTAGGTCGTTGAGTGAACCAAAATGGGTGCTCCCTCCCCGCGTGTCAGTCGATCACAGGGTGTAGAACCTCAACTCGGTTGGGAATCGCTAGGACATGGATGGATGGGTGAAGAGAGGAAAAGAGATGTTTTGGAGGTAGTATGCAATTAGGTCATTGTGGTTGTCATACTTAAGCAATAGCAGACAAGAGGGAGTGCTTTATCATGGCAATAACTATGATAAAGAACAACCTTGACAGTTTTTGCTTTTATAAAACCAAATATGTCATAGTAAAATCATATTCCAATTAAAATAGTTTTTTAATAACAGCATTTCATGAATAACTTCTACCAGAAAGTAGTCCCTGTCTGCTTGCATTAAACATTATATTTAGGCTACAGATTCAAATATTTTGATGAGTTGGGGCAATATTTCACAAAGTGTCAGTCGCTTCTGCTGAGCCAGCACTATTCTAGTTTCATACCGATAGGCTTGGAACTGGAATTCATTATGTCCTCATTAGACTGTTGACTCAAAAGAGAGAGACGTTTTTCCTTTGTTTTGCCAATAATAATAATAATAATAATACATTTTATTTATATGGCGCCTTTCAGGTCACTCAAGGTCGCCTAACAAAACAGAAAAATACAATACAATAAAGCAAGTTTAAAATACAGCAAGTTTAAAATACACACAAAAGGCCTGCAGCAGACTTCTACTCAAGGTGGGAGTAGGCTTGTCTGAATAGGTGAGTTTTGAGGTGGGATTTGAAGGTGGGGAGTGAGTCCATGTTTCGAATGTCGGGGGGAAGGCTGTTCCAGAGGCGAGGGGCAGAGCGGCTGAAAGCTCTACCCCCCATGGTGGACAAACGAGCTGGGGGAACAGTGAGGTTGGTGGAGGAGGCAGACCTGAGTGACCGGGTGGGAGTGTTGATATGGATGAGATCAGACAGGTATGGGGGGGAGAGGTTATGGATGGCATTGAATGTGTTGAGGAGGATCTTGTAATCTATGCGGTATTTGATGGGTAGCCAGTGGAGTCGGTGAAGAACGGGGGTGATGTGAGAGATGGCAGGGGTTTTGGTGATGATGCGGGCTGCAGCGTTCTGGACCAGTTGGATTTTATGGAGGAGTTTGTGGGGCAGACCGAAGAGAAGGGAGTTACAGTAATCGAGGCGGGAAATGACCAGAGAAAGGACTAGGATGGCAGTGTTGTTGGGGGTGAGTGAAGGGCGGAGGCGGTTGATGTTGCGGAGGTGAAAGTAGGCTGACCGGATGGTGTTATTGATGTGGGTATGAAAAGATAGGGTGCTGTCGAGGACGACACCCAGACTCTTGACCTGGGGGGAAGGGGAAACCGAGGAGTTGTCTATGGTGAGTGTAAAACTGGGCTGCTTGGTGAGTGAGGATTTGGTGCCAATGAGGGTTAACTCGGTTTTATTGCCATTTAGTTTGAGGAGGGATGAGGTGAACCAGTCTTTGATTTCGTGAAGACAGGCGCAGAGGGAGGGTGGTGGGAGGGTGGAGGTAGGTGTGGAGGAGACATAGAGCTGGGTGTCGTCCGCGTAACAGTGGAAATTGATGTTGTGTTTGCGGAATATTGAGCCAAGTGGGAGGAGGTATATTATGAATAATATGGGGCCAAGGACAGAGCCCTGGGGAACACCAGAGGAGAGGGGAGAGGAGTGGGATATGAAAGATTTTAGCTGAATGAACTGAGTACGGTCGGAGAGATAGAAATGGAACCAGTGTAGGGGTGTGTCGGATATGCCAATGGAGGCTAGACGGTCGAGGAGGATGGAGTGTGAGATTGTGTCAAAGGCTGCGGTCATGTCGAGAAGGATGAGAATAGATAACTGTCCAGAGTCGGCTGCTAACAGGAGGTCGTTGGTGATTTTTATTAGGGCTGTTTCTGTACTGTGGTGGGGGCGGAAACCGGACTGAAACTGTTCATATAGGTTGTTGTTGGAGAGGTGGGCCTGTAACTGAGTTGCAACAACCTTTTCCAGGATTTTTGCTAAAAATGGTAAGTTGGAGATGGGGCGGAGATTACTGAAGTTGTTGGGGTCTAAACCAGGTTTCTTTAATAAGGGTGTAACAGAGGCAGTTTTCAGTGGAGATGGGATGGAACCAGATGTGAGAGAGGAGTGAATAATGGCTGTTATCAGAGGGAGTAAAGAGGGAAGGGAGGCTATAACGAGGGGGGATGGCAGGGGGTCAAGTTGGCAGGTCGTAGGTTTGGAAGTCCGGATGAGTTTGGATAGGTCTGAGGGAGAGGGGAGTTGGAAACAGGAGAGAGGTGCAGAGACTGGGGGATTAGGAACAGAGGGAGGAGGACAACCGGACGTGAGGGGGGCTAGTTGATGGTGAATGGTGGATATTTTGGCGTTGAAGAATGACATTATGGCGTTGCAGTGGTCTGTGGAGTAGAAGTGTGGGGGGAGGGAATCAGGGGGGCGGAGGGAGTTGTTAACCACCGAAAACAGAGCCCGGGTGTTCCCGGCACCGGCAGTGATTTTGTCTGCAAAATATTGGGTTTTGGCTGAGGAGACATTTTTATAATGGAGGATGTGGGCATGATGCATTTGTTTATGTACAGTGAGGCCGGTTTTGGTGTACAGTGGCTCAAGCTGACGGCCTTTGGCCTTCAGCTGGCGCAGGTGGGGGGAGAACCAGGGGGCAGAGTGGCGAAATGAGGTGTTCCGGGTTTTGAGGGGGGCAAGTGTATTTAGCATGGATTGGAGGCCATCATTGTAAATATTGACTAACTGATCTGGGGTGCATGGGGGGGTGATGGTGGGGAGATTTTCAATGCCTGTTATGAGGTCGTCTGGGTTTATGTTTTTGATGTTACGGAGGGTTATGGTACGAGACTGTTTGGTTTTGGACAAGGTGAGACTGAGGTTAAATGAAATGAGTTTGTGGTCAGTGAAAGGGAGGTCGGAAGCAGAGAAATTGAGAGGAGTGATACCAGAGCAGCAAACTATGTCCAATGTATGACCTTTACAGTGTGTGGGGAAATTGATAAATTGTTTGAGACCAAAACTGTCCAGGCATGAGATGAAGTCCTTAGTGAAAGCAAGATTGTTATTGTCCAAATGAATATTTACGTCACCAAGCAAAATTATATTGGGTGAAAGTGTGCAGATATGAGTGAGAAATGTAGTGAAATCAGTAATAAAATCCTTGTTTGGTTTGGGAGGGCGGTAAATGTTGACTAGAATGGTAGGAGTGGGTCCATTCAATTGAAGAGCCACAGCCTCGAATGATTGTGACACCGTTGGCATGGTAACAGTAGACACTTTCCAAGTCTCGCGATATAAAATCGCAAGACCGCCTCCTCTTCCGGATAGACGAGACTTGCTGGTGTAAACAAAGCCAGGTGGGATACATTCATTTAATTGTGAATAATCATCCGGGGTTTGCCAGGTCTCACAGAGACAGAGACAGAGACAGTCGAGTTTGTGATCGATGAGGAGGTCCTGGAGTAGTTGTCCTTTGCCGGTGAGGGAGCGGGTGTTGAGGAGTCCAAAGTTGACGTCGGAGTGTTGGTTGGAGAAGCCAACGTCAGCCGACCTAGCTAGGCTGACCAGCGTTCTGTGATCCACCCTCCTGTTGGTGTTTTTTGGAGGACGGCGGCGGCCGGAGGACCAGAGCGACTGAATGGCAGTGGAGTCGTCGATGTTATAACTCCGTCCGGAACCGCGGTGGATGTATCTCCGACGGGGAGGAAGGCGAGAGATGTCCGGGAAGAGGTGCAGTACAGACGGGGGAGCGGCAGGGCGGAGGAACCGGAGTTGGGTGAGCTCCGCCCTCATGTACTGGATCAATGTAGACGCTGGATGGATTAAAAGGGACAAGCCATTGTAGCCATTGTAAACCTAAAATGAATCAATATTGAACAACTGCGTTGCCTTTCTCACCTAAAATGTCATCTGAAATATGTTGTTCTTGGTATGGTGAAATAGAGATTGTTTCTAGACAAGTCACTATTGTTCTTTTTAAAAAATATATTTTTTTCTGCAGGTACTGTGAGATGGATTTAAGCAGTCACACCTGGCCTGAGTCAAACTATAACTGGACCCAGAGCTGGGTGTGGCTGTGCACCTGTTGTGCAGGGAGTTAATGCACAAGAGGATAAATCGTGCAGTCATCTCCATAAAAATCTGCTCTCCAATGTAAAATGTTATTGTGATGCTTTCGAAATGCCACTCCCTCGACTTGGAGGAATAAAACAACCAACTTAAGAAAATCTGTCCTGTGTCGTGTCCTTCCTTACCCTGGGTGGTGACTAGTCGTTTACAGGTACAAAGGCAGACTTCTTACAAATGTTTCTTCAAGCAATTACTTTACCAGGTGCAGCTTTCAAAGGATGCGAAGAATCATGGGCAGCCTGAGCCAATAGCCATTCACATAACTGCCCTTAGGGTATATTGTATTCAGATTGCTGCCTGTAGGCCTATGTGCTCATTGGAATAGAAGATACCCAGGGGACATTTCTGTGAATGCTGGTGTTTCTTTGTATGTTTATTTGGCATAACAACGAGTCAGATTGCGTGATATAATATTTGACCAACGCATTTTAACATAATACAATATTGTGTATTAATGCATGAGTCATAAAAAGTTCTGAGTGGAAGATTCTCGTGAATATCGTCCAGATCAAATTGAAATGTTATCTATGCACAACAAGGAAGGGAGAGGAGAAAGATCAGGGAGGGGGAAAAGCAAACGTTTTCTGATGTTAAATCATGATATCACTAAACAGGGCGCCATGTGAGGGAGAAAAATGTAGTTAGAGAAGGGCAAACATAATGTACGTGAGAAAGGGTGTGAACGATGGCCAGCATTTGGTCTGGAAAACAGGGATGGAAGTGGAATGCATGTGAGTCAGAAGAACTTTCCTGAAAATGCTTACATAATTAATAGCTGTCAGTGTGAGTGTTTGTGTGTAGCCATAGTAGCGTGCATTTGCATTTTGCACGCTCTCTGAGTTAAATTAACTCGGGGATTTTGTGTGCTTCTGAAAATTCATGGATGTGCCACAAAACGTTCCCATGTCTCCTGCTGCCACCCATGAGGTTCTCACACCTCTTTTGGAGACACCCTATGTATTCCAAAAAAGGGTTGTTGTTATGACCCATATTGAGCCACAGACCCGCTTTTATGGGTCCCAAATTAAACATCAGTTTAAACTTTCCTTTTTTCCACTTTTCAAAAATCTTCTGAAAAATAGCAGATCTACAAGATCACAATTAAGTAATTTTTGAACCAATAATATAACAGACATGATGTTATTGCCAGATAGACTAGCATAAACTAGCATTTCACATCAAAGTAATTGTAATGGAATTTGTTTCACCATACATCATTTATCTGAGGTGTCCAGAACAACATACTAAAATTCCTAAGAAATCCTAGCGGCATTGGCATCAATCCAAGATGTCCACAGATTATTGTCAAAAAGCCATATAAGATTATGGTGAGTCCAATTTTCATTCCTGAGATTTAAATTGACTTCCAAATACATTTTGAGTTGAGGAATTTAGGTGCAAGGGAGTATTTGCTTGTGCATTTACATGGCTTTCTGTCTCTGACAATAATTTATTGTCAGAGGACATCTTGGATTTGATTGCAATTAATCATATTTCCACAACTAGGATTTCTTGACTTAGGACTTTTAGTATGTTGTTCTGGACACCTCATAGAAATGATATGAAAATAATTCAGTTACGATTACTTTCAGATGTGAAACGCTAGTTGGACTATTAGTTAATTTGTGATATTTTTTGGGGGGTCTCGGAGAGAGACCAAGTTCTATTTTGGGAGGAGAAAACGTTTGGAAACCCCTGACCTATATACTAATGGGACAAACAAGGAGAGGACAGTGTTGTCACCATTTGGGTTAAACATGGATGAGCCCACAATGTTCTGCACACACACTCATAAAATAGTTATTTTGTGTATATCAATGGTAGTTTTGTCTAAATATCTTTTAAATGGATCATTGCTGTTGCCTGAAACAGGATGGCATGACTCAGCTAATATATTGTTTTATTTAAGCTATTGATAAGAATCGTGTCATATTATAGCCCTAAAAAAACCTGGTATGTTACACAGTCAACACCCACACTGTTAGTTATATTTGGCTCAATAGACACAAACACTCACGCACGCACGCACACGCACACACACACACACACACACACACACACACACACACACACACACACACACACACACACACACACACACACACAGGCAGGAGAAAATATTTCCATCTATGGTAGGGTTATAGTAAGGTCTCCAGAATGTGTGGACGCTGGGTGGTGACGTGAATCATTGTTTTTACTCATATTTTAAAACCTCTCTAGCCCATTATTCCACCCGTTTCCTGTTTGTCTGCAGTCCATTGATGTTTCAGGTTGCTTGCTATAACAGCAGACAGACAGAGAAATAGACGGTAAGGGGACAGTATTTGTGGCATTGTGGGGTTCAGATACATCACTAGTAGGCCATGCTAATTCTTTCTTGACCACATTACCCTGGCGTCCCTATTTTGGGTCATTATAAAAAACACACACTAAACAATTCAAACATTGTCATACATTTTGTTGTTGGTTGATAACATGACAAAAATAAAGAAATATCACTGATGGGTTTTTTCCCACCATATGATTATAACGACAAGGACTATAAGGACTGTATGAATTTAGTTACTATAAATAGCTTCGACAGCAGAGCAGAGAGCTGAGAGCAGAGATGCACCGGAACTCTCAAAATACTTTTAGGAGTAATCGAATTACAATATATACTTAACTTTAGCTTTTACCAGGATACTTTAAGTAAATAGCCAATATAACCAATGTTACTTTAGGAGAATTACCTTATAAATACCGAAATGTTACCTGAGTCCACCCAAGGAGAGACGTCCAATTCAAAGTGAGGTTTTAGTCATATTTTATATTGATTCAGAGAGACAGAACAAGGATTCACAAACAGCATAATAATTCACCCAGACCCCAGAGGGTCTGGTGGTGGTCTCTCCATGCGGTTCCAAAATGGCACGGAGTATTTATACAGTTTCAATACAAAATGGAGAATGGTATGAAATAGACGTGGCAAGACCGAAGAACATCTTACTCAATGTAAAGGGATATGTAGTTTTGGAAATGACCTATAGTTGTTAATCAAGTCACTGGCTGGAAAAACACAGAGGCGGCCTGGTTGCCATGGCACCCGGCTGATAAGATACCCCAGCACTAGAGCAAGGTCAGAAACATGCAGTCTCGAGACCGAGACAGAGTGAAGTGATAATAATTCTTACTAACTAAACGCCATAAGACAGCGTGAAGTCAACCAGATTAAAAGGTCAAAAGGTCAACTGACCATTCACCCACAAAATATACAAAATTACCTATCAATCACTTAACTCACTTTGTGAGATATAAGGACATAAAAGATGCAATGTATGTCTGGGTGACCTTTATGTCACCCCTATACGTAATACGTAGGTGGTGGAAGGAGAGAGAGAGAAAGAGAGAGAGAGAGAGAGAGAGAGAGAGAGAGAGAGCGCGAGAGAGAGAGAGACAAAGAGAGAGAGAGAGAGAGAGAGAAAGACAAAGAGAGAGAGAGGGGGGGAGGTATAGAGCTACCTGTCATCATCATCGGCATCATCATCATCATTTCCCTGCCAGCTATGTGTAATTACTCCTGAATCATCCTCAGTGCCATAGACAGACAGTTATACCAGGTTGCTAAACCACAAATCCGTCTTCAGTTTGGTAGGAACTGCAACTGATTTCATGGTTAGTCTTTGCAAAAATAAAAATGTCTTCATATGAGGTCGCTTTCTGCCCTGCGTCTATAGTTCAACAATACGTTCCATGTGTTTCTGAGCTGCTATGAAAACCACGCTAGACAAAACTGATCACAATCTGTGGGGAGCCATGGACAAGCTAGCGCTCAACCTGCTGCTACAGTCAGACACACAGGAGCTGTGTATGATTATAAAGTGGTCGCAGCAGCTTGCTTGCATGATGATACGTTTGGGGTATCCTGAAGGAACGTGTTATTCGTAACTTGAGTTATATTAATTCCAGCTATATGCTATGGCAGTTTTTCTCAAATAGGGGTACATGTAACCTTTAGGGCTACGTGGAGGTATTAGAGCGGGTACTTGAGAGAAGAAAAAGAGTATTTTACTGACTACCACAACTGATAATGAATAGAAAGCAATATGAATTTGCCATTCTGCTGGTATATTTTGAACACTGACTGGACATTTGATGTCAATATTTTCTACGTCAAATGCTGTAGTCGTACAAGCCAGGGGGTACTTGTATTCAGAAATAATGGAAAGGGGGTACTGGGGCCAAATAAGTTTGAGAACCACTGTGCTATGGTATCACTTACCCCCTCACTGACTACTATCCTGAAAATGTGACTAAGGGCTGCAGTCTGCTTTCGGGGCAAAACAGTGGATCCTGTGTTGTGATAAAACAGCAGATATGGGGCAAGGGCAAGTCAGCACACAGCATCAAAAGGTTTGACCTGATGTTATCATTCTTGGTTCAATGGACAGGTGGCAAGGGAACAGAGGCCCTGCTAATAAAGTAGCCCTGTGTAAGACGGACAACCATACGCACGCACACACACACACACACACACACACACACACACACACACACACACACGCATGCACGCACGGACGCACGCACGCACGCACGCACACTTGCGCACACACACACACACACACACACACACACACACACACACACACACACACACACACACACAGAATTCCTAAGGTTCAGTGAAATGTTTCAGCATGTCTATCAACGAAGTCGGCCATATGACGGGGTTTCAACTATGATTAGATTGATGTCATATTAAAACATATTGAAAATAAAAATTGATGGAACCTATAGGCTATAATAATCATTGACTGA
The DNA here is from genome assembly GCF_964188405.1 of Protomyctophum parallelum. Taxonomy (NCBI): domain Eukaryota; kingdom Metazoa; phylum Chordata; class Actinopteri; order Myctophiformes; family Myctophidae; genus Protomyctophum; species Protomyctophum parallelum. Next base: position 24,193,159 of record NC_139707.1, on the reverse strand, counting down.
TGATTGACTGATTTTCACATTAAATCACACCTGTGTGAAGTGAGGGGCGCTCTTATCATCTTACATCATCATGACGTTTCCTATACTTGCTCAGACACATAACATTCTCCAACTCATTATCAATGGGAATTGAATGTTTGTGTAGGACGAAGTTTACTATATATTCACTAAAAGGTGAATATAGGAAGGCCCTAAAAAAAAAGAAATATAATTGACATTATACTGTATAATAGCATTATGTAAATGTATTGGATTTGACATGTTGATATAGGAGCTTGATATGGTGTATTATGTCAACATTAATCTATGAATCTGGATGTGGAATGTAGGATCTAAATATGATGCATTGTGATCTATATGCAATATTATGAACATGAATGTCAATATATGAGAGCTATGCTCTATAATCTATGATGCATATATGTCATATTTATATTCATATATGCACATATATGGACCTGAATGTGGCATATATGTTTGCATATACTTGTATGTCTCATAATGCACATATGAACATATAAGTTTCATATACAGTAAGTCCTTTCCGTGTGGGTGGAGTTGCTGACCATTACACTCTGCTACGGAACCATCTGGGAGCGTGTCGCGTGTCGCGTGTGCGTGCGTGCGTGCAAGTGTGAGTGAGTGTGTTTGTATTTCCCAGTCTGTTTCCAGTTTCCACTCAGACCAGATTGACTCACTCACAGTGTGATGTAACAGCAGATAGGGTTAAAGATGAAGGTGGGGGTGGAAGCTTTATCGTCAATGTGCAGTAAACCAGGCCGGGTCAGACTCATACATGGGTATGCTTGGTTACAAAGCTGGACAAATTGTAGATTAGTCTGGTGAGTTATACATGGTTGTTTCAGATTTCACCCATAATTTAATGTTTCCAAATCCCTACATTAATGTTCCCTTGTAAAGTTGAAAGCAATGATGGAAGAATAACCACATATATGCCGCTTATTAAAGACCAAAACCAAACCAACCACACATGACAGTGGTTTTGATGCATAAATGCTCAGAAACAGGAAACCACTAAAACAAGAAGGGAAGCAAAGAATCTGACTAAAAATGAGTAAGCAACAGAATTATTTTGTTGAGTAAGACTCAATAAAACAATCACATAAGAAATGTCAGTTCTTCATCCTAACAGACTGGAAATAAATGCTATTCAGAACCAGGTTCAGTATGGAAATGCTCCACTCGATCCTCTCTCTGCACTGTTAACTTAACCTAGAGATAGCTCCAGATATAATGCTATAATAACTTTAATTATGTAGCTCTTTAAAAGGATAGTTCCGATTTTTGTGTCCATATCACTACGCCCAATTTCTTTTCCATGTTATAGAGAGGTCAAAGTTGAACGAAAGTTGCGCTAATATTTTAGAAATAGGTCAACAATGCAAACAACGTTAGTTTTGTGAATTAATTTACTTTTACTGCGTGGCCCCGCAGGGCCCCCACAAAATGATCTGAACTACTTAATATTGATCAAAACCAGAGCAGAACTCCCACCACAGGACTCGGGCAATCAATTAATACAGTTGCAACCACTATATTAATGGTAGTATTTCATAAAGCTTATAAGTTAAAAAGATCTGAACTATCCCTTTAAGTTACAAAGTGTTGCACAAGCTCACACAGATTAAAATAACAAAAGGGAACATAAAAATGGAACACAGACATTAGTTAAAAAAGGGGTATAAGAGGAACTAGTGCACAATTCAGTCCTACAAATCCTACAAATAAGTAGAAATACCGAAAAACTCTAATTGATAGCGAAATTATAGCGAGAGGATGGTGATGGTGAAGATGTGATGGTGTTAGTTTGCTGAACTGACTTGGGTAGAGCATTCCAGTCTGGCTTGGACAGAAAACGCCCAGTCACCCTTTGTTACCAGGTACGTTTTAGGGACCTTTAGTAGCGCCCCACCAGAGGACCTTAGGGCACAAGGGGGGTTGGGGATGCAGGACACACACTCAGTTACTGGAATTCATGATGGACCATTCCAGTCAGAAAATGCTCAAGGAATCAGCCAGGAATATGTCATGATATTGGTTCCAAAGCATCCAGTTGGAATCAATTACATCTTGGACCCAGTGCTTTTGGATCATGTTGCACAACCCAGTAGTATTGTTAAAGTCTTAAAGATTAAGACAAGTCCTGCTACTGGGGGTTGAATTCATATACAAAATAAAATAAGTATTTTACACAAAGCTTACCAATGTATATCACTCCTATTGGAGAATCCAAATGGATCACAATAATTGTTGTACTTCACACCAAAGTAAAAGAAATTACCCTTATATTACTGGTCCCTTTTTACAAAGGGACTTGCTGGTTTATTACTGTATAGGAAAATCCATGGGATTTTACTACCAAGTCTCAATAAATTCCAACATACAATTGCGTCTGCATTTCGTTCATTCTGGTAGTTGAAATTTCAGTCAGGGTTCGATTTGCTGGGGTCATTGGTATTCATGGCTCTGCTTTTGATGTTGTTTATCTCTCTCTGACAAATTTCATGGTGGAAAAAAACCCTGGTTGGTCAGTGCCAAGTTCGGAGGACAGTAGGAGGACAGTAAACCAACCAGAGAGCTCATGTGGGTCATCATCCGTTTTGTTATGTCATTTTTGGGACGTGCTTTACGCAGGACGCAGGTGTTCCCTTGTGGCTGAGGGATGGACAAACCTCATGTGAGAGGGGATGACGTTCCTCAACCTCTGGTCCCAGACTCCCAGTACACAGTGCAGTGTCATCACACCACTACACACACACACACACACACACACACACACACACACACACACTTCCATCATCTCTTTTTAATTAGAGGGACCATGAAGAACACACACACACACACGCAAACACGCCCACGCACGCACGCACGCACGCACGCACGCACGCACGCACGCACACACACACACACACTGTTACGGACCACAGTCCTTTTGATTATTTGTTATTTGTTTAAGTATAATTATTATTTATGGTGGCTATTAAATTAGGATAATAATTATAAGTTTGGTATTTGTTATGATGTTTTATGGCATGTGACAAGTTGTCTTTCTTCTACTACAGTACTCAAGTGAATTGACAGACATGGCTCTGAGTGACAGGTCCCTGATTGGACCTGCCCCCTCTGTTCCTTATTGGTTCTCCCTGACAACACCAGTTTCCTGTTGGCTGGGCACTCTTCCTGTCTCTGTATAAAGGCTCAGTTGAACTTTTGTTTTGTTTCTGGTTCATTATTTGTTTTGTTTAGCCCAGTTTTGTTTGAAGTAATCTTTAAGTTGCCTGTGAGACTGTAAACTATTATTTATCCTTGTTAAATAAGAAGCCTGGTTCCTACCTCCACCATGTAGGGGTGCCAGGTCTTTTCTTTTGTTAGCTTATTGTAATTTTGGTTAGTTAGGGTAGTTAGGGATTTAGAATTGTAATTTTGTTTCACATTCTGCTAGGGCCTTTAGGTAGGGGTAAACTTTTGATTTCTAGTTAGATTTGTTTTGTTAGAATAGCACCTGCACTCTGAAGCTAAAAATGTGGGAAGTTGTGAACCAAAAATGTAAACTATCTCTGCTTTTGAACAAAAAGAACAACTACCAATAAATTGAAGTTCTTTTTCACCCTGTCTCCTCTCAAATTGTGTCATGTCCCTTCACCCTAGACGAAGGTCCATAACACACACACACACACACACACACACACACACACACACACACACACACACACACACACACACACACCACTTTCTTCCCAAACGTCTGCAGCTAGATAGTTCTAATTAGAACCTCACTCTTTCTGACTCAAACCCCTGAGGTAAGTGAATCTTCCCTACTCCTTCTTAGCTCCTCTGTGATTCCGTAGTGACTCAGCCAACAGCACACACATCTGTGTGGTAATGATGATGATAATGATGCCCTTTTATTCGCCTCTATTGCTTTCTCTGTCCTTCATGTTTCCACCCCCTCTTTCTCATTTTACCACACCGTCCGTCCGTCCGTCCATCTCTCTCTCTCTCTCTCTCTCTCTCTCTCTCTCTCTTCCATCCCACAATGGAGTTATGACTGTGGGATTCCCGCTCAGTGTTATGGAGTAACCATGGATACCCGCATGCCCTCTCAGCCACTCTAACTTTAGAATGATGTCTTTCATGTAGACTTCAGACTGTGATGTGAATACTGGCCCCCCTGTGCACATCCTTCCCATAAAAGTATTTTATAGCCTTTTTACTAAATGGCATTAAATAGTGGCAGGCGATTGAAAACATATGAGAAAGATTAAGGTGCATAATGCTTAATTTATAGCATACTACTATATGCTTCCGTCCTTCCGATCCGATCCCGACATTTCTGTCTTAGCCAGTGTCGTGATCTCATTTCGGGTTTATAGCAGACTCCTCACTCAAATGTGCACTTGCAGTTTGGGCAACTCCAAAGCAAACTCCACATGTCCCAACATTTTATTTACCTGCCATAGTGTCAACCCCTTACCCCTGTGTCGGATCTGTGGTTAGACTGGCATATTCACTGATACCGATATGACCCGATATGACAAATAAGGGCCGATCTATACTTTTCCCGATACCGATACAGTATCGGGAATTCGGGACATCTCTAATATATATATATATATATATATATATATATATATATCGTGGAAGAGACAGGAACACACAATGTTGGAAGTACATGGTACATGATGCCCAGGCACTTGAATATTTATTGTGACAGTTTATAGGGGAAGCGCTTCCACTTCTTGTGAAATATAAAGTGAAATGAAACATCTCTCCACCCTTATTACTGTTCCTGTTACATAAAGGAAATTCCCCTTTTTTCAGTGCATCCAGAAATGTAAATGAAAGAACTCTCACAAAAAGCTGTCTGTTGGCAACCTGAATTAGTTGGTGTTGCCGCTCTGTGACCTTCATGCAAATAGGGCTGTTCATTATGTCCAGGTCAGACAGACTGACAGGGGGCAAGGTTATGTCCAGGTCAGACAGACTGACAGAGGGCAAGGGCACATTGGTCAGACAGACTGACAGAGGGCAAGGGCACATTGGTCAGACAGACTGACAGAGGGCAAGGGCACATTGGTCATTGTCTAAAAGAAAATGCACACATGGGTTCTGCCAACCCTTTGCAAAGTCAGACGCTTTGCATCACTCATTCATCACTCACAAAACTATCCCTAATAATGATATTAGGATATTTGAAAATAAATAAAAATAAGGTAGCCTATGTTCTCTTTCTTTTAGAGATGGAAGTAGGCTACAATATACACTACAAAAGGGGCTTGTTCAGTAGTATGTTGGGCCCCAGCCCCCAGCACAATACTTTAGACAGTGAAGTTCAATCTGTGAGTTAAATTGGGACTGTCACTGCACTGCAGTAGAGTGGCTAATATTATTAGGGACTTTAAGCAATGCCGGCTACGGCAGTCGGCTCCGGCAACCGGAAATGGATCAGTGCTCGATACATAAACGGCTCCGTCTTTTGAGCTAATTTAGAATTTCCTGTCTGAGAGCTAGCTGATTTAAGACATCCGGTTGCCTTCAGAATAAAATAAGGTTATTTAATTCGTTAATTAAATAATTATTACATTACATTATTAGTATTATTATTACATTACAGTTATTGTAAAGACACACATTATGTTTCTGTGTAAAAATAAGTAATTAAATAACATAAAAAAGTTATCTAAATGGATAAATGCTATTCATTGGAGTGAATATTCTATTATATTCTAAAAACGACTTATAAATCCTAAAGCCTTGTTTATACTTCACTGTGCAACGGTCCTATGCTGGACAATAGCAGATATGCAAACTCACAGCGCATCTCATTCAAGACACTGAACTTGCAGATCTGCCATTTTTGAACACACTATAAAGTTAACCATTTATCATGCTGCTCTACGTGGCACTGCATTCTGTGACATTAAACCAAATGGCATTTTCCACTCTATGACACTACTGTTCTACATTTTTGTCTAATAAAATAGGCTATTAATTTAATCAATCAAACTGCATTAACTAACAGAGATACTACTAACCAAGCTATCCATGTCAACATGCTCTATAGGAGTCTCAATAACAGGTATAAGTAACGTTTAATGTTTAGTAATTTTTAATGTAGCAGAAGAGGCCATTCATTGAACAGAGTTTTGCACAATTTTAACATCCCAGATCGATTGAAATATGAATCTACTGTGCTGTGCTACACCATGATATATTAAGAGTACAATAACATTCCATTGTGAATAAAAACGTATTAACCACAGTGTAATGCTAAAGGTTTCATCACAGGGCTGTCTGCTTCATGTAATATCATTAAAAGTGTTGTTGGTGACAGTTATATGAGTTGGAAGCATTAAGACCCATTTTAACCCCCAATGGCTTCCTTTCTGACAAATAACGTTATTGTAAAAATAAAAATAAAGATTCACGCGTTCATATGTAGCTATTTTGCATTTACAATGAGAAGCGGATAGGACCAAGGGACCCGGATGTAACGTGGGAGGACTATATGACTACAATAAATTTGCGGTTAAGGCCCAATCCCAATTGCCTCCCTCAAGCCCTGAGCCCTGGACCCTCATTGACTTTAATGACGTCAGCTGTAAGTGCTTGAGGGTGAGAGGCTGCAAGGTCTCCAAATTGTTGTGAAAGAAATGGGACAGCACTTTGAAGATGAGTCCGCCATTCATGACACTTTGCATCACTTTATACAAACTGTCCTCATTCACAGCCAGTGCCTACCTACATGCTTGGCCTATTTATACATGTCTATCATGTCTATTTTAGTATTTAAGATGATCGTTTTATTATTAGTTTAATAAATACACTTTCCTGTGTGATATGAGTTTTAATATTCATATATAATAATATGCATTATACATTTTAAAATGTTCATTTCCATATTATTTTACTTTGCTCATTAGTAATTTCTCATCATGTTTCCCTTAATATTATTATTGTTATTAAATATATAGCCTATATCCTTCCATTCCGTCTCCTTTTGAGAACAGTGAGAAAGCACTATTGTGTTTGTTGACATTCTAATCGTGATACATAACTAATTTGCATACCTAAATGATTGACGTTCGGAGGATCCCCCTCATTCCACTGGTAACGCTATGATTTGTGGGTAATTTATTTGCCAAAGTCAGCCTAAAGTCAGCATCAACGCTGACTTTGGCAAAGGGCACATAAAGGGGCGGGGCTGAGCCCTCACTGACTTACCGATTTCAAATGGGACATCCCTCAAGCCCTCGCAGACTTCACATGAACGCGCAGCTAAGTCAGTGAGGGCTCATTGAGTCAGCAAGGGAGTGGATTGGGATTGGGCCTTAAATCTCGCGGGCGTGGCCTCACACCGGAAGGAAGTGCCGCCGCCCTCAAATACGGAAGAGACGCGTGGAGGTAGGTTTGGTCAGTGTTTGTTTGGAACGTGTCACGTCACCATCGCGGGTCCGTCTTCGGAGCAAGTAAGTGATTAAATGTTATTTAATACTTAACGCTGTTGTTGTTTGTGTGTTCAATCGTCTATCACTTGAAGTTACTTGTTATGATGTTTATATATGATGTTTGTACGAAACTGTAAAACAGTGTTTCAGTAGCTGAATGGTTAGTGTCGAAGGTTTATAAACAACTATGCCCGGCCTCAATGTTTACTAACCGTCGACAGTACCCACTCGACTACCGAAACACGGCTTTAAAGAGTAGTATTTACATATCTAAACACAACAAGTAACTTCAAAAGTGATAACATGTTTGAGCCACGGAACACCATTTCACAGTAATAGACTCTCACAATGGTGGTCAGTGGCTCAAATGGGTCTGAGAGACTAGATGGCCTCAAATGGTGGTCCGTGGCTCAAACGCTGAATAAATAATCGACTAGAGGTGAAAATAGTATTGTTTGGTAGGTAAAAGGACAAACATTCTGTGAAAATTGGCACGAAGCAACAAACATTCTTTGAAATTGGTGGGAAACGATCCCGGGCACTCATGTTAACAAAGCTCAGTCACTAACCACTATGCTACAATCAGCATTATATAATCAAAGGATCAAAAGTAGCAATCTTCTACATTCTCTAATTGTGTAGTTTTTTTGGAAATTAAGCAGATGCTTAACAACAATTGAACTATTGAGAGTGTAAAGATCTACTATTGGGGTCAATTTGGTTACCTAAATTAAATTGCTCTGTATTGTGACAGTAATCATTGCTATAGTGTGTGTTCAGTAACAGTGTTAAATAGCTCTATAGTGTGACAGTAATCATTGCTATAGTGTGTGTTCAGTAACAGTGTTAAATAGCTCTATATTGTGACAGTAATCATTGCTATAGTGTGTGTGTTCAGTAACAGTGTTAAATAGCTCTATATTGTGACAGTAATCATTGCTATAGTGTGTGTGTTCAGTAACAGTGTTAAATAGCTCTATATTGTGACAGTAATCATTGCTATAGTGTGTGTTCAGTAACAGTGTTAAATAGCTCTATAGTGTGACAGTAATCATTGCTATAGTGTGTGTTCAGTAACTTGCAACACAGCAGCCAAGTATATGCAGAACACATATACACGCATTTGACATAACACAAACAACAAGACAATTTACATACATAAAGACATGAAGAAAAGAGCAATATCCACCGCTTAGATTATCCTGTGGCTACTACAACTCCTGATTAAACCCTTTTCTATTTATTAAAGAGCTGGAGAGACAGGAATATTCCTGTTACTGAACACACACTATAGCAATTATTACTGTCACAATAACTTTGTACTTTTGCTACTGATGTTTGTGTGCAACATTTGAGCTGGTGTCAAGTCACCTTAATTCAAGTGATAGATTATATACAGGGGCATGCCATATGGTCTACCTGCACAGCCTTTGTGATTACTGGTAGATCACGATGTACCTTTTGGGCACCCCTGCAATACAGGATTCCTGTCCAGAATTGTTTTTTATTAAATATAGAGGGTTTAAGTGTAGGGTTTGTCATGTTGGTGTTCTCTATAACTTTTCGTCCTGGGCATGACGTTAAACTGTCCAGTGTAACTCCAAGTTACATGGGGTGGGTATGGTTTGAGAGTTTGTGATGCTCAGTTCTTTTTTTGCGTCTCGGTTCCTCAGGTGGAAGCTGCATAGTTGGGTTTTTGATGGGTTGGGTTTCAAGTGGCTGGTCGTTTGTTTAGATATTGAAAAGGAGGGGGGCGAGCGCGCTACCTTGTGGGAGGCCGTTCTTTTCGGCTTTCCATTTACTCCTCTGGTCATTTAACTGAACATGGAAGCGCCTGTTGTTGAGGAGGCTTTTCCTGACCATTGTGCGGTGTTGGACAGTGTCGTAGGCAGCAGAGAGATCTCTGAATGCTGCTCCAGTTATTTGTTTCCCCTCAAACCCATCCTCAATGTGTTGGGTGAGGTTGAGCTCTGTCCAGCACAGGAGCGGCTGGGACGGAAACCAGCTTGGTCTTTAGTCAGCTTGGTATCTATGAGTGGCAACAAGGCGTTGGAGTAGCAGCTTCTCATATAGCCTTGTAGGTGATGCAGAGGGAAATGGGTCGGTAGCTCTTTGTGGATAATGGGTCTATGCCAGGTTTAGGGATTGCAACCACGTTGGCCTTTTCCCAGACAGAAGGGATGGTTTTCTGTGCTATGCATGTGTTCAGCATCCCCACAAGCCAGGTCTTTGCGTTGGGTCCCAGGTGCTGTAACATTTCTGCCAGTAGGTCATCAATCCCTGCTGCTTTTCCGGGTTTCAACTTTCCCATTGCAGTTTCAAGTTCTTCTAGGTCGAAGGGTTTGGTTTGAGGGCTGGCTGATTGTGGTTGGTCTGATACCACTGTGCGATGGTATTCTCCTGTGGGTCGGTGGCGGTCTTGGTCACAACTGGTGGCCAACAGTTGTAACCAACACCGCCACCGACCCACATAGAATACCATCGCACAGTGGTATCAGACCAACCACAATCAGCCAGCCCTCAAACCAAACCCTTCGACTTAGAAGAACGTGAAACTGCAATGGGAAAGTTGAAACCCGGAAAAGCAGCAGGGATTGATGGCATACTGGCAGAAATGATACAGCACCTGGGACCTATCGCAAGGACCTGGCTTGTGGGGATGCTGAACACATGCATAGCACAGAAAACCATCCCTTCTGTTTGGAAAAAGGCTGGAGTAGTTGCAATCCCTAAACCTGGCAAAGACCCATTATCCCCGAAGAGCTACCGACCCATTTCCCTCCTCTGCATCACCTACAAGCTCTATGAGAGGCACTACAATTTCTGAACAGACTATATTTACATCAATATGTCTGGGTCCCCACCTACTCACTCAGGGTTGACGTGTCACACCTGCAGTGATGGGAGGGGCACCAAAATGTGGTATTTTGATTGTTTAATGGGGGCACTCCCTTAGTATAAAAGTGTATGTTTTGTGTACACATGACCTGATGAAGATCAAATGGATCGAAACGCTGTCAGTATTTCAACAAAGAACGTCTTTCTTATACCTGTGGTGTGCGGGCTCCATCCAATACCTACACCAGTTGTGATGCAACAGAGTTTGCTGTGACCGTTGTGAATTATGGGTGGTGTGGTTTTTGCCAAGACGGTGGATTGTGGCCCATGCCTTCCTGCTGTTATTTGACATGTTGGTGTTCTCTATATCTTTTCGTCCTGGGCATGACGTTAAACTGTTCCGTTCGAGAGGACCAGCGACCCTCGAATGTAAACGGCCACGAAAGGAAATTATGTGTGTGTGAGGTGTTCTCTATAGGTTGGGTTTCAGGTGGTTGTATTGTAGTAGCTTGACATTTCTTGGAGGGCACTTTCAAGGACAGACTCAATCTTCTGGAAGTCTGCTTGTTGGGTCGTAATGCAGAGGTTGTCGGCGTAGATGAAACGCTGGCATTAGGCATTGGGTAGTGGCTGGTCGTTTGTGTAGATATTGAAAAGGAGGGGGGCGAGCACGCTACCTTGTTGGAGGCCGTTCTTTTGGGATTTCCATTTACTCCTCTGGTCATTTAACTGGACATAGAAGCGCCTGTTGTTGAGGAGGCTTTTCCTGACCATTGTGCGGTGTTGGACAGTGTCGTAGGCAGCAGAGAGATCTCTGAATGCTGCTCCAGTTATTTGTTTCCCCTCAAACCCATCCTCAATGTGTTGGGTGAGGTTGAGCTCTGTCCAGCACAGGAGCGGCTGGGACGGAAACCAGCTTGGTCTTTAGTCAGCTTGGTATCTATGAGTGGCAACAAGGCGTTGGAGTAGCAGCTTCTCATATAGCCTTGTAGGTGATGCAGAGGGAAATGGGTCGGTAGCTCTTTGTGGATAATGGGTCTTTGCCAGGTTTAGGGATTGCAACCACTTTGGCCTTTTCCCAGACAGAAGGGATGGTTTTCTGTGCTATGCATGTGTTCAGCATCCCCACAAGCCAGGTCTTTGCGTTGGGTCCCAGGTGCTGTAACATTTCTGCCAGTAGGTCATCAATCCCTGCTGCTTTTCCGGGTTTCAACTTTCCCATTGCAGTTTCAAGTTCTTCTAGGTCGAAGGGTTTGGTTTGAGGGCTGGCTGATTGTGGTTGGTCTGATACCACTGTGCGATGGTATTCTCCTGTGGGTCGGTGGCGGTCTTGGTCACAACTGGTGGCCAACAGTTGTAACCAACACCGCCACCGACCCACATAGAATACCATCGCACAGTGGTATCAGACCAACCACAATCAGCCAGCCCTCAAACCAAACCCTTCGACTTAGAAGAACGTGAAACTGCAATGGGAAAGTTGAAACCCGGAAAAGCAGCAGGGATTGATGGCATACTGGCAGAAATGATACAGCACCTGGGACCTATCGCAAGGACCTGGCTTGTGGGGATGCTGAACACATGCATAGCACAGAAAACCATCCCTTCTGTTTGGAAAAAGGCTGGAGTAGTTGCAATCCCTAAACCTGGCAAAGACCCATTATCCCCGAAGAGCTACCGACCCATTTCCCTCCTCTGCATCACCTACAAGCTCTATGAGAGGCACTACAATTTCTGAACAGACTATATTTACATCAATATGTCTGGGTCCCCACCTACTCACTCAGGGTTGACGTGTCACACCTGCAGTGATGGGAGGGGCACCAAAATGTGGTATTTTGATTGTTTAATGGGGGCACTCCCTTAGTATAAAAGTGTATGTTTTGTGTACACATGACCTGATGAAGATCAAATGGATCGAAACGCTGTCAGTATTTCAACAAAGAACGTCTTTCTTATACCTGTGGTGTGCGGGCTCCATCCAATACCTACACCAGTTGTGATGCAACAGAGTTTGCTGTGACCGTTGTGAATTATGGGTGGTGTGGTTTTTGCCAAGACGGTGGATTGTGGCCCATGCCTTCCTGCTGTTATTTGACATGTTGGTGTTCTCTATATCTTTTCGTCCTGGGCATGACGTTAAACTGTTCCGTTCGAGAGGACCAGCGACCCTCGAATGTAAACGGCCACGAAAGGAAATTATGTGTGTGTGAGGTGTTCTCTATAGGTTGGGTTTCAGGTGGTTGTATTGTAGTAGCTTGACATTTCTTGGAGGGCACTTTCAAGGACAGACTCAATCTTCTGGAAGTCTGCTTGTTGGGTCGTAATGCAGAGGTTGTCGGCGTAGATGAAACGCTGGCATTAGGCATTGGGTAGTGGCTGGTCGTTTGTGTAGATATTGAAAAGGAGGGGGGCGAGCACGCTACCTTGTTGGAGGCCGTTCTTTTGGGCTTTCCATTTACTCCTCTGGTCATTTAACTGGACATAGAAGCGCCTGTTGTTGAGGAGGCTTTTCCTGACCATTGTGCGGTGTTGGACAGTGTCGTAGGCAGCAGAGAGATCTCTGAATGCTGCTCCAGTTATTTGTTTCCCCTCAAACCCATCCTCAATGTGTTGGGTGAGGTTGAGCTCTGTCCAGCACAGGAGCGGCTGGGACGGAAACCAGCTTGGTCTTTAGTCAGCTTGGTATCTATGAGTGGCAACAAGGCGTTGGAGTAGCAGCTTCTCATATAGCCTTGTAGGTGATGCAGAGGGAAATGGGTCGGTAGCTCTTTGTGGATAATGGGTCTTTGCCAGGTTTAGGGATTGCAACCACTTTGGCCTTTTCCCAGACAGAAGGGATGGTTTTCTGTGCTATGCATGTGTTCAGCATCCCCACAAGCCAGGTCTTTGCGTTGGGTCCCAGGTGCTGTAACATTTCTGCCAGTAGGTCATCAATCCCTGCTGCTTTTCCGGGTTTCAACTTTCCCATTGCAGTTTCAAGTTCTTCTAGGTCGAAGGGTTTGGTTTGAGGGCTGGCTGATTGTGGTTGGTCTGATACCACTGTGCGATGGTATTCTCCTGTGGGTCGGTGGCGGTCTTGGTCACAACTGGTGGCCAACAGTTGTAACCAACACCGCCACCGACCCACATAGAATACCATCGCACAGTGGTATCAGACCAACCACAATCAGCCAGCCCTCAAACCAAACCCTTCGACTTAGAAGAACGTGAAACTGCAATGGGAAAGTTGAAACCCGGAAAAGCAGCAGGGATTGATGGCATACTGGCAGAAATGATACAGCACCTGGGACCTATCGCAAGGACCTGGCTTGTGGGGATGCTGAACACATGCATAGCACAGAAAACCATCCCTTCTGTTTGGAAAAAGGCTGGAGTAGTTGCAATCCCTAAACCTGGCAAAGACCCATTATCCCCGAAGAGCTACCGACCCATTTCCCTCCTCTGCATCACCTACAAGCTCTATGAGAGGCACTACAATTTCTGAACAGACTATATTTACATCAATATGTCTGGGTCCCCACCTACTCACTCAGGGTTGACGTGTCACACCTGCAGTGATGGGAGGGGCACCAAAATGTGGTATTTTGATTGTTTAATGGGGGCACTCCCTTAGTATAAAAGTGTATGTTTTGTGTACACATGACCTGATGAAGATCAAATGGATCGAAACGCTGTCAGTATTTCAACAAAGAACGTCTTTCTTATACCTGTGGTGTGCGGGCTCCATCCAATACCTACACCAGTTGTGATGCAACAGAGTTTGCTGTGACCGTTGTGAATTATGGGTGGTGTGGTTTTTGCCAAGACGGTGGATTGTGGCCCATGCCTTCCTGCTGTTATTTGACATGTTGGTGTTCTCTATATCTTTTCGTCCTGGGCATGACGTTAAACTGTTCCGTTCGAGAGGACCAGCGACCCTTGAATGTAAACGGCCACGAAAGGAAATTATGTGTGTGTGAGGTGTTCTCTATAGGTTGGGTTTCAGGTGGTTGTATTGTAGTAGCTTGACATTTCTTGGAGGGCACTTTCAAGGACAGACTCAATCTTCTGGAAGTCTGCTTGTTGGGTCGTAATGCAGAGGTTGTCGGTGTAGATGAAACGCTGGCATTAGGCATTGGGTAGTGGCTGGTCGTTTGTGTAGATATTGAAAAGGAGGGGGGCGAGCACGCTACCTTGTTGGAGGCCGTTCTTTTGGGCTTTCCATTTACTCCTCTGGTCATTTAACTGGACATAGAAGCGCCTGTTGTTGAGGAGGCTTTTCCTGACCATTGTGCGGTGTTGGACAGTGTCGTAGGCAGCAGAGAGATCTCTGAATGCTGCTCCAGTTATTTGTTTCCCCTCAAACCTATCCTCAATGTGTTGGGTGAGGTTGAGCTCTGTCCAGCACAGGAGCGGCTGGGACGGAAACCAGCTTGGTCTTTAGTCAGCTTGGTATCTATGAGTGGCAACAAGGCGTTGGAGTAGCAGCTTCTCATATAGCCTTGTAGGTGATGCAGAGGGAAATGGGTCGGTAGCTCTTTGTGGATAATGGGTCTTTGCCAGGTTTAGGGATTGCAACCACTTTGGCCTTTTCCCAGACAGAAGGGATGGTTTTCTGTGCTATGCATGTGTTCAGCATCCCCACAAGCCAGGTCTTTGCGTTGGGTCCCAGGTGCTGTAACATTTCTGCCAGTAGGTCATCAATCCCTGCTGCTTTTCCGGGTTTCAACTTTCCCATTGCAGTTTCAAGTTCTTCTAGGTCGAAGGGTTTGGTTTGAGGGCTGGCTGATTGTGGTTGGTCTGATACCACTGTGCGATGGTATTCTCCTGTGGGTCGGTGGCGGTCTTGGTCACAACTGGTGGCCAACAGTTGTAACCAACACCGCCACCGACCCACATAGAATACCATCGCACAGTGGTATCAGACCAACCACAATCAGCCAGCCCTCAAACCAAACCCTTCGACTTAGAAGAACGTGAAACTGCAATGGGAAAGTTGAAACCCGGAAAAGCAGCAGGGATTGATGGCATACTGGCAGAAATGATACAGCACCTGGGACCTATCGCAAGGACCTGGCTTGTGGGGATGCTGAACACATGCATAGCACAGAAAACCATCCCTTCTGTTTGGAAAAAGGCTGGAGTAGTTGCAATCCCTAAACCTGGCAAAGACCCATTATCCCCGAAGAGCTACCGACCCATTTCCCTCCTCTGCATCACCTACAAGCTCTATGAGAGGCACTACAATTTCTGAACAGACTATATTTACATCAATATGTCTGGGTCCCCACCTACTCACTCAGGGTTGACGTGTCACACCTGCAGTGATGGGAGGGGCACCAAAATGTGGTATTTTGATTGTTTAATGGGGGCACTCCCTTAGTATAAAAGTGTATGTTTTGTGTACACATGACCTGATGAAGATCAAATGGATCGAAACGCTGTCAGTATTTCAACAAAGAACGTCTTTCTTATACCTGTGGTGTGCGGGCTCCATCCAATACCTACACCAGTTGTGATGCAACAGAGTTTGCTGTGACCGTTGTGAATTATGGGTGGTGTGGTTTTTGCCAAGACGGTGGATTGTGGCCCATGCCTTCCTGCTGTTATTTGACATGTTGGTGTTCTCTATATCTTTTCGTCCTGGGCATGACGTTAAACTGTTCCGTTCGAGAGGACCAGCGACCCTCGAATGTAAACGGCCACGAAAGGAAATTATGTGTGTGTGAGGTGTTCTCTATAGGTTGGGTTTCAGGTGGTTGTATTGTAGTAGCTTGACATTTCTTGGAGGGCACTTTCAAGGACAGACTCAATCTTCTGGAAGTCTGCTTGTTGGGTCGTAATGCAGAGGTTGTCGGTGTAGATGAAACGCTGGCATTAGGCATTGGGTAGTGGCTGGTCGTTTGTGTAGATATTGAAAAGGAGGGGGGCGAGCACGCTACCTTGTTGGAGGCCGTTCTTTTGGGCTTTCCATTTACTCCTCTGGTCATTTAACTGGACATAGAAGCGCCTGTTGTTGAGGAGGCTTTTCCTGACCATTGTGCGGTGTTGGACAGTGTCGTAGGCAGCAGAGAGATCTCTGAATGCTGCTCCAGTTATTTGTTTCCCCTCAAACCCATCCTCAATGTGTTGGGTGAGGTTGAGCTCTGTCCAGCACAGGAGCGGCTGGGACGGAAACCAGCTTGGTCTTTAGTCAGCTTGGTATCTATGAGTGGCAACAAGGCGTTGGAGTAGCAGCTTCTCATATAGCCTTGTAGGTGATGCAGAGGGAAATGGGTCGGTAGCTCTTTGTGGATAATGGGTCTTTGCCAGGTTTAGGGATTGCAACCACTTTGGCCTTTTCCCAGACAGAAGGGATGGTTTTCTGTGCTATGCATGTGTTCAGCATCCCCACAAGCCAGGTCTTTGCGTTGGGTCCCAGGTGCTGTAACATTTCTGCCAGTAGGTCATCAATCCCTGCTGCTTTTCCGGGTTTCAACTTTCCCATTGCAGTTTCAAGTTCTTCTAGGTCGAAGGGTTTGGTTTGAGGGCTGGCTGATTGTGGTTGGTCTGATACCACTGTGCGATGGTATTCTCCTGTGGGTCGGTGGCGGTCTTGGTCACAACTGGTGGCCAACAGTTGTAACCAACACCGCCACCGACCCACATAGAATACCATCGCACAGTGGTATCAGACCAACCACAATCAGCCAGCCCTCAAACCAAACCCTTCGACTTAGAAGAACGTGAAACTGCAATGGGAAAGTTGAAACCCGGAAAAGCAGCAGGGATTGATGGCATACTGGCAGAAATGATACAGCACCTGGGACCTATCGCAAGGACCTGGCTTGTGGGGATGCTGAACACATGCATAGCACAGAAAACCATCCCTTCTGTTTGGAAAAAGGCTGGAGTAGTTGCAATCCCTAAACCTGGCAAAGACCCATTATCCCCGAAGAGCTACCGACCCATTTCCCTCCTCTGCATCACCTACAAGCTCTATGAGAGGCACTACAATTTCTGAACAGACTATATTTACATCAATATGTCTGGGTCCCCACCTACTCACTCAGGGTTGACGTGTCACACCTGCAGTGATGGGAGGGGCACCAAAATGTGGTATTTTGATTGTTTAATGGGGGCACTCCCTTAGTATAAAAGTGTATGTTTTGTGTACACATGACCTGATGAAGATCAAATGGATCGAAACGCTGTCAGTATTTCAACAAAGAACGTCTTTCTTATACCTGTGGTGTGCGGGCTCCATCCAATACCTACACCAGTTGTGATGCAACAGAGTTTGCTGTGACCGTTGTGAATTATGGGTGGTGTGGTTTTTGCCAAGACGGTGGATTGTGGCCCATGCCTTCCTGCTGTTATTTGACATGTTGGTGTTCTCTATATCTTTTCGTCCTGGGCATGACGTTAAACTGTTCCGTTCGAGAGGACCAGCGACCCTCGAATGTAAACGGCCACGAAAGGAAATTATGTGTGTGTGAGGTGTTCTCTATAGGTTGGGTTTCAGGTGGTTGTATTGTAGTAGCTTGACATTTCTTGGAGGGCACTTTCAAGGACAGACTCAATCTTCTGGAAGTCTGCTTGTTGGGTCGTAATGCAGAGGTTGTCGGCGTAGATGAAACGCTGGCATTAGGCATTGGGTAGTGGCTGGTCGTTTGTGTAGATGTTGAAAAGGAGGGGGGCGAGCACGCTACCTTGTTGGAGGCCGTTCTTTTGGGCTTTCCATTTACTCCTCTGGTCATTTAACTGGACATAGAAGCGCCTGTTGTTGAGGAGGCTTTTCCTGACCATTGTGCGGTGTTGGACAGTGTCGTAGGCAGCAGAGAGATCTCTGAATGCTGCTCCAGTTATTTGTTTCCCCTCAAACCCATCCTCAATGTGTTGGGTGAGGTTGAGCTCTGTCCAGCACAGGAGCGGCTGGGACGGAAACCAGCTTGGTCTTTAGTCAGCTTGGTATCTATGAGTGGCAACAAGGCGTTGGAGTAGCAGCTTCTCATATAGCCTTGTAGGTGATGCAGAGGGAAATGGGTCGGTAGCTCTTTGTGGATAATGGGTCTTTGCCAGGTTTAGGGATTGCAACCACTTTGGCCTTTTCCCAGACAGAAGGGATGGTTTTCTGTGCTATGCATGTGTTCAGCATCCCCACAAGCCAGGTCTTTGCGTTGGGTCCCAGGTGCTGTAACATTTCTGCCAGTAGGTCATCAATCCCTGCTGCTTTTCCGGGTTTCAACTTTCCCATTGCAGTTTCAAGTTCTTCTAGGTCGAAGGGTTTGGTTTGAGGGCTGGCTGATTGTGGTTGGTCTGATACCACTGTGCGATGGTATTCTCCTGTGGGTCGGTGGCGGTCTTGGTCTCAACTGGTGGCCAACAGTTGTAACCAACACTGCCACCGACCCACATAGAATACCATCGCACAGTGGTATCAGACCAACCACAATCAGCCAGCCCTCAAACCAAACCCTTCGACTTAGAAGAACGTGAAACTGCAATGGGAAAGTTGAAACCCGGAAAAGCAGCAGGGATTGATGGCATACTGGCAGAAATGATACAGCACCTGGGACCTATCGCAAGGACCTGGCTTGTGGGGATGCTGAACACATGCATAGCACAGAAAACCATCCCTTCTGTTTGGAAAAAGGCTGGAGTAGTTGCAATCCCTAAACCTGGCAAAGACCCATTATCCCCGAAGAGATACCGACCCATTTCCCTCCTCTGCATCACGTCTTTCTTATACCTGTGGTGTGCGGGCTCCATCCAATACCTACACCAGTTGTGATGCAACAGAGTTTGCTGTGACCGTTGTGAATTATGGGTGGTGTGGTCTTTGCCAAGACGGTGGATTGTGGCCCATGCCTTCCTGCTGTTATTTGTCATTATGGTGTTCTCTATATCTTTTCGTCCTGGGCATGACGTTAAACTGTTCCGTTCGAGAGGACCGGCGACCCTCGAATGTAAACGGCCACGAAAGGAAACTGTGTGTGTGAGGTGTTCTCTATCATTTCATTCCAGACTTCACTGTCTATCTCCTGTGTTTTCCATTCATCTTGAGCGTTACACAGTCGTCTGATGTGCGGGGGGAGGTGCCGGCTAGCGCATAAAGGCACGGACGGGACAGGTGTTTTCTTGACCCATCCCGTGATGATGCGACAGGTGTCATTTAGGGCTGTGTCGACCAATTTGGTGTGACGTGATCGGCTCCAGCTTGAGCAGGAATACTCTGCTGTAGAGAAAGACAGGGCCATGGCAGTTGCACGGATTGTTTGTGGGTCTGCGCCCCACTTGGGAGTTCACTAGTTTTCACAGGATGTTATTGTGGGTGTTGACCGTGGCTTTTGTGTTCTCCAGGTGTTTTTTTGAAGAAGAGTGTCCTGTCCAGTGTAACTCCAAGATACATGGGGTGGGTATGGTTGGAGAGTTTGTGACCATCCCAAGTGACGCTCAGTTCTTTTCTCGCGTCTCGGTTCCTCAGGTGGAAGCTGCATAGTTGGGTTTGTGTGTCTTTCTTTTTCTGTCTTTCTTTCTTAGGACGGAGATCAAGGTAGACGCCATAGGAAGGCTCAACACTAGCCGATGCCCCTAGAGATCCATCCCAAAGCTTCCCTCAGGGAGCACAGCAAGCCAGCTAGCCAGCAAGCCTGCCCAGTCAGCCAACGCAGCCAGTCAGCTCCGCCAGTCAGCCAGTGTAGAAAGTCAGGCTGCCAAGCCAGAGCATATCAGCCCTTGCAGTCAGCCATTGCAGCCATACCAGCCTTGCTCAGTCAGCTCAGCCAGGCCTCTCTTGAGGCCTGGCTCTCTGTCTGCCTGGCCCGGTCTGCCCTGCCCTGCCTTGCAGCAACAGAACCAGCCTTTCTGGAAAGCCAGCCAGCTCAGAATGCGAGCTGAGCAAGCCAGTGCAGCAGCAAGCCCAGACTAGGTTACCGCAGCCTTACTGTGCAGCCACAGCCACTCAGTCTAGACCAGCAGGAGCTGGCCAGGCTCCAACCCTTGCAGCGCAGCCTTAGGCCGGACAGTCCCCCTGCCTGCACTTTGTTGCCTTCCTGGCCTGTCTGCCTGCCTAGGCGCCTCGGTCTTCCTGTCTGTCTGCCTTGGCCTGCCAGTCTGAAACTGGTTTAGACTAACTGCGTGCTTGCCAGCTGCGCTGGCTTGCTGAGCTCGTATTCTGAGCTGGCTGGCTTGCCAGCAAGGCTGGTTCTGTTGCTGCAAGGCAGGGCGGGGCAGACCGGGCCAGGCAGACAGAGAGCCAGGCCTCGAGAGAGGCCTGGCTGAGCTGACTGAGCAAGGCTGGTATGGCTACAATGGTTGACTGCAAGGGCTGATGTGCGCTGGCTTGGCAGCCTGACTTTCTACACTGGCTGACTGGCGGAGCTGGCTGGCTGCGTTGGCTGACTGGGCGGGCTTGCTGGCTAGCTGGCTTGCTGGACTCCCTGAGGGAAGCTTTGGGATGGATCTCTAGGGGCATCGGCTTGTGTTGAGCCTTCCAACGGCGTCTACCTTGATCTTCGTCCTAAGAAAGAAAGACAGAAAAAGAAACACACACACAAACTCAACTATGCAGCTTCCACATGAGGAAGGCAGGCAGGCACGCAGGCAGGCACAAGCTGCCTGCGTGCTTGCTTCGCCCTCCAGTTGCTGCTCCAGTTATTTGTTTTCCCTCAAACCCATCCTCAATGTGTTGGGTGAGGTTGAGCTCTGTCCAGCACAGGACGGGACGGAAACCAGCTTGGTCTTTAGTCAGCTTGGTGTCTATGAGTGGTATGAGGCGTTGGAGTAGCAGCCTCTCTTGTAGGTGATGCAGAGGAGGGAAATGGGTCGGTAGCTCTTTGAGGATGATGGGTCTTTGCCAGGTTTGGGGATTGCAACCACTTTGGCTTTTCTCCAGACAGAAGGGATGGTTTTCTGTGCCATGCATGTGTTCAGCATCCCCACGAGCCAGGTCTTTGCGTTAGGTTCCAGGTGCTGTATAATTTCTGCCAGTATGTCATCAATCCCTGCTGCTTTTCCGGGTTTCAACTTTCCCATTGCAGTTTTGAGTTCTTCTAGGTCGAAGGGTTTGGTTTGAGGGCTGGCTGATTGTGGTTGGTCTGATACCACTGTGCGATGGTATTCTCCTGTGGGTCGTGGCGGTGTTGGTTACGACTGTTGGCCACCAGTTGTGATGCAACAGAGTTCGCTGTGACCGTTGTGAATTATGGGTGGCTCCCTGAGGTCCTTGATCGCCATTGGGTCCAACAGTGGTCATTGAAGCGTGCACACACATGCACACATGCACCTACACACACAGGGGCACATGCGTATGCACACCTGGACCTTTAAATGAACAACAACACAAAAACTAAGGCACTGGTGTCGGACTTCTGGTTTACCGGAACGGGGTTCAACTCCCTGCAGTGCCCTGCTCAATGTGTTGTATTTCATTCATTGGTCCATGGTCTCAGGTCATTGAGCGGCGCGCTATAGTGTGCGATTCTTCATCATTGTTGAGGATTTTTTAAAGGTGAAAATCAAGGAAAAGCAAAAGGCTATAGTCCATGGTCACGGACCGCATACTGGTCAAGGTCATTTATACTGGTGAAGATCATTTACTAGTCTTCTAAAGGTCATTTATACTGGTGAAGATCATTTACTAGTCTTCTAAAGGTCATTTATACTGGTCAAGGTCAATTACTAGTCTCATGAAGGTAATTTATACTGGTCACAGTCATATACTGGTCACGGTCATTTCTACTGGTGAAGGTCATTTATACTGGTCAAGGTCATTTGTACTTGTCAAGGTCATTTATACTGGTCAAGGTCATTTACTAGTCTTATTGAAGGTAATTTATACTGCTCAAGGTCATTGATATTGGTCAAGGTCATTAAGTGGCACGCTATAGTGCGCGATTCTTCATCATTGTTGAGGATTTGAAAAAAGGTTAAATTGCAGAAAAGTGAAAGGCTAAAGTCCATGGTCACGGAGGGCATACTATAGTATGTTGTTTTTCTTTTTTTTGGTGGTGTGCGGGCTCCATCCAATAACTACACCAGTTGTGATGCAATAGAGTTTGCTGTGACCGTTGTGAATTATGGGTGGTGTGGTCTTTGCCAAGACGGTGGATTGTGGCCCATGCCTTCCTGCTGTTATTTGTCATGTTGGTGTTCTCTATATCTTTTCGTCCTGGGCATGACGTTAAACTGTTCCGTTCGAGAGGACCGGCGACCCTCGAATGTAAACAGGTGTTGGGACAGGGTCAGGTGTTGTCTTGATGCATCCTATGATGATGCCACAGGTGTCATTTAGGGCTGTGTCGACCAATTTGGTGTGACGGGATAGGCTTGTAGGTGATGCAGAGGAGGGAAATGGGTCGGTAGCTCTTTGGGGATAATGGGTCTTTGCCAGGTTTAGGGATTGCAACCACTTTGGCCTTTTTCCAGACAGAAGGGATGGTTTTCTGTGCTATGCATGTGTTCAGCATCCCCACAAGCCAGGTCTTTCCGTTAGGTCCCAGGTGCTGTATCATTTCTGCTAGTAGGTCATCAATCCCTGCTGCTTTTCCGGGTTTCAACTTTCCCATTGCAGTTTCACGTTCTTCTAGGTCGAAGGGTTTGGTTTGAAGGCTGGCTGATTGTGGTTGGTCTGATACCACTGTGCGATGGTATTCTCCTGTGGGTTGGTGGCGGTCTTGGTCACAACTGGTGGCCAACAGTTGTAACCAACACCGCCACCGACCCACATAGAATACCATCGCACAGTGGTATCAGACCAACCATAATCAGCCATCACTCAAACCAAACCCTTCGACCTAGAAGAACTTGAAACTGCAATGGGAAAGTTGAAACCCGGAAAAGCAGCAGGGATTGATGACCTACTGGCAGAAATGATACAGCACCTGGGACCTAACTCAAGGCCCTGGCTTGTGGGGATGCTGAACACATGCACAGCACAGAAAACCACCCCTTCTGTCTGGAAAAAGGCCAAAGTGGTTGCAATCCCTAAACCTGGCAAAGACCCATTATCCCCGAAGAGCTACCGACCCATTTCCCTCCTCTGCATCACGTCTTTCTTATACCTGTGGTGTGCGGGCTCCATCCAATACCTACACTAGTTGTGATGCAACAGAATTTGCTGTGACCGTTGTGAATTATGGGTGGTGTGGTCTTTGCCAAGACGGTGGATTGTGGCCCATGCCTTCCTGCTGTTATTTGTCATTTGTCATTATGGTGTTCTCTATATCTTTTCGTCCTGGGCATGACGTTAAACTGTTCCGTTTGAGAGGACCGGCGACCCTCGAATGTAAACAGCCACGAAAGGAAACTGTGTGTGTGAGGTGTTCTCTATCATTTCATTCCAGACTTCACTGTCTATCTCCTGTGTTTTCCATTCATCTTGAGCGTTACACAGTCGTCTGATGTGCGGGGGGAGGTGCCGGCTAGCGCATAAAGGCACGGACGGGACAGGTGTTTTCTTGACCCATCCCGTGATGATGCGACAGGTGTCATTTAGGGCTGTGTCGACCAATTTGGTGTGACGTGATCGGCTCCAGCTTGAGCAGGAATACTCTGCTGTAGAGAAAGACAGGGCCATGGCAGTTGCACGGATTGTTTGTGGGTCTGCGCCCCACTTGGGAGTTCACTAGTTTTCACAGGATGTTATTGTGGGTGTTGACCGTGGCTTTTGTGTTCTCCAGGTGTTTTTTTGAAGAAGAGTGTCCTGTCCAGTGTAACTCCAAGATACATGGGGTGGGTATGGTTGGAGAGTTTGTGACCATCCCAAGTGACGCTCAGTTCTTTTCTCGCGTCTCGGTTCCTCAGGTGGAAGCTGCATAGTTGGGTTTGTGTGTCTTTCTTTTTCTGTCTTTCTTTCTTAGGACGGAGATCAAGGTAGACGCCATAGGAAGGCTCAACACTAGCCGATGCCCCTAGAGATCCATCCCAAAGCTTCCCTCAGGGAGCACAGCAAGCCAGCTAGCCAGCAAGCCTGCCCAGTCAGCCAACGCAGCCAGTCAGCTCCGCCAGTCAGCCAGTGTAGAAAGTCAGGCTGCCAAGCCAGAGCATATCAGCCCTTGCAGTCAGCCATTGCAGCCATACCAGCCTTGCTCAGTCAGCTCAGCCAGGCCTCTCTTGAGGCCTGGCTCTCTGTCTGCCTGGCCCGGTCTGCCCTGCCCTGCCTTGCAGCAACAGAACCAGCCTTTCTGGAAAGCCAGCCAGCTCAGAATGCGAGCTGAGCAAGCCAGTGCAGCAGCAAGCCCAGACTAGGTTACCGCAGCCTTACTGTGCAGCCACAGCCACTCAGTCTAGACCAGCAGGAGCTGGCCAGGCTCCAACCCTTGCAGCGCAGCCTTAGGCCGGACAGTCCCCCTGCCTGCACTTTGTTGCCTTCCTGGCCTGTCTGCCTGCCTAGGCGCCTCGGTCTTCCTGTCTGTCTGCCTTGGCCTGCCAGTCTGAAACTGGTTTAGACTAACTGCGTGCTTGCCAGCTGCGCTGGCTTGCTGAGCTCGTATTCTGAGCTGGCTGGCTTGCCAGCAAGGCTGGTTCTGTTGCTGCAAGGCAGGGCGGGGCAGACCGGGCCAGGCAGACAGAGAGCCAGGCCTCGAGAGAGGCCTGGCTGAGCTGACTGAGCAAGGCTGGTATGGCTACAATGGTTGACTGCAAGGGCTGATGTGCGCTGGCTTGGCAGCCTGACTTTCTACACTGGCTGACTGGCGGAGCTGGCTGGCTGCGTTGGCTGACTGGGCGGGCTTGCTGGCTAGCTGGCTTGCTGGACTCCCTGAGGGAAGCTTTGGGATGGATCTCTAGGGGCATCGGCTTGTGTTGAGCCTTCCAACGGCGTCTACCTTGATCTTCGTCCTAAGAAAGAAAGACAGAAAAAGAAACACACACACAAACTCAACTATGCAGCTTCCACATGAGGAAGGCAGGCAGGCACGCAGGCAGGCACAAGCTGCCTGCGTGCTTGCTTCGCCCTCCAGTTGCTGCTCCAGTTATTTGTTTTCCCTCAAACCCATCCTCAATGTGTTGGGTGAGGTTGAGCTCTGTCCAGCACAGGACGGGACGGAAACCAGCTTGGTCTTTAGTCAGCTTGGTGTCTATGAGTGGTATGAGGCGTTGGAGTAGCAGCCTCTCTTGTAGGTGATGCAGAGGAGGGAAATGGGTCGGTAGCTCTTTGAGGATGATGGGTCTTTGCCAGGTTTGGGGATTGCAACCACTTTGGCTTTTCTCCAGACAGAAGGGATGGTTTTCTGTGCCATGCATGTGTTCAGCATCCCCACGAGCCAGGTTGCGTTAGGTTCCAGGTGCTGTATAATTTCTGCCAGTATGTCATCAATCCCTGCTGCTTTTCCGGGTTTCAACTTTCCCATTGCAGTTTTGAGTTTTTCTAGGTCGAAGGGTTTGGTTTGAGGGCTGGCTGATTGTGGTTGGTCTGATACCACTGTGCGATGGTATTCTCCTGTGGGTCGTGGCGGTGTTGGTTACGACTGTTGGCCACCAGTTGTGATGCAACAGAGTTCGCTGTGACCGTTGTGAATTATGGGTGGCTCCCTGAGGTCCTTGATCGCCATTGGGTCCAACAGTGGTCATTGAAGCGTGCACACACATGCACACATGCACCTACACACACAGGGGCACATGCGTATGCACACCTGGACCTTTAAATGAACAACAACACAAAAACTAAGGCACTGGTGTCGGACTTCTGGTTTACCGGAACGGGGTTCAACTCCCTGCAGTGCCCTGCTCAATGTGTTGTATTTCATTCATTGGTCCATGGTCTCAGGTCATTGAGCGGCACGCTATAGTGTGCGATTCTTCATCATTGTTGAGGATTTTTTAAAGGTGAAAATCAAGGAAAAGCAAAAGGCTATAGTCCATGGTCACGGACAGCATACTGGTCAAGGTCATTTATACTGGTGAAGATCATTTACTAGTCTTCTAAAGGTCATTTATACTGGTGAAGATCATTTACTAGTCTTCTAAAGGTCATTTATACTGGTCAAGGTCATTTACTAGTCTCATGAAGGTAATTTATACTGGTCAGTCATATACTGGTCACGGTCATTTATACTGGTCAAGGTCATTTGTACTTGTCAAGGTCATTTATACTGGTCAAGGTCATTTACTAGTCTTATTGAAGGTCATTTATACTGCTCAAGGTTATTGATCAATATCAATGACCTTGATGACCCCAAGGTCATTAAGTGGCATGCTATAGTGCGCGATTCTTCATCATTGTTCACGATTTGAAAAAAGGTTAAATCGCGGAAAAGCGAAAGGCTATAGTCCATAGTCTCGGAGGGCATACAAAAATGTGTGGTGCTATACAGGCCGTTCTGGAAAATTTGGGACAGAGGTTCATCGTTGGCATCCAGGGAGTGTGTGTGCAAAATTTGGCATCGACCGGGTTAATGGTGCTGGAGATTAGCTGTTAACAAACTGACGGACACACACACACACACACACTCACTCAGAGTGCAAAACATACTCTATCCCCATGGCTTTGGCCTGGTGCCATACCGTTATTAATTATTGCCTACAATGTCAATTGTGAAATTACTTTACCGTTGCAATGCAAAATTTACATTTCAACGAATGGACCTCGTAAAACAAAACAAAAACCAAGGCACTGGTTGTGGTACTTCTGGTTTACCGGAATGGGGTTGAACTCCCTGCAGTGCTCTGCTCAATTTGTTGTATTTACATGGTTCATTTTTATTTTCTGCTCATTGTGTTGCCTTTTCATAGATGATAACCCCCAGGTTCTTTAATGTGTTTGCACTCCCTACAGTTAGGTTACCAAGTCTATTTATTTATTATTTCTGTTCACTAGAACTAGAACCAATTACCAAAGTAGGCTTTCTAATGACACAACTCGCCTTTGTTTTTATGTGTAGCAAAAACGTTCTTTTTATTTACGCCAAAGAGTAGAGGCTGGTCTGCATTCATGCGAGCGGGGAAGTTTAGAGTAACATAGCTCTAAATGAAACGCATTAGAGCTATGGACCAGAGCTAGTAGTCATAGCACTTCATGGTATATGCATAGTTTATATAGTTTCATTATAGATATATTAAACAGAGAGGACTGGAGTCAATTGGGTTATATTATGTTTAACACTAATTTGAAGCTGTCAAAATCTGACAGACTTCTGGCGGCCATGGCCACGCCCACCTTTTGGTAACGCCCACTTTCGGCCAAGCCCACAAAAAGGACCCCCCATGTAATTTGCCAGGCAGGCTCCACTCTCAGACAGATATTTGGCTCCGTCTTATGAGCTAATTTAGAACTTCCTGTCTGAGAGCTAGCTAATTTAAGACATCCGGTTGCCTTCAGAATAAAATAAGGTTATTTAATTCGTTAATTAAATAATTGTCAATGCCCCAAGGCACAGCACTTTTTTGAGCGTTGACCTCAGTAGAAGGTCTGCTGCCGTGAATTTTACACCTCTCCCACTTAGCGGAGAGTGGGGTGTGGTACAGGACATCTCCCCGAACGCGTGGGTATACTGCATCTACAAGTAGTACAAGATAAATTGAAACCATTGACACCTACTTCGATGGTTCAGTTGTCATCTATGCCGGGGAATTTAGCAGCTCTCATTCAAGCGTTTTTTCAAAATCCAGGTCACACATTTGATTGCAAAACAATCTGTGGTGTCACTCAACAACTAGTGAATAGCATCTTACTTGGCCTTAGGAATGCACAATGACCCATTCGATTTTATACACAAACTAGTAGTTTGGTTGAGTATGTGTGGTGTCCACACAGTTGTTCAAGCAAAACATACAGACATCTGTACATTCTGTGCCTGGACAGTTGAAAGCAATTAACAGAACAATAACGGAGGACAATTTGGAAGAAGATGATGATGATGTGGTTTTATGCAATGAAAGTCTAAATGACAATATGTGTGAAGCTATACCATTACCAATTCTAACATTTCTACAACAGACATCTGCTATCAAAAAATGTCACACACGGCTTGAAGAAGCAGCAGCGCAGGACTCAACATTTAGACGGAAACTTGAGAAATTCAATCTAGCCAACACATCAGTGTCATTAGTGTCTCAGAAATGTTCTAGGACAGAAGTATGCACCATATTAAATAGATTTGTAGAATACACACTTCGGTCTCCTTTCCTTGGAGATGACCTGCTTTGCCTGAAAAGTCTTAGTCTGTATAGTTGTACTCAATGTGGTGACAAGGCCTTACCATCTACAAAGAACATGTCACAATTCATAGTGCAGCCACTTGACGTGTCACAAAAAGGCATCTTAGACACTATTGCACAAATATTACCTGCTCAATCTGAACAATGTGAAACATGTCAGCAGGAAAAGAGCTTATCAACATATGAAGTAATTAACAGCCCACAGACCTTACTTCTCCTGTTAAGAGCTGGCACAAAAATTCCAAAAACGTTCAATTTATCCTGTCTGTACCACCAAAATGAGTATGCTTTGACCAGTATGTGTGTATTTTTCGACAGGCCACCATATGCGTCATTGTACATCCTTAAAGATCATAAATGGCATATCTGGACAAATGAATCGAATGACACAGCAGGCTATACCTTTGAGCTGATGCAAAGAACATCCGCTCGACAGCACACAAAGACAGTAGTCACAAGTAGTTTCTATGTCGTGTCATACGAGAAAATAAACAGTCGAGAAATAATCAAGTTTCGTCAGGACAAACAAATGCATAAATGCACAGACAGATGCAATCAACGCACACAAGTGACACCCATTCCAAAGCTAGAGGTAACTCCTTGACCTGACTTAGCTTGCGTAGAGAAAGTGATTTCATGTCAATGCCCCAAGGCACAGCACTTTTTTGAGCGTTGACCCCAGTAGAAGGTCTGCTGCTGTGAATTTTACACCTCTCTCTCTTAGCGGAGAGTGGGGTGTGGTAGAGGACATCTCCCCGAACACGTGGGTATGTCCAGATAGTTGCCTCGCGGAGGCCTCTTTGTCCAGTGTCCATTCTGGGTCCGGAAACGGTACTTTTTGTCAGCATTGACCCCAGTAGAAGGTCTGCTGCTGTGAATTTTACACCTCTCCCGCTTAGCGGAGAGTGTGGTGTGGTAGAGGACATCTCCCCGAACGCGTGGGTATGTCCAGATAGTTGCCTCGCGGAGGCCTCTTTGTCCAGTGTCCATTCTGGGTCCGGAAACGGTACTTTTTTCAGCGTTGACCACAGTAGAAGGTCTGCTGCTGTGAATTTTACACCTCTCCCGCTTAGCGGAGAGTGGGGTGTGGTACAGGACATCTCCCCGAACGCGTGGGTATGTCCAGATAGTTGCCTCGCGGAGCCGTCTTTTGTCCAGTGTCCATTCTGGGTCCGGAAACGGTACTTTTTGTCAGCCTTGACCCCAGTAGAAGGTCTGCTGCTGTGAATTTTACACCTCTCCCGCTTAGCGGAGAGTGTGGTGTGGTAGAGGACATCTCCCCGAACGTGTGGGTATGTCCAGATAGTTGCCTCGCGGAGGCCTCTTTGTCCAGTGTCCATTCTGGGTCCGGAAACGGTACTTTTTGTCAGCATTGACCCCAGTAGAAGGTCTGCTGCTGTGAATTTTACACCTCTCCCGCTTAGCGGAGAGTGGGGTGTGGTACAGGACATCTCCCCGAACGCGTGGGTATGTCCAGATAGTTGCCTCGCGGAGCCGTCTTTTGTCCAGTGTCCATTCTGGGTCCGGAAACGGTACTTTTTGTCAGCCTTGACCCCAGTAGAAGGTCTGCTGCTGTGAATTTTACACCTCTCCCGCTTAGCGGAGAGTATGGTGTGGTAGAGGACATCTCCGCGAACGTGTGGGTATGTCCAGATAGTTGCCTCGCGGAGGCCTCTTTGTCCAGTGTCCATTCTGGGTCCGGAAACGGTACTTTTTGTCAGCATTGACCCCAGTAGAAGGTCTGCTGCTGTGAATTTTACACCTCTCCCGCTTAGCGGAGAGTGTGGTGTGGTAGAGGACATCTCCCCGAACGTGTGGGTATGTCCAGATAGTTGCCTCGCGGAGGCCTCTTTGTCCAGTGTCCATTCTGGGTCCGGAAACGGTACTTTTTTCAGCGTTGACCACAGTAGAAGGTCTGCTGCTGTGAATTTTACACCTCTCCCGCTTAGCGGAGAGTGGGGTGTGGTACAGGACATCTCCCCGAACGCGTGGGTATGTCCAGATAGTTGCCTCGCGGAGCCGTCTTTTGTCCAGTGTCCATTCTGGGTCCGGAAACGGTACTTTTTGTCAGCCTTGACCCCAGTAGAAGGTCTGCTACTGTGAATTTTACACCTCTCCCGCTTAGCGGAGAGTGGGGTGTGGTATAGGACATCTCCCCGAACGCGTGGGTATGTCCAGATAGTTGCCTTGCGGAGCCGTCTTTTGTCCAGTGTCCACTTTATAAAGTCCATGCACTCCAGTGAATAGCATTTATCCATTTAGATAACTTTATTATTATTATTATAAGGATTTAATTACTTATTCTTACACAGAAACATAATGTGTGTCTTATAGCATCATATAGCATCATTTAAATGCTTAATTTGTAGTTTTAATGTGCAAATTAAACTTTTTTTCAATACTCTAGAGGGTACTCTTATTTTGAAGAGATCGTCCACCGGAAGTCTTAAATTAGCTCACTAGATTAGCTCACTAGACGCTGCCAAGTACAATACAGTACAATAGGTACATGTGTTGTTTTCCAATCTTAGCCGTACAACACTTGCAATTTACTGTCCATTGTATCCTCCAGATGTTGTATAGTGTGTGGGGGATCACAGTCATCCAAACCTTCCTGACCAAGGAGTCTGCCCAGCTCCTAGGCCAGCAAGAGAAGAATGAGGCTGGTGGGCACTATGTCAGGCACTTGGAACTGATGGCGACATTGGCGAGCCCACTGATACTGTAGGAGCCAACAGTATATCATGCCTGTGTACATACTGCAGCCGCAATTCATCTCTTTGTATCTGTACTTGTTACCTATTAAGATATACTATGTTACTGAGGTGTATATTGAGATGTTTATATTTGCGTATGTTAGACAGATGATATTTGCTTGTAATTGTGTCATCTCATTCAGTATTGAGACACCACAAACGTACTGTAAGATACTCCTTTTATCAGAAGGGTCCAATACATGCAATGTCAGCAATGTGCAGGCTCACTTTCATTATTAGTCATGCACCACTTTGACGCACTTTGAGACACCTTGGAGCTGAGAAAAACAGCTTGCAAAATACCATGGTCATTTTGAAAATGGTCCAATGTAAAATCATCAAATCCCTTGAGTGTTCGTTTAACTCTGAGTGTATACAAATGGACCCATTACTGAGCTCAGCACTCAGCCCAGGGGTTGTGTCCAAATTGCAATTTTACTTCCTGTTGGTCGACACTTGGTCCCATAGTGGGCAAAGCAGACTATCCTTATCTGTGGGACATGCGCGAGCACACACACACACACGCACGCACGCACGCACGCACGCACACACACACACACACACACACACACACACACACACACACACACACACACACACACACACACACACAATTTACAATTTACAATTTAGGCATTTAGCAGACGCTCTTAATCCAGAGCGACTTACATTTAAGCAAGAACAAAAGCATGGGAATACATCACATAAAGGCTAAGAAGGTAACAGTGGAATATCTATATGATGAAACTATACATACACTATACATAATAAACTATACATATTCACTACTATGCTATACATATGTACTATGGCGTGCTATGACTATATACAATACAATTATAGTGCTGTCTACATAACATGCTATAAGTCTGTGTCAAATGCTATCTAAGCCAACAGAAATGCTATCTATGGGGTTAGGGTAAGTGCTATGGGCCATGATGGAGTCTGAAAAGGTGGGTTTTCAGGCTACGGCGGAAGATTGGGAGTGATGCTGCAGTTCTGACTGCAATGGGAAGTTTTGGAGCCAGAAGGGAGAAGAGTTTGGGACGTGTGGAGCGTTGTCCCGGCGTTTTTAGTGAGGGTACTTCCAGTTTCCCTGCGTTGGCTGATCTGAGTGCGCGGGAGGGTTTGTAGGGTTCAATCATACTTGTAAGATATGGGGGAGCCATACCTTTGGTTGCTTTGAATGCCAGCATCAGAGTTTTGTATTCTGTGCGGGCAGCGACCGGGAGCCAGTGGAGGGAGCGGAGCAGGGGGGAGACATGTGAGAATTTTGGCTGGTTGAAGACCAAGCGAGCTGCTGCATTTTGGATCAGCTGGAGAGGCTTAAGTGCACATGCTGGTAGGCCAGTAAGGAGGGAGTTACAATAGTCGAGTTTTGACAAGACTGTTGTCTGGATTAGGAGCTGGGCTGATTCCTGGGTGAGGAACGGTCTAATTCGTCGTATGTTATAGAGTGTGAACCTACATGATCGAGTGACAGCTGTGATGTGAGCTTTGAACGAGAGCTGACTGTCCAGGACAACACCAAGATTCCTGGCTGTTGGGACAGACGTTACCAGGGCGTTGTCTACGGAAATAGTTATCTCCCGCATAGGGCAGGACTTAGCTGGGAAGAAGAGAAGCTCAGTCTTGTCTGGGTTCAGCTTGAGGTGGTTGGAGGACATCCACTGTGAGATGTCAGCCAGGCATGCAGTGATGCGCTCTTCCACCTGAGTGGCAGAGGGGGGGAAGGATAGGAACAGTTGTGTGTCATCGGCGTAGCAGTGATAGGATATATTGTGAGCAGAGATGATAGTGCCAAGGGATTTAGTGTACAGTGAGAAAAGGAGGGGACCAAGTACAGATCCCTGTGGGACCCCAGTTTGGAGGGTTCGGGGGGATGATAACAGACCTTTCCAGGAAACCTGGTAGGTCCGATCGGTGAGGTAGGAGGAGAACCACTTTAGTGCCGTTCCACCGATGCCTAGCTCCGCTAGGGTGTCTAGGAGCAGCTGGTGGTTCACTGTGTCAAATGCTGCTGATAGGTCTAGGAGAATCAGTACTGCAGAGTGGGAAGCAGCTTGGGCAGCATGTAGTGCTTCTGTGACTGCCAGCAGGGCAGTTTCTGTGGAGTGGGCCTTCTTGAATCCGGACTGGTTGGGATCCAGCAGGTTGTTCTGTGAGAGATGGAGAGAGAGCTGGTTGGAGACGACACGTTCAATGGTTTTAGAAATAAATGAAAGGAGTGATACCGGTCTGTAGTTCTTGACATCTGAGGGGTCAAGGGTTGGTTTTTTGAGGAGTGGTGTTACTCTGGCTGACTTGAGGGCAGATGGGACGCAGCCTGAGGTTACTGAGGTGTTGATGATGGAGGTGATGAAGGGGAGCAGATCAGGTGCGATGGTCTGGAAGATTGGAGACGGGACAGGGTCAAGAGGACAAGTGGTAGGTCTAGAGGATGTTACTAGTTGTAGAACCTCGTCTGGGGAAAGAGGAGAGAAGGAGGACATGCATGGTATGTTGGGGTTGGTGTTGGTTGAGTCAGATGCCACTTTATGTGGGAGGGGAGGAAAGGAGCTGCTAATATCATCAACCTTCTTCTCGAAGTAGTTGACAAAAACATCAGCAGTGAGGGATGAAGGTTGAGTGGGGGGAGGGGGTTTAAGGAGGGAGGTGAAAGTGGAGAAGAGCTTCCTTCTCACAC
This sequence comes from Protomyctophum parallelum, assembly GCF_964188405.1. Taxonomy (NCBI): domain Eukaryota; kingdom Metazoa; phylum Chordata; class Actinopteri; order Myctophiformes; family Myctophidae; genus Protomyctophum; species Protomyctophum parallelum. The sequence continues at coordinate 24,159,290 of NC_139707.1, read as the reverse complement.
AGTGCCACTAGGTTTGCTTACATGCTTCCTTCCTCCTAGCATTAGATCCCTGAGGGGGGCTGCCCCAGTGCATTATGGGCTGTCACGAGAGATAAACCAAATGCTGCTGTGTTGACATCATGTGCATGTTTGTTCAGTGAAGAGCGAGGGGTGGATAGACAGATGTAATGACAGAGAGGAAGACAGGGATCAGCAACAGAGGAAGAAGGTGGATGAAATTGGGTTGGAGGGGGATGGAGGTGGTTAGACTGGTTAGTCTGAGGGTGTAGCTTTATTGCTAAAATGTAAAAGCAGCCTATTAAATGTGCCAGCGCCAGGATTGAACACAAAACAACCTAGAGATAGTTGTTTCCATTTTGGTCAATAGATTATAAAATATAACACAAGAATACTAATATAGTTAAGAACAGTACACGTAGGACAAGCTTTTTTCCATCAAAGGCACACGAAAGAGAGAGGCATCAGTAGACAAGCTAGTGGCAGTCCAGCCAGGCCATATGTTTATCTAAGTTCAAAAGTATTTAAATGAAGCCATGATTTAAGATCAGTTTTAAACTTTGGAAAGGAATTCAGGGATTTCAGATCTGCTGGCAGAGCATTCCACTGAGCAGTGGCTGCGTAATAAAATGCATTCTTACTCTTGAGCCTCCTAAATCTGGAGGGAACAAGGTCAAAGGTAGCCTCACAGTGGCCAGCCGTGAATCTGCCGGTATAAAAAAAAGCCTGACAGCGTGTCGCGGGTTCGAGTCCCGAGCCAGACGACCTTTGCTGCGTGTCTTCCCCCCGTCTCTCTCCCCCATTCCTGTCAAGCTACTGTAACCTATCAATAAAGGCAAAAAAAGCCAAAACAACAAAAGTTGCCCTAGGTCAAAGGGACGACACGGCGACTGTGGCGACACCTTCGACACGGCAACTCGCTTGCTTTAGCTTGCTCGGTGTCTCTCGTGGCTCAAGTTCGGTAGAGGCGGCGCCCCTCCGTAACAGTCTATGGGGAGGATTTCAGTTTAATATGTACGGATTTTTCTCTTGCCGTGTATGTACGAAAATGCAAATCCGTGCTATTTCACCGTGTTTGGGTGAGACCGGGTTGCGGTGCAAATTAAGTAGTGACTTGGCGATACCAATGTACCAGGCATGCATGGGCACTGAGAATTGTGCTACAGTATTGTGCTATTGTATTCATGGAAAGACTCTTCTTCTCCAGTGAGATTGAGCTTTGAGGAGCACAGGGACTACTCGAGATTCCTTGCCAAAGTTATGAAATACGGTTACAGTTTGCAGGATGCTATGAGAAATTCCAAGGATTGATATGCAGGAGGAGCAGGGGGGCACATTGGCAAAGATTGGAGTAAAGAGGAGACAATAGACATTCATTCTTTATTCTCAATATCCATTTATTTCGCTGGGTGTCTGTCTCTGTGTGCGTGTGTGCGTGTGAGCACAGTACACGCAAGTCTGTGCATGTGAGAGAGCAATATATTATAGAACCTTTGACACGATCTAAATGTCTCAAATTTGGAAGAGCAGGGACACAAAAAATACAACCACCCCAATTGTTTAGTTTTATTAACACTAGAAGGAGTGACACACACACACACAAACTGTACATTTTGAACGAAGGCAGACAGCGATTTATCTTTGGCCAATGTGTTTTAGCCAAAGCACAAAGCTGTGCGAACAAAATTACATTGTATTCATTACAATGTAATGAACTAGTTACATTGGACAAAATTACATTGTATTAATTACAATGTGATGAAGTAGTTACATTGGACAAAATTACATTGTATTCATTACAATGTAATGAAGTAGTTATAGTGTGGCTTTTACTCTGAGTGGCTACAAATGTATCTAAATGGACTGGTTACATTTGTACCAACTGGGGGTTACAAATGGTTAAATTAACATTGAGGACTTTACTGTGTGTGTGTGTGTGTGTGTGTGTGTGTGTGTGTGTGTGTGTGTGTGTGTGTGTAGGATCGCTAAATCCTCAATAAGCAAATACAGCTATAGTCTGTCTCTGTGTAAGGTCTTGTTTAGCCTCTGTTGGCTGTATAATCAAACACCGACATTATGCACTCTTAGCCGTTTGCTTTCGCAACACTGAGTTTCAATTGTGGCTTATTTCTGTGTATTATTATTGTTTGAAATGGACATATTTCAAATGAAACCAGGGCAGTGCCAAGGTTGCTTCCCGGTGGTATGCAACAAAGACCTTGCACATGTCAAAAACGTGTGCCTTCTGTAGGCCTATTTGAGAATATGAAAATGTTTCTGATCTGACACTACTATTTCAAACTGAGAAATGTTTTGGGTGCTGCCCCGTATAATGTTACTTTAATTGTAAGTTCTGTTATCGTTTAAAAATCACATGGTATCTAATGCGAGACAATAAGCAAGTCATGGTAAACAACTCTGGAACGATGCAAGTTGGGAAAGCGTGCCCCACTCAGTTATGCAATCGGCCTACATGTTCGTGTTGTCAGAGTCTGTCTGTCTGTGTCCCTTTTATGCCCATAAATGGAGACTTCTGTACAATGTCTGGCTGTGTCCCTTTTAATCCCATAGACCACAGGTGTTTTGTTTCAAAGAGACTGACTGTGACAAGCATACACATATATGGGCGTATCTGTCATATCTGTGCTCCTGGACAACCGCCTCTCAGCCACAGCTCGGTGCTTCTTCAGGTCATCTGCGCCGCGCACGGCAAGTTTGACGTCGGTCAGTTTGATGATGGTTCTCGAACTATATGACACACACCCAAGACCCAACAGGGGTAGGGGTTTGAGGAATGGGGCGAACCGATCCACAGATGATAAGGTGCAGGTCGATGAGACATCGACTCTATTCCAGGTAGGACTAAAACCAGTTCAGGGCAGAGCCTGCAGAGTCGGTGCGTACTCGAAGCACTGGGGGAGGACAGTGTCAAATGATGATTAGGTTCCAGGAAGAACAGAAGAGACATCTTCTGTTGTTGGGTTGCTGGAGGGTTGGTGCACTATTGTTCTGAAGATAATGGCACTCAGGGACGTTCTGCCCAGATTTCCCAATTGTCAGCATGTCCCTGATAGCACCTAATACATAATGCATGATCACATAGCCTGCATACCTACTGTAAAAAATGAAATACCTCATACCTCTAAAATAATAATAATAATAAAGCCTTCTGGAAAGATTGTTCTCTCTCTAGCTATATATCTCAACATAATACTTGTGTACAGACAGACATTACAGACAGTACGACTGAAAACGAACACTGTCTCTTGACCCCAAAGTGTAATAATATATCACGAAATAATGAGAGACCCTTCTTCTCCCCCACAATCCACTGCTCCGGAGTTGTCTTCTCTATAAAAACTCCAGTGAGATTCAGCTGTGAGGACCACAGGGGCTACTCCAGATTCCTTGCCAGAGCTATGAAATACGGTTACAGTTTGTGGGATGCTAGGACAAATCCCATGGGGGGACATGAAGCAGGGGGAGCAGCTAAGGGGGCACATGGGGTAAAGACGAGACATTCATCATCATCCAATTCTCAACCTCCATTTCATTCTCCGTTTCCTTCCCTGCAGTAAGTATCCGCGAGGTTTATAGAGTCAGTCTGGACGTTGTTTTGGCACCATGTGGAATACGCTGAATGAGTCAAAGTTTGTCAAATGCAGTCGGGATAAGCGAGTGAGCGATGGGAGGAGGGGAGGGGGGGGCCGATGTTGAAACAGTTTTTAGAGTCAGGGGCAGTTGTGCTGATGTGTGGAAGTGATGGGTAGCAGGAGCCTGCACTTACACAACACAATACAGTCACAGTAATCATGGGAACAAGGACATGGGGAAGTTAAGAGGTCACATCTGCGAGTCAGTCCCTCTCCTGCGCTATCCCCTCTTCCTCTCTCTCTGTCTCTCTCTCTCTCTCTCTCTCTCTAGTCTCAATATTATATTTGGTTTTATTCCACTCCACAGCTTGCGTATTCAGTATTACGGCCGAGCTACACCAGGCTTTTCGCCTACATTTTGTGCGCGTTTACCCTAAAACGCGAACCCCGCGTACGCGCACTTAAAATAGGACTGGGCCTAGATTTGCACTGAAAAGCCTGGTGTAGCTTGGCCATCAGTCACAATGAATGACAAGGTTTGGCGTGACGTCTATACTCTGCTGTGCTTTCATATTTCACATACTGTAAATGTCATCTCCACTTTTTATGCTCTCTGATGCTATCCTTTTCATTACGAGAGGTTCGGGCCAATGCGTGGCCCTCAGATCTAGAGATCAGGCCGATGTGCAGACCTCATTCTTACGTCACAACGCCGATCCGACCAATAAGCCCATATATGCAGATCTCTGTGTCTGTCAGTCCTTTCCCTTTTATGCCCATATATGGAGATCGTAGACGTCATCAATATATGTCAAAACATGGGCATCCCCTTTTTTGTGGATCCCCCCCTTTTGTGCTGAATGATTTGTTTGCGCCTGATGTGACATGCCACACGTTGAGGTTAGACAACACACTCCATATTTGGGCGTAGCTGCATGCATGTGGAACTCCTTATATAGTTATGGCTGAGTCATAGTGACATGAGTATGATGACGTGGTCCAGCGGCCCACCCGCCAGCCGGCCGGCCGGTGCTCCCTTACCTTAAGCCAATTTCAATATAGAAGATACTCCTGTTTTATTCTCTTTTCCAGAATCTCTCTCTCTCTCTCTCTCTCTCTCTCTCTCTCTCTCTCTCTCTCCGGGGAGTCTCTTCTGGCTGGGTCCTACTTCTCTTCATTCCTATTTTCCAGCCAACCTGCAGGGAGCTGTAATATTTTCCCTTTCTAAAGATCTATGACATTCCCTTGCCTCAGTCCCTCTCTTAGTCGTCCTACTGTACCTCCTTTCCTCCAAGTCACCCTCTCCTATGTTGTTTCTATTCTACTATCAGTCACTCTTTGCACCTCCTTTATCCTGATCTGCCAGTTGACCTCTCATCTTTATATTTCACCTAACACATTTGTCTGCCCATGTAATGTTATATAGGGTTATAGAGATTTTGTAACAACCATGATTAAAATGTATTTGCAGTCATTTTTACATTGTATTTCACTCATTGTTTAATTCTAATTCAGGTGTGTAAAATATTTTTGATGACCCAAAATCATTTCACGGCCCCACCGACATTGTCCAGCGGCCCCATGTGATGTCCCGAGTCCCGACCACAACTTTGGGAATCCCTGCTCTATACAGAAACCTTCTTTCACTGCTTAAAGGTATATTCAGTGATTTCACTTAATTCAAATATCACTTATTTTTTTGTTTTGTTGTGATAATCCTCCCTACTATAGAGTGTGCTGGCCATATAAGGAGTTCCTCCCTGTCCCCAGTTAACCCCTGGGGGTCAAAAAACCTTAGGTTTCGTTTTTGACTCTCTATCCTGATTGGACGAAAGGCTGGGTCCCACAGCCAAAAACGAAACCTAAGGGTTTTTGAGTGAAATCACTGAATATACCTTTATGGTTCAAGACATTTTGGTCAGAAATGTTGACTGTCATCCATATAAATATGACCTAGGCTAATGCATTTTCAACACTGTGTTTTGAGTCAGAAGAGGAAAGAAAGTTGAGAAGGAAAGCTGGAAGAAAAATGCCAAGTGGAGCGAGTTCACTCTATTATAGTAAAGCAAACAAAAGGCCAGATTCTCCAGGAAACCAATATTATCCCCCTTGCCTCCTTTCTCCATTTTCTGTTTCCCTCCCCCATCTTCTCCTGGCGTCCCTCCCTCCCTCCTCTTGCTTCTCCCTAAGGGAGGTGAGGTCATAGTTTGGGGAAAGATAGAGTGATTAAGGGACTCAAGCTCCACACTTTAATGTTGATGAGGTCTTGGTCATCACTGAAAATGTCTCAATATACACTGGTATTATTAACCCATTAAGACATGAGGCCGAGGTCGGTAGTTCTCACACTTTCAATATTAAAAAAAAATGCTAATACAAATTGCAGTTACAGGCTTAAATAGCCAACGCCAAAATCTAAAACCACACAGATGCTTTCACGGTTAATGTGTTAAATCAGTCTCAAAACCAGTTGTATATATACATCCTGCTTTTTTGAGTGGTGCTACCACTCCCAACAGTGACTTTGTGTGTGTGTGTGTGTGTGTGTGTGTGTGTGTGTGTGTGTGTGTGTGTGTGTGTGTGTGTGTGTGTGTGTGAGTGTGTATGTCTGTCTGAGCATGACCTATTGACCCCTAGTGAGTAGTAAGGAGGGGTCTTGACTCTTTACAACCCTTCTGCTTAAGTCAACAACTGAGCTTGACTCCTCACATGGGTGAGATTGTTAATGGTTTCTGGCTTCATGAAACGTGAAAATATGTCAATTTGGTGGCTTTTTATGCTTTCATTATTTCAAGAAATAATAAAGTAAAGTATGTGCAATGTGTATGTGCACATTTTTAAATTTATCCACTTTGTCTGATTCTGCTACTAGCCATAATGCTTAGGGGACTTGTGTGGGGATGTGGAAAATTGCATGAGAGGGCATGAGAACAACATGGCCCTATAAACCACCTCCACAAACATCGCAACACTCAAACTTCCTTTGCCATAAAATGGTTAGAGAAAGAATGTTTATCAGTGCATCACTCTCCTGTGTCGGCAGACAAAGCATTACAATGGTGTTGAAATAAACCTTTTTTATACAAAGAATATGTCCTGTTTTATGATGAGTAACTTGGTCAGATATCTCAAATATCCATTCAAAGCAATTGAGAAACTAAGGCTATATTTATTTCTATACATTCTAGTTCTGTGATTATAACGCTTTTCATCTGTTTTGGGGATTTATCTGTCCTCTACTGTTTCTGTAAACAATATACCCAGGAGAGTACTGGAACTGATTGTGTTCTTTTGTCTGCAGTGACCCACCCCTGTGATGATTCACTTTTAATAGGAAATTACTGTTAGTCTAAAACCAGTCCAATCCTCAAGAATGTTTATGTATGGTCTGTGAAAACTATAGTGGGCATTTAGCTTGCACAATCACCCGATAATGACTTAAAAATGGGAATGCCTACTTTATAGTCACGTCAGTGGTTTTAGCATAGAAGCTCTGGTCACGGCAGTCATGGGGAGATGTTTTCGTTTGGATACGGCAATGTGAAGAGATTGTCACAATTTATATACGCAGATTACCTTTCAAATTAAGTGAACCGAACTAGACTGAGAAAGCTTCCTCAGAATTCCTGCTGAAGTCTATGAAAAGCGAATGTTGGACTTGGATGATGCAACAGGAGTGGAGCGTGGAATGACACAGTAACAATCAAATTAAGCGAGACAGCGAGACCCTGGACATTAAGCATTCCCTCTGGAAGTGGTTTAACAAGCATAACGTCACAGCCCAAGATGGATACGGCTGCGCGATTACTATTGCAAAAATTATGAAATGATATGGTCTGCGTTGGATTCCTCCTCCCCTGCCTTGAACCTCATATTTAATTGTCCTTGTGTCATGCATTCTTTGGTTATCCTGTTGTTGTCAGCGGCTCCCATGCAGTTCAAATGCAAACAAAGACATATATATGATGCAGTGCCACCAGTGGTGCAGAGAACGACCGCATCTGGAGGGTGAAACAGTTGTCAGTAGTACATCACAGATGAGTTAACCATGACATGTCAAACTTGACTTCACATGACCTAAGAACCTAAGAACATGGCCATATAATAGTTACGTAAGTGTGTTAGGGGTGATTTAGGGGGGCTTCAGTGGGGGTGCAGAGGGAAGGAAGGAAGGAAGGAAGGAAGGAAGGAAGGAAGGAAGGAAGGAAGGAAGGAAGGAAGGAAGGAAGGAAGGAAGGAAGGAAGGAAGGAAGGAATATACAGTGTATAAAGGAAGATTAGGAGGTGAAAAAGAGTTGGCACAAAGTGGTTGACTCCGAAGGGAGAAGAACTATCTTCCTCAGATAGATTTTCTTTATTTCCAGACAGAAGATTCTAGATAATTAAAGACACATGGAACGTGTGCATCATGTCTGCTGCACTACAGTATAACCAGCAGGGGAAAAAAACTACTTTATGTCAGCGGTCATCTTTCCCCGAAAAGCCCAGAGAGTGTCCATCCCTAAAGGTCATGAAGCCCAGAGAGTGTCCATCCCTAAAGGTCATGAAGCCATCCCTAAAGGTCATGAAGCCATCCCTAAAGGTCATGAAGTCATCCCTAAAGGTCATGAAGACATCCCTAAAGGTCATGAAGACATCCCTAAATGTCATGAAGCCATCCCTAAAGGTCATGAAGCCATCCCTAAAGGTCATGAAGCCATCCCTAAAGGTCATGAAGACATCCCTAAAGGTCATGAAGCCATCCCTAAAGGTCATGAAGCCATCCCTAAAGGTCATGAAGCCATCCCTAAAGGTCATGAAGCCATCCCTAAAGGTCATGAAGCCATCCCTAAAAGTCATGAAGCCCTGTTGGAGTAAACATAGCTTGTGTAGCTTCAAAGCCATATAGTGACAATGCTAATATTGTTTTGATCCAATTAAGAGATCGATTTGGTGAATGGGTTTAAAAAATATATAATAATAATAACACAATAACACAGTTGGGTGGAACAAAAGTATAAAGACAAATTCAATTACTTCCTGTGAACGACAACGTGCTGCGTGGTGACACTGATCAACTTTCTTGAATATAAATGAATCTTGATTTCATTCACCTGTTTGATTCCAATAGCTGCATGTTCATTCAAACAATTTAAATTACAGAGCTACTCTGAATCTCATTCAAGATGACATCCAGATGGTGTATTACTCATTTTAAACCTAATCAGCAGTCAGCATAGGTTAGAAATAAGCCACGTAGTAGCAAACATTGTTTGCTTTGCTTGCTGTCTCTCTCTCTCACTTGTAAACAAACGTAATCTCAAACACTGCACCTATGTGCAGCAGAGCTACTAACGTCCCATAAGCCTGAACGGGTGGATAATCATGATAGGAATCAGATATTTACAGATATTTACAACTTTACAGAGTTGAACGTAATCGACAAAGAAGCGCTAAGCAACGGAGGGTGAGAGAAATTTTTCACTTCCAGTCCGTCCCTTGAGTCATCCGTCGGTCTGGGAATGACCCCCAGTACCACTGGTGACCTTTGGCAGCAGAGAGCAAGAAGGCTTTTCCTCCTTTGCTCGACTCCCTCTTTTTGTTTCTGAAATAGGATGACACCTTGAGTTGTAAACACGATCGGCATGGATAGATCACATTGAAAGTTAAACAGGACAACATGACATCATCGTTCGAAGCACAGCTTTGCAAACTCGTCTGTGATTATCAGGCCTGGACTGGCCACTTGACGTAATGTCCAGTGGGCCGTCCAATAAATGGGCCGCCCCCCTTTGCTTTAATAGTTACCGTTTATATTTTATTCTCACCCAAACAATAAAAATAATCAAAACATCTGTGAAACAGCAATGTTCTCTAACAAAGATGAATTTGTTTTGAACACAAATCGAGTGTCTCATCACACTTCCCAGTGTCCTTCTTGCCCCCAAGGGCCCAGATGGTCTGAATTATAGCATGATTATATACACCATAATAATAAGGCCTTCTCAATGCCCAGGACAATACTCAAAATATGCAGTCATGATTCTGAGAAAAATAACAAATAAAACACATTAAAAATAGAAATAAACTTTCCCCTTGATTTGTAATGATCTTAGAGCCTCTTAGGACATTATCTTCAGAGACAAATTACGACATATGCACCTTCCTTACTCTGTGGTGAAAATGAAAGAAAACATCGATTTCATTTCCCACCATTCCTCTCATCTTTCCACCACACCTCTTATTAGATTAGATTTGAATAGATGTGGATGTCATACATCAACAGCCTCGAAAATAAAGTCAAACCATCATTCATGTCACCACATTATTTCCCCTATCTGTAATTCTCTCTTCTGCAGTTTGTCCGCTGGGATTTTAAAACGGGGTTCATAGATTTAATATCTCGTTCTAGAAGACTTAAAAAATAAGCATCACATGGCCCTAATCTGGCTAAATGATTTATTAGATTTGTTAAAATATACAGATGAAACCATGTGGTCTACATTTCTTATTCTGCATAACAGTGACTGACTGTTTCCCTAACTGTTAAGGGGTAGTTCAGCTGTGTTTTGGCCCTAAAAGCAGGTCTTTAATTTTGTTAACCCAAATCCAAAAACAGACTTTCAATTAAGCAGCACAACTTTGTAGTATGAACAAAAAACTGGCTCACTGGTTAATGAAGTATCTATTCTAGGCCTACCTATTTATGTCTATAGCGAGAACAGCACAGAACAGCAGGGCAAAGGAAAACACTGCAGCCAAGTGAGCCAACCCATGAAACCAACAAGAAAATGTCACATTCATTTGCTTTAATTGATGTATTTTGGTCTTGGAGTAGGCTACAGACCCTTACACCTTTAATTTACTAGGTCTGACCCCTAATACATGTATTGGATATTATGCCCTCCAGGGACATGCTTTATTTGTATAATTGTCCAATATTAATTTGTTGCCTCAGTCAGTACACCTTAAAGGTATTACATTTTTATTGTTTATATTTGTCACGGTTTGCAGGTGTTAGGATCCAAGTGCAGGAAACTCAAACAAAGGCAGGACAAGAAGATCACATAAACGTGACTTTACTTGGGAAATGACATAGGATAACAGAAGTACATACACTTAACTTAAACCTGACACTAACTTAAGATCCAGCACTGAACAAACACAAGGCAGAGTTTAAATAGTCACTGGAGCTCATCACCCAACCTAGCTCAGCTGGTCCCCACAGGTGATGGCACTCACGGCAATCAGAGTCAGAGGAGAGACAGAGGAAAATCATGGACAAACGGAGGGGCTCAGGACGTGACCATGACAATATTGCCTTTCTTTACTGATTGATTTATTCTGTTGTAGCTGTATTTATTCTACTTGGTTTTAAATATATAAAATTAATCCTTTTATCATGGAAAAAATATACCACCTGTACTCACCTGTGTGCAGTCCCTCTCCATGATAACGGTTTGGCGTGGGGCATCTGATTGGCCCCCGCTGATCCCAGAGTTGTACTACTGACTGTTTGTCAGTTCTTCTTTATGCCTGATGAAGGTCTGAACGACCGAAACGTTGCTCAATAAATCTAACTTAAGACATATAGGGCCCTATTTTGCGTGTCTTAAGTACCAGGTCTTATTACTTAACTTAAGACCTGGAGGCATGCAGTCAATGCCATTCTGAGTGGCCAAACAGCATTGACCATGCCTCCAGGTCCTAAGTCATAAGACCTGCGGTTACTTAAGACACGCAAAATAGTGTCACTATATCCTTTGAACTGTGTCTACCTTTGTCCAGCACCAGTGAGGGACTGGGTGTGAGCAACCCTGTTATTTCTTAAACATCTTGCAGCCAAGCATCTTTCCAGTCCCACGTTCGCAATCAACTCAAATGTAGGTGACATCAGTTCTTTCGTGTTGTCATGAGTACAACACTAATGAACACCAAGAAAGAAATAAGACTGGCTGGTAAATTAAATCAATCACGTTGTGGGATTTTTATCGAAATATGCATCCATCAATTGTAATGGGTGCATTACAATGTGGGTGACATCATTCACAGAAGAACTGATGTCACCCACATTGCAGCATGTTTCATTTCACTCAAGCTTACATCCTTCTGTGAAGATGAGCTATTACAAATCGCTTGAGAATGCAAGTTAGCCATCCCACTAATTACCCAAGTTCTTACTGTCAATTAAGCCATAATCCTCTTTTATGGAAAAGAGATTTTCTGTGTTTTTGGTTTTGTTCCTGCAGGGCCTCGCTTTCTTTTAGAAACAAGTCAAACAAATTAGAGTCAAAATAAATTCTAAATTCTGCTGCTCATAGCTGCCCATATAACACATCTGCACGACAAAGTGGTAATCTTGGATTACAGTTGTGACTGTAGAGTCATATTGTAGTAGATTATCATTTCAAGATTTCTGGTAAGCATTCAAGGTTCAAGTTTATTCTTTATTGTTACATCTTGTGTATATGAGAGCAAAACATATTTTTGTTTTAAGTAGCCTTGCCGAGCCATGAGGCCCATAGGGCAGGAGCCGTCCTCCTGTTTCTGTAGCTTGAGGCAGCTTGATGTACAAGTACAACCCCTCGACATGACGCTAGTATGTCGCAGGGACTTACCCCGAATCCAACCCTTGATGCTGAGTGTCAAGCAGGGAGGCCCTGGGTCCCATTCTATAGTCTTTGGTATGACCCGGCCGGGAATTGAACCCCGACCTCACAGTTTCAGGGCGGACACTCTAACCACAAGGCCACTGAGCTGGCGTGTTGGCTAAGTATAAATTGTAATAGTAATTAAAGAAAATAAATAACACAAGCAGTAGGCTAGTACTATTATGCTTATATGAGGAAAACAGAGTATATCTTACTTTGGAATTGACTACTCTAGAGTAAACCATAATTTGCTACATATCTTTTGACAATTAAGTCAACCCCATAGGTTAACAAGGAGGTTATGATCTTGTGACCAATTCTCAAATTTCCTTTCATTAAAACTAAAAGGGACAAAGGAGTACTGTATGTCCCAAATCTCACAAAGTCCTAAAATAGAAAAGGTCTGATCGCAGATATTACAATATAGTATATACAATATACAAATAAGTTAATTAAAAACCAAATGACCATACATGTTTGGGTCCCTGAAAGTCATTGGTTTGAGGTTTCAAGCGTTCACACCCATTCCAGCATAATCGGGGCTTAGACCTGTCCTGTCTCAAGAGGAAATGAATGAGAAGCTCAAGAGAATGTAGAACAAACTGGACTTATCCATTTCAGAAATCACACTTCTTATTGCATCTTCCTGCATGGCGCTATGTATCTATGGCACTGTTGCAGTTTTAAATTCCTTGCTGTATAATGATACTTGTTTTTATGGTGTGGCACTGATCTAGTATCAGTCTCTGTATCCCTGTCCCCAGAAAAATAGCCCGATTGCAACTCACACTTCCACAGAATTCAATTGCAACTCACTTCCACAGTATCCAGAACACCGAACCGTTTTCGGAATACTGTCAAATATGAAATTAGAATTCAAATGGCTGAAAAATACACAAACCCACATGCATACAGCAAACCACACAGCTCAGCTGACACCGTTATGCCAAACACAGATCAGCTCAGCTGCCGCATGTAGCGAAAAATACAGCTCAACTGATGTTGCTATACACCAATCACAGCCATGCTCTGTATCGTTGTTATCATTGATTAATCACCTTTACAATGAGGTAGCCACAAGGTAGCGTACTGGCCCAATCTTCAATACTAGAACGGTGCCCGTGGTGCCTCGATAGCGGTGCCTGTTGGGCACTGGCCTACTTGGAACGATGCAAGTTGGAAATGGACACCTGCCACATCATCATGGGATGCGTCAAGACAAAACCTCTCCAGTGCCTCTATGCGCTAGCCGGCACATCTCTCCCACGATCATCAGACGATTGGAAATCGCTCAAAATGAACGGAGAACACAGGAGATCCAGAGCCAGGTTTGTGCCGCCAGTGGCCAGACAACCAAACAAGAAATTCCAACACCTGGGCAGATGAATGGCAAAGCAATGACACAGAAGCTCGTGAATGGTTGGACAGAGGAATCACACCAACGGAAAGCAACCTTGGCTGGACAACCTGGATGTCACTTAATAGACTGCATGTGGAACAGGGGAGGTGCAAAGCATTGATGAAAGCCTGGAACTACACAACAGAAGACATGAGCAGCTGTGGATCATTGCAGACAATATCCCACTCCCACCTGCTGGAATGTGCCGATGCCCCTGGGCAGTCCAGAAGACTTGGCACAAACTACTCTGTCAGCTGAGGCCTGTGTCCGATATTGGCAGAACGACATCTGAGATTGCTACGGACTCGAAGAAGAAGAACTAGGCATAACTTATAACTAATCGTATAACAATCAGAACAATACAATTGTATGTCTGAGTTATATTAAAGAACTAAAAGACATAAAGGTCCTGTACTTGCGTCAGTAATTCTTTATACGGTAACGAAACTGTATTGCAGACTTGATCAAACAAAATAATTCAATTCAAATGAACAATCAATAGATTTAATGTTCAAACTCCGAGTTTCTCTTCTCCAAGTCCTGCAAAGCAAAGTTCCTTTAAATGTCTCCAATGAGTAGGCTATAGTTCCGAAAATGTAATCATAAAGTAATGCATTGCTCTAATAATGGAAAGGATATTCCTCACCCAACCTTCAAGTCGGGAGGCCACCACAGGTTCCTTTGTCCAAAAGCTCTGAATTGATTCAGAGCTTGCTAAACCCTCAGAAATCTTCTTCAGGTGTCAAAGTTTTCCGGCCACACTACTCTGTGGTTTATCAATTTCTGATTCTGGTCTAGTATTGGCCTTAAAAGAGTCTCTTTGACAAACCACCACCAAACACTCTTTTTTATACCTAAAATGGAACCCCTGAATGACCATTCAACTACACAAAACAAAAATTCATATTTTAACCAATTAGCCTAAATTCCCTTGTTATCACCCAGTAGGTTATGTTTAATTTTCTAGTATTGAAAGACCAGGACAGGAAATACATTTCTTCACACATTTATGTGGTGTCACAATCATGCAATCGTGGAAAGAGCAACATGAACATATGTAAATGTGTGGCCACTGGCCAGTGTCGCCCCACTTTAGTTTGAATATTAGCTCCTATCCACCAGGTTGAAGGCTGTGTTGTCTGTGTGTGTGTGTGTGTGTGTGTGTGTGTGTGTGTGTGTGTGTGCGTGTGTGTGCGTGCGTGCGTGCGTGCGTGCGTGCGTGCGTGCGTGCGTGCGTGCGCGCGTGCGTGCGTGCGTGCGTGCATGCGTGCGTGCCTTTTCAGTCGCACAGGGAACCACACCGTTATTAGTCTCTCTGTCTTGTTTTGTTAAGCTTTTTCAATGTTGATGGAAATCAATTCCTCAACATTAAGCTATGCCTGAAAATAAAGCTAAGTGAGTGATGTTGACCATGCCAAGTTGGATACTATCCCAATAGATTTGCTACTCTTATTGAGATCGAACATAATCATAACAGTGTAAGAATTAAACAGACCCTGCACCATTAGCTAACGAAAAGAAGGTCAGGGATCCACCATGCAAAGTTGGCTTTCTATTACAATCGACTCGCAGCAATAAAGACCTTGGACGTATAAACACTTTCCAGACAGTGAAACATTGCTACTGGAGGCTTTCCAGATACTGACGCCATGTGACCTAATTCCTCCAGATCTCTGCTCGCTTGTGTAAACCTATATAGGCAATATCCTGCATAGTTCTGATGTCCTGCAGAAGCCCTGCCTAACAAAAACCCAATTTCAGAACCTGATACTGAATGAATATGTTTTTCCCCTTCAGTGATGATGGCCATATCTGTGGATTATATCACAGGTTTTCAAAGTGGGGGCTGCCACGGGGCCAATTGGAAAAGAGAGGACATTTTGAATTATTGATACACACGGGTGTGTTTTTTTTCTCCTTTCTTTTCTTTTTTGCAATGAGGGGCTGCTACCATGCTATGGCTATTTGGGGGTCCATGGCATGGAAATGTTTGGGAACCTGTGTCTTGACTTATATTACAGTGATGATAGCCTATCTTGGTTATTTGTGTTATATATGCCAGGTTACTGTGTTCTACATTACGTAAAATAATGTAATATATGTCTATGTCAAAGAATCAAGGCCTACTGGTGGCGGTATTTCAGACGTATTGAATGGTTTGTGGCCAAAATACTTTTCTGATGTAGTTCATGAACACACTTCTCAGGTCATCGGGGACAGGCCAGCTTTCTGTCCTCAGTGTTTTTATGTCAGCTGCTGTGCTCATGCACCATTTATAAACCTCATGCACATCATCTTTGGATGGATATTCTATAAGTATGTATGTAGATACCTTGTTTTTCTCCTCCGTGCCACAGACACATTTGTCGTCTGTGTGTATAGACACATTGATGACTCAATATGTGACAATAAAGATGACTATGATGTGGCACATATCTAAAATTAGGCTACCTGATATTTTATTTTATTTTTTATTTAGCTCAATGCTCTTTAATGTTTTATCTAAAGCACTTTGAATTGCCTTGTTGAAATGTATGAGACAACTAATTGCCTTGCTCTGATCCATAGCCTTGCGACGGCATTAGAGCTATGGATCAGAGCTAATTGCCTAGGAGACATTCACGCCTTTGAAGTCAGTAGCCTAATCAAATCATGGTCTTTGTTGGGCTTGGGCATGACTGTCGCAGCCTGGTGGTGAGACAACAGACACTGGAGGGATATAATGATTCAATTGTAATAATCAAATCAACCTCTCTCATCTACACTTGTTTCAGCTAGGGGACTACCCGAAGAGTTCAACAAGAAAAATGTAGTCAAAGTATAGGCAATGTATTTGCAGGACAGTTTATTTGAACACCTAACAGAAAATAAAATGAATTGGGAGGTGGTGGTTATTGATCACCAGATCGTAGCCTGATCTGATTTATCTTATCTGATCTATTAAAAAGATATAAAGTTTGCTTTGCTGGTGAGGCCATTACATAGGCTAAAGTTAGGTTAGACTAAATGGAACTTAATTGACATTAGCGTCCCAATAAACAAAAGTTGTATGGTAATAAGAGTCGTCACTTTGAAATGGCCCGTTAACCAAGCGGACGCATATTCAACTTTGTCTCTGATGTTGCGTGGGTAGGGTAGACTTGTGGGGCTCTTTCTTTCTCCTTGTGGGACCTCCCCCTCCTCCTCCGACTGAAACTAAGCCATGCCCAGATAAATCACTCCCACAGACTGGTGCACTAACCTGCGCGGAGCGTCTATCTAGCGCACACACACGGGTCGGAGAGACAGGAGGTGAAGAACGGACTGCATGGGGGGAAGTTTGGTGCGGGGCAATAAAGAAAATACACTGGAACAGACTGCTCTCGCCCGTAAAAAGGGGAATCATCTTGTGTAATTTCGAGCGAGTCAAGAGCATCTGGTAATTGGTATAGACTACATTATTCTGCAGTAATTGTGTGGTTCCAGCATTCAAAATGTCCAGCAGCAGCCCATGCATTGGCAGGGTGCTGATGGCGCTATGTGTCGCCGCTTCGGTAAATTGCATGCCGAGAGAGGCTGCGCAGCAGCATCAAGTGCCCTCGGTCAACCAAGGTAAGCTTTTAACTTTTCCTTAATATGAGCTAAAGCCTAAAGGCGAAATTTACACTTTGTTGTGGCTATGATTGATCATTGCATTATAAAGTAGGCATACAAAAGTTAATTTATTGTTATACAGTATATGGCTATATGCGTATTGCGTAGCCTATAATATGGTTTATTTTGGACTTTTGGATCATCATTTTAACATCAGTGCCTTAATATGAAAATATAATAGGGAAAACCTACACTGCACTCGCAAAAAAGCAAAGAAAAAACGCAGAATGTAGCCTAATTTCCTAGATGAAAAGGTAATCTGAGACGTTCACGGGCTGACATTAATCAAAATGACTTAGGGTGCTTGGAGGAGAAAATAAAATACTAGGGCTACAACTAGTCTCTGCACAAGACAAGTTGTGTGTTTTTTTGTCTAATTGTGCCTGCGACCCTGTCTCAAGTTTAACTGGCACACTATTGACTTATTTCACAGTCCTGAAGGCTATAGTCATAAACGCTTAATCCATTTGAGATCTCATCTCAGTGAGTGAGTGGAGTAAAAATATCTCATGGTGGCATTGCAGCTCATGGAAAGGGTAGGTTTGAAATGCCTTGATATATGTTTGTATTGTAATTTATATGTATGTATATAAATTATGTAACTTTGCATAAATTGTAAACCCTGAATAATTTTCAATAAAGTATATATAAAAAGGAAAGGGTAGGTAGTAGGTAGTAGGTAGCTAAACTCCGTGCGTGAGTGCGTACGTCTGTGCGCGCGTGTGGAGATGGGGGTGGGGTGGGGGGCTGGAGAAGGGTGTATATAAATTCTGCTTATTACATGGGGGGAGGGAGGAAGTCTTTTCCCATTCTTCCCCTCTAGCCTAGTCTATCCCCTCTCAAATCACACCCTGCCTATTTCCTGCTCCCTAATTAATACTTTACTGTAGCCTTCAACCATGACGTGAGAATAAATGTCGATTGTCGAATTTATTTTCTACGTGGTTATAAGTTACATTGAGAATTCAGTATAGGCTAGTTCTTTGAATGATTTTAATGGTCAAAACCCCTTTGATAACGTCAATGGACTTAAATAGTCTATACATGTTTTCAACTCTGGTAAATAGTTTCAGAGAAATTGCATACAAATGGGTTAAATACATGAACCCATTAAACTCAGTAAAAAAAACTGTAACTTGTCCGTGAACATAATCCTTAGCCAGGTGTTTTTTGTTGCTCCCTCTCAGATGGCTGCATGGAGAATAGTAGATTCTATGGTCTTAATGAGCAGTGGGAACGACCATACTTGGGCAGCACACTGATCTGTACCTGTTATGGAGTGGCTGGCATCAAGTGTAAAAGCAAACCCGAAGGTTAGTTCTCAACTTTGTATTCATGTTTACAATCACGCGTGTGTGTGTGTGTATGTGCCTGTCTCTGTGTGTGTATATATATTATCAGATTTTCTGTCTCTACAAGAACAAGACCCTCCTTCACAGACCTTATTCCTCAATTTAATTAAATCTCTGCATGTGCAACACATGCAGTCATTGCTTACTGACTGTACGTTCGTCCATGCACTTAACCCATTAAGACCCGAGGCCGATTCTACAAAATGCCTTCTAAATCAGCAGTTCTCACACTTTTAAGATTTTTTAAAAATAGCAGATGTACAAGCTTGTATATCTACTATATTTGAATTGTCAAAGCAAACAAAAATCTAAAATGACACAGATGCTTTCCTGGTTGTAAGGGCTTAAAGGTTTTATGACATTCATTTTCATTTATTTTTATTTTTTATTTTTTATTTTAGGTTGTATGACCTCAATTACACCCAAAAAACCTGAACTTTGAACATTCAGTGGATTTTCTGTGGTCTGAAGTTTTCTTTGGGGTTTGGAAGCCTTTTGAGCTACAATGAAAACAGGCAACACAGTGAAACAGTGACATCTGCTGGCAAATCCCATTGACATATATGGGATTTGCAGGATCTTACATCACAATCTGCCGGCAAATCAGAGCACCTGTTTGAGCCAGAAAACCAGATCACAGAAAATCTACTGAATGTTAAAAGTTCAGGTTTTTTGGGTGCAATTGAGATTAGAAAACATAAAAAAAATTCCAAAACTTTTTTTTAATGTCACAATCCCTTTAATCACAACTTGCTTTCATTCACTTTCAACCTTTTGGGTATAGTCATTATATTATCAAAAATAGTCAAAAAATATTCTACAGCTTTTTAGCAAAAATAGTTGATCTACAAGCTCACAATTCAGCATCGCAATGTGACGTGACGTGAGCTTGTAGATCAGCTACTTTCGCTATGTGTTGTATAGGAGAATTATAATGGTCTCTCCTCTTCATGCAGTATGTTATCTCCTGTTCCCCTCAACCCTCTGCTGTTCCCCTGGTTCCATCTGTGTCATCATGTGACCCATTCATGTGTCTTATCTCACCACCCTGATTTCTCCCTGTAGCGGAGGAGACGTGCTATGATAAGATCAACCAGAAGTCATACACTGTGGGAGAGACGTACGAGCGACCCAAAGAGGGCATGATCTGGGACTGCACCTGCATTGGCTCAGGAAAAGGAAAGATCAGCTGCACTATTGCTAGTAAGTGTGTGTGCGTGTGTGTGTGTGTGTACAGTGTGTGTGTGTGTGTGTGTGTGCGTGTGCGTGTGTGTGTGTGTGTGTGTTTCTGTGTGCTTAGGCCAGAAGAGGATTTGTCCCCTGGCCAATAAGTGTTTAAGTGGCGTAGCGTAGACCAGCTAAAGTGACCATAACTCATTGAGAATGTATACGCCTGCATGTGTCGCGGTGACCCAGACCAGACAGACAATTGCCAGTGAGCAGAAGATGGTTTTGTAGACCACCAGACTGCTTAATCTCCAAGATTCTCCAGCAATCTCCAGATTCTCCATAGCAGATGAGATTACTGGGGCAATGCAGCTGTTTGTAGCTATCTGTGTGGTTAGGTAATGGGAGGAATGGATCTCGGCTGTGTGTTTCTTACACTTGATTTATACTGCATCTACCACACAAACCCATAGCGTCCCTATTCTGGGGAAAACTTTTGGCAGAAATAGCAGATTTAAAAGCTCACAACGTGATACATTGTGAGCTTGTAGACTGACTATTTTCAGCTATGATATTTACTGTAGAGTAAAAACAGGGGGGGGGGGGGGTCTAGCATAGAGACTCTTATACTGCAGTTTTATTTCCCCCATCTCTAACATTTTCACTTCTCCTTTCCTCTCACGCAGATCGTTGTCATGAGGGTGGTGCGTCCTATAAGATTGGTGACACCTGGAGACGACCCCACGAGACGGGAGGCTACATGTTGGAGTGTGTGTGCCTGGGGAACGGCAAGGGAGAGTGGACCTGCAAACCTGTCGGTGAGCACCATCTCACTCACTCACTGTCATTTTCAATTAGTGGCCAGTTGGACAATTGGCTGAATCAGCGATTTGCATGTTAATGATATGTTTGGCCCAAGTGTTGATTTTGAAATAATATTTTGTTTAATTTGTTTAGTTTCTTTTAGTAATGTTTTAGTTCTAGTCCAATAAATCTGCAGTTGATGTTGTTGACTAAAATGTGATGGCATAAAAATGACGGACAACCTACAAGCCAACCTACAAGCTCACGATGCGTTGTGAGCTTGTAGATCGTCTATTTCCGGGAAGCATATCTGGAGCTACTGGATCTCTTCTCCACTAGTCCCTCCCCGACATTTTTGTCTAGTTTTTATTTGTCAACGGAAATTGTCATTATATTTAGTCATAGTTTCAGTCATCACAGCTTAGTCTTTATTTGGTTTTCGTAGCTGAAAAAGAGGTGGTAGCCAGACACGTTTCGTCATAGTTTTAGTAGACAAATTGAAGGTGTTTGGCCCTAACTGACTGGTCTCCACAGCTGAGCGTTGCTACGACAACACGGCGGGGACGTCCTACGTGGTCGGGGAGACGTGGGAGAAGCCCTACCAGGGATGGATGGTGGTGGACTGTACCTGTCTGGGAGAGGGGAGCGGCCGCATCACCTGCACATCCAGGAGTAAGGGCCGATTCATACTCCTATCTTAGAGCCGAATAAAAGCCGGTTCGGCTCTGTAGAGCCTACAATGTGATGTCATTTGAGGTTCGGGGGGGGGGGGGGGGGGGGGGGGGGCGGGTGCCGTCCGCCGTCCTAAAGTCGGCTCTTCGGTGCTACTGAAAATTCCTGACGAGCCGAAATAATTTCGGCACTACAGCGCCGAAACAGCGGTAAAATAGGAGTATGAATCGGCCCTTAGAAGCCATCCCTGTATCTCTATTCTCTGCATTCCTCCATTGAATTTGTCTACAGTTATCTGTATCAGAAAGGAGCAGGGTAGTGAACTCAGCTGTGTCGGAATACAAGAAACAAATTTGTTTCTCTCTTGTGGTTAACTTATAAGCATATTTATTTTGCTAGATATCTCTAATTTGGATTTATGCCTCCTATTTATTTTTTTGCCATTCACAAATTCTCTTGATTTTCTGGGGTATTTAGTTTGATTGTACCTGTTACAACAAGGAAGGGAGAGTTGGGAAAACAAGAGGGGCTATGTGAAATTGATTTGCTTCTGGGCTCTATTTTGGAATGAGTCACGTGTGCCTACACAGAGTCACACACACACACACACACACACACACACACACACACACACACACACAGCAGCTGGATAACATTCTAGTCGCCCTGTGATGAGGGCGACTGGAACTAAGCTACACTATGCACACACACACACACACACACACACACACACACACACACACACACACACACACACACACACACACACACACACACACACACACTAACCTTATACTGGCAGGGCTAAGGGAAAACGGTATAGTGCGTGTTTTGTTGAAGGATTTTAACAGCATGTGGTGGAAAGATCCACTGGCCGTGTTTCCAATTAGAAGCGTTTACTTGCTTACGTTTATTTACTTAATGATTCTGCCTCATGTGAGAGATGAGAATGAGAGTAATTCACTGCTTGTTGTCATATTATGAGACTTCAGGGTGGCCATTTTACAACAGAGACTGATTGTCAACAGTGTGCTACAACTTGCAACTGAAAACACTGTGCCTGCATGACATGAAGCTGTTGACATACACACGCACACACACCATGTTCTCTTTGATGCCTCTTTCTCATCCTTTTCTCCTCCTAGATTATTATATCAACCAATACCATGCCTCTCACTCTCGCTGATTAAATATCTGTTTAACCACTTTTTTTTTAGATCGTTGCAATGACCAGGACACCTTGTCGTCATACCGCATTGGAGACACCTGGACTAAGACAGACTCCAGAGGTCACCCGCTGCAGTGCCTGTGCACAGGGAACGGACGAGGGGAGTGGAAGTGCGAGAGACATGCCTCTCTGCACACTGTGGCACTGGGTGAGAGCTAGATGGTGTTGTTGGCAAGGCTTCTTGTTGTTATGATGCGGAGGGACAAACGCATACCGCAGAGATAGAGTAGGGGGAGAGAGAGACCGACAGAGGCACAGAGAGAGAGAGAGAGATACGGAGTGAGAAAGCACTTCAGACAAACGGGCCAGAGATAAAAACAAGCCAAGGGAAAGTTGATGTGCTGAAGTGTAGGAGACATGGCTCCTCCCTCTTCATCACTGGATGGGGAGCGCGAGAGAGATAAGGCCGATTTATACTTCATCACACACTGGTGAAAATAGCCGCTCTACAAGCTGTTTTTGTCGGGCGACTCCGTTATACGACGGAGCATAAATTAAGCAACAGGAAAAGATAGAGGGAGGGAGAAGGGAGATATGACATGTGGGAAAGGCCAAAGGGAGGCTAACAAACATGCCTGAAATGATTATTGTGAGTGAGACGGAGAAGTAATTAAAGTAAAGAAATGGAATGTGTCTGACGGACAAAGAGTTACTTGTGGGAATATATTATTTCCAGCAATTACGAGCAAGGTACGTTGTATAAATCAAATCTAGACATATTATTCTAATCTAGGGTGTTATGCAACTTTAAAATCGACAATACGTCATCACAGTTTGTTCCGCCACCTAAATGATTATGGAACTAATGGTGCATTTTCTTTGCTTTCTATCATGTAACTTATCGTCTGTAAGGTATAGCATATAAAAAAATAATGTATTTTCACACCAGAGAGAGGTTGTAGCTATTTCGCATTGTTCTCTTGAGGACACAAAATGACACACCCTGTGAGAAACTATTCTAAGAGCAAACAACCCATTCTCGCCATGTCACAGATATTATTTTAGTAGTTGTCCGTTTTTATGTAGCCATACGTAGTTCTCATCTACTAATGCCACGTCTGTGTCACAATTCAGGCACCGGCTCTCGTGTGATCACCAACATCCAACCTGCGCTGGCCGAGCTTCTGCCCCAGGAGGGAGCCTGTCGGACGGATGCCGGTATGGCTTACTCCTTGGGCCAGCGCTGGATGAAGAACCAGGGAATCAAGCAGATGATCTGCACCTGTCTGGGCAACGGAATCAGCTGCGAGGAATGGGGTGAGAGAGATTCTGTGGTTTTATTGTTACTCAGCCCTGAAGTTGTAACGCTTGCACAATGGCACAATGGTCTGCAATCGCTCAATAAAAAATTCCACTATAGCCTACTAGACAACTTGATTAAGATTAATCACACATTTGTTTTGCTGCAAGAGGCCCGGGGGAGTAGTTGTTGTGGAAGGGAGGATTACATATATTCACACATGGAAACTACTCTACTGCAGTGGGGGCCTCAAAGTCACTTTAGCCACGTTGTACTGGTTCAACTCGACCCTACTCGCTTTTGGTACTTTAATACTTAGATTCCCACTGCATACCCCCCTCAATTATGCTTTGCCCTCATAGCGATGGTGCATGACAATGCCGTGGCATCATCTTTAACGTGATGCACACAGGAACAATAGAGGCCGATATCTTGATTCACGGTATATGTGGCTGTTGCAGGTTGCCATTTAATTGAGTATTCAAGTGAATACAAGCATGTGTAGTAAAACTTTGTAAAATGACATGCTCTGCAAAGTGCAGACTATGCTATCAATGTAAAAGAAGATTCTAAGACAAGCTTAGCGTGGCTATTTAAAAGTGGTGGTTTTGTGCAGGATGTCACATATCATGTTACTCATGTAGTAGTCTGCAGTGTTTTTGATTGATTGATTGATTGATTACTATACTACTTTTTACTTTATTACTCAGAGATGTAAACAGCACATGGACTAAAGGCTAAAAGGGTAACACAGAAAAGTCCTGGGGACTTGTTTCCATTGTGGTCCTTTTTGATTGATTGATTGAATACTATATTAACAGTTGCAAAAGAAATGTTGATCATGTACCATGCAGTGGAAAAACGCCATTAGATTAGGAAGGTTAAGAGAGGGCTGTGAACCCCCATTATTGAGGGTGTCCAGGGGGTCCCCATATACATTTTATTTTATTTTTATGATCAACACTTTATTTACACTGGTTATCTCTGTATATCCCATGGCAGAGGGACCAGCTCCAGTGTACGGTGGTAACTCTGGCGGTCAGCCCTGCGTGTTCCCGTTCGTGTACAAGGGAAAGACATATCACTCCTGTATTTCTGAGGGACACAGTGACGGACAGCTGTGGTGCTCCACCTCCTCTGACTACGAGACGGACCAGAAATACTCCTTCTGTACAGAGAAAAATGGTAAGACATAGTGGTGATGATGGTTACAGGATTTTTCTGTGGTGCATGTGGATCAGTATTGTGGATGGATGAAGAAAACCTTGAGTTGTAAACGTAAACACGATCGGCATTGATAGATCACATTGAAAGTTAAACAGGACAACAGGATGACATCATCGTTCGAAGCACAGCTTTGCAAACTCATCTGTGATTATCAGGCCTGGACTGGCCACTTGACGTAATGTCCAGTGGGCCTTGCTTAAATATTTTTTTGGGCCAAATGTCAGGGATGAATATTTACCCAGTCCAGCCCTGGTGATTATCAGAACCAAACGGAACCCGTGGCCGCGGTGTTCAGACAAGAACGCTGTGGAATTACAGCGGAGAACAGCGTGTGTACAAGCTCTGATAGTTGTGTATAATTTATCGTTCCTAATCCTATGCTTCCATTTGGTGACAATTTGTCCGTTTACAGACACGACCAACAAACCGTGTTTTTCGTTGCAGATGATCATCCACTAGTAATGAACGTCATGAATGAAAGCCATTAAAAGAAAAATCCTATGGAATTTTATACAGCTGGTGCCAAATGATTAATCGATTACATCACTAGCAAAACACGCTAAACTGGGTCAATTCAATTAGAATATAGCCTACAAATTTCAAGCTTGTAAGGCGTCGTGGTGTGCGCTTGTAGATTGGCCAGCACAGGCAGTGGTATATACTTGAATTATGATATAGTGTAAAACTCATATACAGTTATAACTACATCTCAACTCATAACAAAAATAAAGTGCCACTTTTGTGTCTGTACAGTTTGTACTACAATCTAATCTGTCATAGCTGCCATCTAGTGGATGCACATTATAGACCGACGCAAGCCTATAATTGCGACGTAACTCACGCAGAGACTATGTAAGGTCTAAATAAATGACCTTGCGTTTTTTGTGTATGTTTTGTCTCACCCCCACGCAAGGCAAAACGGCCTTTAAGTGGTTAAAGCCAACATTGCTGTCTGACAATGATAATACTTAATAATGACTAGGATGAGACTGGCCATGGCGTAAATGTCACTAACTTGGTATCTGATCTGTCTTGATCCCTTTTAAACTTCAACAGTGATGGTGGCGACACGAGGCGGCAATTCAAACGGCGCCCTGTGCCAGTTTCCCTACATCTACAACGGGCGCAACTACACTGACTGCACCGCCGATGGCCGCAGAGATGGCATGAAATGGTGCGGGACCACCGTCGACTATGATGGAGAGCAGCGCTTTGGATTCTGTCCCATGGCTGGTAAGTGTGTTTGAGAGAGACACAGTCACACAGACACGAGACCAACTAAGTTGTGCAGGAGCCTGGCAGTTGAAGTGGACTAATGCCTGTCGGACTGTTAGTATGTCTAACAAACGGTTAATTGAAGTAGTGATAAAGACCAATTACAGTCAATCATTACTGACACTAGCCTACTAGCCGTGGTGACACAGCTAGCAGCATTAGCATGGCACCATATCCCTCCCTGTCTGTCTGGACAATTTAAATTACAATCAAGGCATTTAGCAGTCTACGACTCCACACTCTTTATGCAGAGCGACATACAAGCGCGAGGTAGATCAGCTTAAGGGCAAAAACAAACAAGTAAAGAGGGTTGTTAATCGAGCAAGAATGAAAGAAAACGAAAGAATGGGTTGTGTTGTTGTTAAGGTGTCAATTAGTTCCCCATGAGTGACAATAGGTGCCAAGAACTGTGAGGCACTAGGGGGTCTGTGAAATGATAATGATGATGTGGAACACTGGTGACGGGTAGACTGTTTATTCCGATTTAATTTAGAGGACATTTTATATGTCTCTGTTGTCGGGAAGAAAACATGTACCTAACTCAAAAATTTTCATTTTTCAGAAAATGTTAAATATCGGGAAATGAAGAAAACTTTTTTATTTATTTAAACAAAGCAATACTGCCTCATCAAAGTTGGTGTTGTGACTTTATATATTGTCAATTACTTGCATGAGAGGGGGAGAGGTGGTGGAGTTCACTGTTTTAGCAGACAGTTTGAGGGTCCAATGGAGTTAAGAGGTTTTGTCCAAAGTGAACACACAGGCGTAAAGGGTGTTCAATAGCACTGATTTATGCAAACATGGCATATCTGTATATTATATGTTAGTAAAAATCTTTGCATAAAGTGGTCTCCCTGCTCTTCCATTGAGAAATGTAGACCGGGAGGTATAGGACAATTACACATGTGTTTATAGAAGACAGAGCACTGACGATGCTTTGGCATCTTAATCGTAGTTAGGACATTGTGGTAATAATACTAATTGTTCGTCTTGAAATTAAGAGAAAAACATTTTAACTTCGTGTGAGGTCTTTGTGCAAAGTAATGGAAAGTTATCTATTATGTGTTTTAAGCAGTGTCACAGTTGGTTGTAGGTGCGAGACCATGTCACAACAGGATGGGTTTTTTGACGTTGATTAGATAGTGTCTGGCTTCAGAGTCGTCAAAATCTTTTTCATGGTATGTCTTACCACAATAAGCAAGTGCTCTAGCTATTGGCCTGGGTTTGTCTGGTTATGTGGCATTATAAATCAAGCATACCTCAGAGAGTTCAAACAATTGAAAAAAAAAAAGAATCAGCTATATATAATCTGCTACAGAGGTTTGCCAGTGTGCACAGAATGCAAGTATACACCTGGGTCTAATCTGTAGACAGTGGTTTGCAAGCTCTTTTCTCGCAAACTCAGATTTTCAGAAGAACTTGTCTGCCTAAACAAACTTTTTGTGCAGAATGTAGGAAATATTGATTACTAAATGTCAAATATACATTTGACATTTCTTGACTACCTAAATCTTATAATCTTATAAATCATCAAATTAAAAGGCCAATTATTCTACTGGCTTGCCATACAGAATATAACCACTTAATCCCTATTTTGTATACTTTGTTGTACAACAGTGTTGCATGGCGAACGTTGAGTTTAAGTTAAGTTTTAACATCTTTTCGCCTGTAATGACATGCCAGGGTTAATGTGGTTCAAATGTATTTTTATAATTCGTTAGCCTTTATGAACGATGACCAGCCCTACTATGCTGCCCTCAGTGCCCTTCCGGAGGGAGCCCTTCAAAGTACTTTGTACTGTCCAAACAGAAGCTATGGACGTCTATGAATGACTCCCTTCTGCTCAGAGAGGATTCACTTAACACTACTCAAAACTATACAACCTTACTTACAGTAGTGTCAGATGTTTATGACCTTGCTCTCTCCCTTTGCATCTTAATTCAAATCCGCTATCATATAGTTTACATTCATTTGCAATAAAATGCTTTTGCCCCCCAGGGACCCAACTTTAGTAGTTCCCACAGCTGGTGTTTACACTGACCGACCGACCAGTTATGAAGCTTTAAGTGGCCACTTTATGAGTCATTAAGTGAATGGGGGAATTGCCCCGTGAAAGAAAAGATCAGATTTTCTATAACGGGGGAGTTGGAGAGCTGTTGCTGGTTCTCACAGCAGAACTGGATCCAGTCCAGATACTGTACATCCAGACCCTAGATAACCCTAGATAACTGTATTGGGCCAAAAGCAGTGGTGTAAAGTAACTAAGTATATTTACTTAAGTACTGTACTTGAGTAAAAAAAATTGGTATTTGTACTTTACTTGGGCATTTCCAATTTCAAATACTTTTACTTCTACTCCACTACACATCAGAGGCCAATATTGTACTTTTACTCCACTACTCCACTTTGAAGACTTTAGTTACCAGTTACTTTGTAGATTTAGATTCTTATTGTAAAACATACTGTAACCACTCCAGTGCTATGTACATTTCGGCCATTTGAAAATAGCCGATCTACAAGTTCACAAATGCATCGCAATGCGATGAGTTGTGAGCTTGTAGATCGGCTATTTTCAAAATATTTGTAGACGTTTTAAAACTTGAATTGAGACATTCTGCATACTGGGTACTTTTGCTTTTGGTACTTTAACAGTTTCCGTGCTTTGAATGGATTACTCCAGGTTAATGTCGCTGCCATATCGGACATACGCGACTTTTGTTTTATGTGTTTAATCCGCCGTAATGTAAACAAAAAAAAGAAAATTCTTCTTCGCCGCGGAGAAAGAGAGTAGGCGCATCTGTTGTGATAAAAAAACCGGAAATCGTCACATGCTGTGGGCTGCTAGGGCTTCTGGGAAATTGAGGCCAATGTAAACGAATGGGGTGCAACGCCTCATTGAGACCAGTCTTGTGTGCGTCTTCCGGGTGCACCAAGATGGTGGATGGTACGATCGGATCACAACAACCCAGGGGAGCTTTTTTTGCTGGATTTTCGCGGATTAAAAGCCCAAATAATTCAGCGTATGCTCTAAAGGTAATACAACAATCTCGGCAGTGAAGGGGAGTTGATTAAAAGTCCGATAAATTGTTTTCCGCAGTCAAACTGTTAAGTACATTTTGATGCCAATACTTTTGTACATTCTGAATTCCGGACATTTACTTGTAACATTTCTATTATATTACAGTAGGCTATTGATACTTTTACTTAAGTAAAACATTTCAGTACGTT
Organism: Protomyctophum parallelum; assembly: GCF_964188405.1. Taxonomy (NCBI): domain Eukaryota; kingdom Metazoa; phylum Chordata; class Actinopteri; order Myctophiformes; family Myctophidae; genus Protomyctophum; species Protomyctophum parallelum. The sequence goes on along the minus strand of NC_139707.1, from coordinate 24,129,845 downwards.
TTCCACCACTGGCCAAAAGAGGCCAAAGGAGGACGGATTCATCTGAAGCTGTGACGAGCTCCAGACCCACCATCACACATCACATTATGGAGTAAAACAAATATCCAAGCTTAACTAGAGGTCAAAGCCACTAACGCCTGACCCTACGCAGAAATGCAGACTCCACCCTAACGTGGAAGACTTGTGTGCTGTGTTTGTATATAATGTCAGTAACTGTGCGAATAAAATAATTGTTTAGAATTACAAAGAAATCCTATCAAAGCGGAGAACGGAGGCCGTGGTCTCGTAGCTCACCCAGAACGGTTCATCACATGAGCTAAGAGCATGTGTCCATATGTAAGCCATATGCAAATGCCCATCGAGGGCACTGGCTTATGATTACAAACCTATATAAGATCATAGGAATGAACGTTCTGGTTCCAGCTTAGATTTGCCCTTTAACCCATTCTGACCTGAGATCAGATTCATACGAGGTTTCCGCCGGACACACACTGGTCTGATGAACCCATTCTGACCTGAGATCAGATTCTAAAAATGTCAGTCGCTCTTCGATTTTTCAAAAATAGCAGACCTACAAGCTCGTATCGCGCCACTCGGTGGCGCGATATGAGCTTGTAGATCTGCTATTTTTAAATAGCTAAAGCATAACGGGATGCTGACACCAAAATGGGTGCCCGGTCAGAATGGGTTAATGTACTAGCTGGCCTGATTAGGTCCAGACCCTGCATGGCACAGTGGCACACCCATGTCCACAGGATTCTAGTCTAGCATTGCAGCTGAAGTACATAAATAAAGCATTATGAATACAACCCAACTAACCACTATGATGCAGTTAACAGAAACAAACTCTGATCCTTTAGTCACGGAAGAATCAGGGCTGGTATCTAAGGTTTAGTGCATTGTTGTACCTCTTTACGAGGGGACTTACTGATGGAATTCACCCTCACAGTGGTTTTACGCTTATTCCCTTGTTGTTGGCCTCATACCCTTATCTACAGAAAAACATGGTTATTATCTGGGCAGCTAACCCAACTCAGTCCTAAAGATCTAAATTTAGATTTAGTTTTAGTTGCATTTCTTTTAGTCGTATTTTAGACATCTGAAATGTTTTAGTGTCAAGTTGTAGTCGACCAAATATCGGGTGCATGTGTTTGTTCCAACGGTACAGTCATGAGTCCGACACCCTACCCAAAACCCAACCCTAAACCTAGCCTCACAGGAAGCCACAGGTTAGTTTTGACTTGCCACAGGTTAGTTTTAACCTGCCACAGGTTAGAACATTTTTCATCATAGTTTTAGTCGACGAAACCAACACTGATCCCTAGCATCTTTGTTCCTGACGTGGATATCAGTCTTAGTGGTGCCAACTCCAATAAGGACCGAGCGCCAGTAATCAAAGTTGGTTGGCTAGGGATCAGATCCTCCCTAGCAGATAAGAGAGAAAGACCCTGGCTGGGATCCAATAAACTGCGATCTGCCCTGCTGTGTGTTTCTACTCTCTCCATTTAGTCCTCCTTCTCTCTGGACCGACATACGGTATACCCTCCCTGGGTTTACAAGACAGACAAAGGACACATGGGCGTGCACGTGAAAAATACAACTCTGTCTGCTGCCTGCTTTCCATCAGAGAGATATGTTTACTGTCTCATACAAACACACTTGGCAGATGCATGCATATATATATGCCTCTCCGCCGGCGCCTACACATGCACAGTCACACACACACATGCGCACGCCCGCCCGCCAGCACGCACGCGAGCTTACGCACACACACACACACACACACACACACACACACACACACACACACACACACACACACACACACACTGACCTGTCTAAGCTTGCCGCTCCCGACCACACAAACTTTCTATCTGTCCTGATACATACTACTCATCTCCTTTTAATGAATGGAGAGCACATGGAGAACACGCACATCTGTTTCTGGCTTTCATTCCAGGGAAAGTTTCTCTCCAAATGGACACAGGTGTTGCGTGGTGGTTGTGGTATCTGTAGGCTAAGTTAACGAGCACCAAGGGGGTAATTGTGCAGACAATTCAGCAGTTGTCTGTAGAGCACAACCTCCTACAATATCGGTTTAGCGAATATATTGGCCATGTTTTCACAACATTGATACTCGCAATTATGTAGCTGATGTGTCCCGTTTTAGGGTGTAGTGTTTTTTTTATTGTTATTATTATTTTAGATGAACATCAACCCTTTTGGTTATTGTATAATTTAAGTCTAATCTTCTTTTCATCAGTCAAAACTTAATCGGTGGTCTAAGAAGAAGATAATCGAAGCCAAAGTGCACTAACTACGGGAAAAGAAATGTCCGATGATGGGTTTAAAAGTGTTTCAACTGCTCAGCCAAATGAGATAATTGGTTATCCTCCAAAATTACGAAGGCTAATTTCACCTTCGGGATACACAAATAAATCAGTGTGTCCAAAAATGTAGTTACTGCACTTCGGCTTTGTAGGCCAAAATACATCTCTTGTGTG
>NC_139707.1:24102341-24122341 GCF_964188405.1 Protomyctophum parallelum | reverse complement strand
ATATTGTAGGATGTACAGCAGGGCCGGGTGTCCAAACTTTTTTCAAAGGGGGCCAGATTAGAAAATATGAAAACACAAAGGGCCAACTACTCCTACCTATCATAATGTACTTTCGGACCATAAAGTCACATACAAATGCATTGCATTTCAACAAGCTGTGAACATTTCATTTATATATTTAGTCATTCATGACTGGGGCTGGGCCCACATTAAACTAGAGTTCTCAATTCCTGCCCCAAAGAATTATCTCTGGAACGGAAGGTCCAATCTGCTCAGTTTAAAGGTTGTTGGATGCGTAACTTTGACGACATTAAGCACATTTGATTGGTGGGCCAGTGCTGCGTGCCAGACTTTGGACCCCACTGATGTACAGTATACTCTTAATGCAGTGCTACATTTTTCTTTCACTCATGTTTCTCTGTGTCTCAACTCTTTGCCCCGTATCATTTTGGTTGTCCTGTTCTGCATACCCAGTTACATGTACATTGTCTCGTTCTCAGGGGGCCACCGTCCCGTCCAGGTAATCATAACAGAGTCTGGCAACCAGCCCGACTCCCACCCTATCCAGTGGAATGCCCCGTCCTCTGCCCACATCACCCAGTACATCCTCAAATGGAGACACGTGAGTCTATCCATAGCCTCTATTTCAGCACTGTGATTTCATTTTGATGCTTAATTGTTTTAATTATCCTTTTCCCGGTTTAATTGCTGTCATGAATCATGTCATGAATCATGATTACAAATTTAACTTGACGATTTATTGTCACACAAATAATTGCGTTTAACGATTTAATTGTGTTTTTTTGCTTTGAACATTCGAACGTTACAATTTGTATTTCTGTTTGCCTTTTTGGCTTTGTAATCACAAATTGCACAGGGCAGATATGACAAATAACTAAAATAATATACAAAGAAATCACAAACACATAATAGAAAAAAAATATTTCCAAAAACTTTACAAAATAGCGGAAATAGTTGATCAACAAGCTACAACAAGTGACAGGCCTAGGTTTATACTATATTGTAACGTTAAAAACACCAATTTTATCCCCTCTCTATGTTGTGTCTTAAACTCTTTCTTCTATTCCCTCCCAATTCCTTCTTTACGTCTCTCATTCGACTAACAGAAGAACACAAACACTCCGTGGAGAGAGGTGATGATCCCTGGCCATCTCCACTCCTACACCATCTCCGGCCTCAAGCCTGGCATCACCTACGAGGGTCAGCTGATCAGCGTGCTGCGCTACGGACGCCGCGAAGTCACACGCTTCGACTTCACCACCACCTACGGCTCACGTGAGTACACGGAGCAGAATGGAAGTATCAGTGGGATACTCATTTTTGAATGGACACCTGTCTGGCTTGGTTTTGCCTTTTTCTTTCTTTCTTTTTTTTTCCTTTTTTTTCCTAGATAATAAGGCCCCAGTCAACAACTGGGTTTAACTGGTGAATTTTTGTCTCCATAGTCACTCAAAACTCCATAGACCATAGACCTTTAGGACTACAGTTAATATTGTTACTGTCGGTCAGAAAGATCTTATATCCATACAATTGTAACTTTTTGTGGGTTTTTTTGAGGGGGCGGGGGGAATTAATGCTCTACTAGTCTATTTGATCATACTACAGCGTCACACAAAACCATCAACATTCTTTCCTACTTTATATTTGAATCCTGAAAAGGTTTGGTTCATGTGACCAACAAGAAACTCTAAAACCCTCTCTTGTTTGCAGTCGCTACATCAGAGGGAGAGACCACCCCGCCCCCCGCGGTGGTGGACATCTCGGAGTCGGTGACCGAGATCACCTCCAGCAGCTTCGTCATCTCCTGGGTGTCGGCGTCGGACACCGTGTCTGGCTTCAGGGTGGAGTATGAGCTCACCGAAGGGGGACAGGGAACAGGACAGTCCATGGTGCTGGGTTAGTACATGCACAGGACACACACACAAGTCCTGTTAAGTTAATTCCAACAGAAGAACTAACGCAAGACAGCAATGTCTGGAAATATTTTAATTACAGACACGTACTGTAGCGTTCCAGAACGAGCATGCGAGATTTGGAAATAACAGGCTTTGGATGATTTAGACCTGACTTATACTAGTCGCACGGTGAAAATAGCCATAGACTGGCTATTTTCACATCGCCTTAAACATGCATAGTGACGCAGTATACTTTACCTGGACATACACTCAGGTCTGGTGTATGTCCTCTCTTTTTTCTCAGTCGTGTTTTTAGATACAACGGGAAAACTTGGGATTCCCTTCTTGCGTACCAGTGGCACATGGACCGGTGGTTGGGAACCTCTGGTCTACAGCAACCACACTAAATATAACATATACTAAAGTTCTCAAACTCTGCCCGAACCCGACCAGGCACGACCAAGCCTCGGGCTCTGTGATTTTCCCCGATTGTTTTTTTCTTTCTTTTTTTAAAAGAGAGTTATTATAATAAAAATAGCAATTCTGTTATTTTTGTAATGTGATTGTGTATACATGTATTTATTATGAAGAGGGCTGCGCTAGGCGATTCACTTAAGTTGTGACAGGAGGAGGACTGGAGACGGGGGTCGCATCGCACTGGCATTTCAGACTCAGAGGCCTCGTACACACATGTCAAACCATGTGACTTCCATTGGAAAAGCATTGAGCCAGAGGCGGCCATGAAACACAGACAGAACAGATCATGTCTGTCCGGCATGTGTGTACGAGGCCAAAGCAGCATGCAGCCTGCCCCGCAGTCCTGAACTGCCCGCAGGCAGTACAGTAGAGAGAACAGTGAACGGTGTGAGGCTTGCTTGCTTGCCTTGCTACCGCTGGTTTCCCTCTGGTTTGCGCACCAAACGAGCTACTAACCACCAGTTAACTTGCCAAGTTGCCATATGCTTAAATATATTATAAAATCAATCGGATTATCACAGGCACAGCTGAAGAAGCGTCAGGTTTTCGTCATGTTGCACTGAGTCTCGTTAACCCAGCTGGCTGCGATGCATAAAACCTAATTATTAATCAACGTCACCAAACGATCAATGGTGATATATTTAAACGCTACACGTAAAGCAACTTCACTTCAGAGGAAACTAAGGGAGGGAGCAGCAGCAGCTATTCGTGTTTACTCACCAGTCACCACCACCACCATATGGAATCCATTAGAATGATTGGAAATGGAAGTTATGGAACATTAATTGCCTATTCTAACGTGAGTTACATACATCCTTTATTTCGATAAATCCGTTGATCTCCGTTCTCACTTTCACACTGAAACACGGCACCGCTGCGCCGCAATTTAGTGCTGCTTTGTTTTTCTCTCTTTTTTTTCTGTCTTGGGCTTAACATTATGGTAATTTTTAGGGTCGGGCGGAGCCTCGTGCCGACCCAGTTAGGGTAGGGTCGGGCCAGGCCACCATTTTTGGGCCTGTTGAGAACTTTAACATATACCATATGAATACTTTAGACATGTGTTGTCTTATGTTTGTAGTCCCCCAAAACCCCAATTAAAAAAAAACACTGACAAATCGTGGTTGACTGATGTGGAGTTTTGTCTTCTATCAGACCTGCCACGTACGTCGACCTCGGTGAACATCAACGAGCTTCTCCCCGGGAGGAAGTACACGGTGAACGTGTACGAAGTCACAGGCGAAGGAGAGAACAACCTCATCCTCACCACCTCACAGACTACTGGTGAGCACACAAACTCACAGCCACGACTCGGTAAGGCAGGGCAACATATTAATGATATCAACGGTATCAACGGTATTCTAATGTAATGCTATATCTTAATGGATTTTGGATATCGTAATGTCATGATATCGAATATTGTCTTTTCCTGGTTTTAATCACTTCAAACTAAAGGAATACTTCACCGTGTGTCCATTAAGGTAGAAGACCAAATTGGTTTCCTACCTTAACACTTCAGTGCCTTACCCCTTATCCCCTTAACAATGTGGACCGGGCCTAGCAACTGGGCCTAGCACCCGGGCCGATTCTAAAAATGGAAAATAGAGAGGCCTTCTTATATTTATATAAAACGCCTTAAGACGAGTATACTCGACCAAAGCATCAAGTGGGTTTATGTGATTGGACGAGTATACTCGTCCTTAGCATCAAATGTGATTTAACAGATCAAATTGTTCTCCTACCAAATTGGTGTTCTACTGATTTACAAAAAAAAACCTTCATATTATCAGAGAATTTTAATCGTCAAATATCGATAGAGGTATTCAAAAGTATTGTGATATTTGATTTTGTCCATATCGCCCAGGCCTAGTCCTCGTACTTTGTCTCTCACTCTTTCTGTCTTCTCTGTCACAGCACAAGGCTGCGCGTCATTTTGTGAGCTTGTCGATCTGCTATTTCCAGCGAAAGCTTTCCGAGTGCTATAGTACGTGACGTTGCATCTGTGAACTACATCTCTCTCCATGTTGTCTCATAGCTCCGGATGCCATTGTGGACCATGAAGTGGAGGAGGTGGGAGAGACCTCCATTGTGATCACCTGGGAAAAACCACTGGCTCCCATCACCGGTATGTTTGCGGCCAGTAGAACCATTGTTGGCCAGGAATTGATGGTGAAAGTGCTCCGTCCAGGTTTTGTGGGCTGCAGCTTATCGATTATCTTCTTAGTGATTATTGTGACAATTACTTTCTCGATGAATCGAATAAAGAAGAAAAAAACGGCGCACCCGGAATTCTTTCCGATATTCCGGTCCGAAAAGGCAGCAGTAGTAGTAATAGTATAACAATGTCCGGCAAAAATAGCAAATCTACAACCATTGAGAGGTTGTAGATTTAGCTAGTTTTTAACCTTAATTATCAATTCATTTTCATAATCAATTAAACCGATTAATTCCATTAACTGTTGCACCCCTACTGTTTTGGCACGGCCTCTCTCGTCAAGGCTACCGCGTGGTCTACACACCGTCGCTAGAGGGCGAGAGCACGGAGCTGAACCTCCCCGACACGGCCACCTCGGTGACGCTGGGCGACCTGCGACCCGGCAGGCTGTACAACATCAGCATCTACGCCGTGGAGGACAGCCTGGAGAGCGAGCCTGTGTTTGTGCAGGTCAACACCGCCGGAGACCCGCTGCCAGGTAAGAAGAATGAGACGGAAAGAGTTCCGGGAGCCACTTATGGGTCCCTTTATTTTTTGTTTCCTACATTTAGTTTTTAATAATTATTTCAAAACATATATTTTTGGGGATAAAAAAAACAACTACTACTACTTCTTAAACATTTGTAGATCTGCTATTTTCACTAGTTCGGGTCCCAGGCAAATCTATTCATTTCTCTTTTGGGTCACGAGGGAACCTCTGTTATAGCATACTTGTTTTCATAAGGGTGCGAAGAGATGCGACAAGTCTTTGGACAGGTCAGAACATGTAGCGTGTGTGTGCGTGCGTGCGTGCGTGTGTGTGCGTGCACATGCGTGCGTAGACTACGTACGTGCGTGCGAGCGGGAGATTCCGGGGAGGCCCATCCATACGTGTCTTGACTTTATTTTTCTTTCAGTCTTTACTCTTCTTTCACATTCATCTGGGTGGCAACAGTGACCCGTGGGGCAGCTGTGTTTACACAGTGATTGGGCAATTGTTTAACAGTGACAAAAGACACACATACCCTCGTCCATGCCGTTAACAGTGATACTTATTACTTAACCACATGAACTCTGGCATCGGCCCCTATATTCTTCAACAATTATTATTATTATTACTATCCATTTAGAATAATAGCAATGGTAGCTCAACAAATTTGTATATAGGGCTTAAGTATTCACGTGCCCATGTGTGCACGGTCGGTGTGTACACAGGATGTATACACAGGATGTATACACACTATATAGCTGTAGTTTGTCCTGAGTCAGTTAACGTGTGTGCACACTGATGAAGTCTCCTCAGACCAGACAGACATCTGTTTCGGCCTGACTATAGCTGATGCTGTTGGCGATTTACAAATGATGAACGTATACTAATATCAGTCGGTGTTTTATTATTTTAATGTTCCAAATCTCTCCATCAGAGGAAAGGAGCTGTCCAATGGAAAAGTGAGTCACTGAGTTCACAGCTGTAGTGCTCCCGTTCGGTTTGACTGCTGTAAGGTTATGTAAAACCATTCACACTGCCAGGACTCTTGATACTGTAAGGCCAATGGAAACAGATATTGGAAAAGTGTGTCTGTGTGTGTGTGTGTGTGTGTGTGTGCGTGTGTGTGTGTGCGCATGTGCGTGTATGTGTGTGTGTTCTTACAGAACGATGAAATACGACTGTGGTCTGTTTGCATCGGTTGGTATACTGTATGCACGTGGGAGTGTGTGTTGGCATGCACATGTGTGTACGTGTGTGTGTGTGTGTGTGTTTGCACTGCCTCGCTGGACGAAGACATACGACCTAGGTAATGTGTGTGCCCGCGGCCGTCTTTGGACAGACTACCAAGTGTTCTCCTGCTGTCTCATGACTGCAGCGGATGATTTACCGTTTGACAAACGGAGTGAGAGAGGAAGGTTAGGCCAAAGAAAGATCTGATCGTCAGCCCACCCCTCCATTCCAACCTCTTCCAAGTTCCCCCTCTTCTTTACCTCCTGCCTGCTTATCCTCACTTACCCTCTGAGTCTCACTCTCACCAACTCTGTCCCTACTCCCCACGTCTTTCTGTCCCCACTCCCCATGTCTTTCTGTCCCCACTCCCCACGTATTTCTGTCCCCACTCCCCACGTCTTTCTGTCCCCACTCCCCACGTCTTTCTGTCCCCACTCCCCATGTCTTTCTGTCCCCACTCCCCACGTATTTCTGTCCTCACTCCCCACGTATTTCTGTCCCCACTCCGTACTGTGTGGGATGGTAACTTTCCATTGTTTTCGTACTGATTATACAGTTGTTTTTTTGTCTTTCTTTTGTATATGAACAAAACGACACAAAACATTACTAACTAGAAAAATTACCCCTCGGGGCACAGGTCTCCACCAGGGCAGGTCAGGTTGTGGCCTCCTTAGATGGATGGCAATTGGATGATTTGAGCCATTTTGTTCCAAAAATGTGTTTAAAAGATCAATAAAATAATTTAGTTAGATTGACTGTTTTTGTGGGTTTTTCCAGTCAAGAGCGACAGTCAAACAATTGAACATCACTAATCCAAGTACAGCAATGGCGTTACTCGTAACGCGTTACTCCCAACACTAATCACGAGAATATCTTATGTAATATTGATTAAATTAAACAATTAAACAATCAGTCTGTAGTCTGCAACAGCTACCGTATATATAATACACTGTTCTATATACATTTTATTTGACATTTGAGTGTGCACAAATCCCAACTGTTACTTTTTAGCATACATCGGTTATTATCACTACTTGCGTGATAATCTTCTCTTGTACGATGAAGTAGGGTACTAATTGACAAAGAAACATAAAACTATGAAATATGGAGTTGTAGGGTTCTGCCTGACAGCAACAATATTATATTTGGCACAGTGTAACTGTCAAATCTGACTGTTACTCCAACCTTAAGGAGCCATTCCGTTAGTTTGTCAAGGTTTTGCCTGGCCTGTATTTCAAAGCACTGTTGTGAGTCATCTCTGCCTAAACATATACCTCTGCTAAGTTATTACCTCACCCCGTCTCTCTGTCTGTCTCCCGTGGTAGATGATGGCCATGCGCTTTGTGTTATTCTCCGCTTGATGTGTCTCTTGGCCATGTCTGACTCACCTATAACCATATATCTTTGTACATGTCTTCATCTTCTTCACGGATTTGACTCTGTCTCCGTCACTCCGTCTTTGTGGACAGCTGAGTGGCATCATAACATGTTATGATGACCTTGCTTTGTCTCCCTCTTAAATCTGTCTGACTTACCTTTTTTATCTGTCTGTGTGTTACTCCCGCTTTTCATCTCTCTCTCTCTCTCTCCCTCTGGGTTGTTGAGTGCTATGATGTCATGTTATTTTAACCTTGTTCTGTCTGCATATAGCAGCTGTCTGTGTGACTCATACTATGGTTTGGAATGGGTTGATCTATTCTCGAGCTAATAGCTAATGTCATGGTTCAGACAACTCCGTTTATTCAGGTGGTTTTTCACTTTTTTACCTCACCTTTTTAAACAGAACTTTTTTTACCCTCTCCTCTCCAACCAAATGTCTGTATCATCTAAGTTTTTTGTGTGAGTGTATGTTGTTACTCTGTCCATCTCCTGTTTTTTTCCTCATGCTGAATGAATGGGTTCGTTTGTCTGTTACTCATGTTTTCAGCCAGTCATGCCAATACTTGCCATTTTGCCAAGTAATTTTGGGTTGCATTTTAGTTGCTATGCTGCGAAAAACATTCATATACCAAGTATGGTTTTATGTTAAAGCCTAATGACAGATCCGTGAAATCTAACTTCAAGCAAGTCAAATTAGGAGGTGGTCTGTGCCCTGAGACACTCAAAAAGAGAACCGTGATCTGAACGAGTGAAGAGCTTTTGGCGCACCCATGCAAGTGGGTGCGCCAAAAGCTCTTCACTCGTAAAAACACTTGAGTGTCTGATGATGGTGACTGAGTGATGTGACTGTTTTACGTCCACAGAGGAAGTCGTCGCCCCCACAGACCTGCAGTTTTACGAGGTGTCCGACGGCAAGATTGCGGTGACCTGGTCGGGGCCGGAAAATGACATGTCGGGCTACCGAGTGACGGTGGTACCCGTGGACGAGAGCGGGGCGCCCCAGACGGAGATGACGTTGCCCATTGTTCAGAACTCCTACGTCGAAGTGTCTCATCTGGAGCCCGGAACCGTGTACCGCTTTAACATCTACAGGATCCACGACGGAGAGGAGAGTGTGCCGCTGGTCGGGGAGCACGCTACCAGTGAGTTGACGCATGCAAATAGAGCATACACGGCAGTTCACATGAGCACTACATGAGTACATGCATACGCCCCCGTTAGACACTGACCCACACAAAATAATATTACTCTTCGCTGGCATGCACACTGCTGCGTTTTCGGACCTGAATATCGGAGCGAATTTCTGTTTTTCCAAAAAACGCACTGGTCACTGGGCCTAATCCGAAAAAGTGTGCAAGCTCCTTTACAGTGATTCCATCCATCCATCCATCTTGGTCCGCTTATCTGGAGTTGGGGTTGCGGAGGTATCAGTTCCAGCAGAGAATCCCAGACTCCCCTTTTCCCCTGGTAACATTAATCAACTCTAATTGGGGAATGTTGAGGCATTTCAAGGCCAGTATGGAGATATAATGCTCGACCTGGTCCTTGGTCTGCCCTGTGGTTCTTCCCAGCCGGGGCGTGCCTGGAAAACCTCCCTAGGGAGGCATCCGTTTTATTTGCCCGAACCACTTCAACTGGCTCCGTTCCACACACAGGAGAAGCAGCTCTATTTCAAGTATATCGTGGATGACTGAGCGTCTTACCCCTAAAAAAAAATCTAAAAGAATATAACATTGCAGTATTGATACTTTTACGTAATTTGAGTAAGTAAGTAACATTTGAGTACCATACTTTTTTCTACCACTGCTAAATAGGACCGTCAACATTTTCTTTCTCCTTCCAGAGCCCGACGCTCCCACGGACATCCACTTCGCCAACGTGACGGAGGACAGCGCCGTGATGCTGTGGTTCGTCCCGCGCGCCAAGATCAGCGGCTACCGCCTGTTCCTCACCGTGGAGGGCTCCAGCAGCCCCAAGCAGCTGAGGCTGCCCGCACGCCTCTCCCAGTACACCCTCCTGAACCTGAGGCCCGACACCACCTACTCCGCTACGCTGCACGCCGAGCAGGACAACACGCTCAGCGAGGGAGAGACCGCCGTGTTCACCACCAGTGAGTGTTGATGGGCACACCCATGCAGTCGCACGCAGTCGCACGCACGCACACACGCACACACACACACACATGTGTTACCTCACAGAGTGTGCTTGTTCAACGTGTTCTCACATCCAAAGCGTCAAACGGATGAGAGTTGGGACAGGATTTGACTATACGGCACCCGTTAGATGCGATGGGATTTACAATTATTTTTTCCCTCAGATATTCTTGGGGCGTTTTCTGCCTTTATTTTTGATACAGTAAGCTGACAGGAAATGGGGGGAGAGAGGTGGGGAGTGACACGCAGCAAAGGTCTTGGAGTGAGAAGAACAGCCCTTCCACATTTCAATGAGAGCGGGATTACCGGGAACGTTGACAAATGACATGGGCAGAGGATTCCCATTGTGTCAAAACGAGTTGGTCAGATTTTGCCCTTCAGTACAACTTGATTGTGAGAATATCTTGGCTTGCTTCAGAACCCAGGGCAGCCCGGATGAGTAGAGTTACACATAGCCCCATGCAGTTGCAAGAATGGCTTCTTACAGTCCGCTATGAACGCTGTTACAAAATTATTTATTCTTACCACTGTATGTGTCATCAAGTAGAGATGGCCACATATGTCAAGCGACTGCTAAACTTGTGACTGTGTGTGCACTTTTCCAGACTCGCCCATGGGCAACGCTCCTCGCTTCAGCACCGATGTGACTGATACCTCCATCGTCATCTCCTGGACTCCAGTGCCCCGAATTGGATACAAGGTATGAGTTGTTACATACGTATAGTAATGGCACTGTGTGTCCGTGTGACCGGGTCTAAACTGGACCGATCAGCACCACATTTTCTGCGAAGGTTGCTCGTATGCCAAATAGGTACATCTATGCATTTCTTCACATTACGTTTTATATACATTTATTTATATTTAACGGCCCTATTTCCTAGAAAGGAAGACGCAAACCATCATCTTTTTTCTTTTTTTAAGATATTTTTTTTGCGGCTTACGCCTTTTATTGATTTTTTAAGGGACAGATAGTAGGCTGACAGGAAACGGGAGAGAGATGGGGGGATGACATGCGGTAAAGGCCGTGTCGGGTTCGGGAGTCGAACCCGCGGCACACCGCGACTGGATCACCAGTCCGGTGCCCAGACCGTTACGCTACGGCCTGGGCCGCAAGCCATCATCTTTACCATTGAAAAATGGTTTCATAGCTTCAGATAATTGTGGCGTGCCTTTGAATTTGTGAATTTACTGCTATCTTGAGTTCATCTCAAGCAGAAAGGCGGGATACAAGAAGCCCCCTTTTTTTTTTACAATGAGCCCACACAGGAAGTGGAGCAGGAACTGCATGTATAAATGTGATTGGTTGGAAGGAGTCCTCCGAGGGCTCCCATGTTCCTGGGAAAGCACCGACCCCTCTCTCACCTTTAGCCCCTGGACCCTACTGTGTGATTGTGTGTTTGTGTGCAACCCCCCCCCCCCTCTCTCTCTCATCTATGTGTATATCAGTCTTCTTCCTGTGTGTGTCTGTCTGTTTGTGTGCGTGCGTGCGTGTGTGTGGATGTCTGTGGGCGCAAAGATTCCTCTTCAGTACTAGCGCTGTTGTACTCATTTGTATGACTGTGTGTGTGTGTGTGTGTGTGTGTGTGTGTGTGTGTGTGTGTGTGTGTGTGTGTGTGTTTGCGTTTGCGTGTGTGTGTGTGTTTACCCAGTTGACAGTACATCCTAGCCAAGGCGGCGAGGCCCCCCGGGACGTGACCTCTGACTCAGGAAGTATCTATGTCTCCGGTCTGACTCCGGGGGTGGAGTACACCTACAGCGTCCAGCCGGTCATCAACGGCTACGAGCAAGGCACCCCGATCACACGCCGAGTCGTGACACGTGAGTAATAACTCAATATAGTATGTGACAGGCTTCCCTCAACATGATACATAACCTTACTTAAGAACAACGCGAATGGCCCTTTAGGCTGCTCAACAGTGCCACTTTAGGTCACCCAGCGGTATTGCAGCTGTTAGTACTCCAACAACTCGCCAGTCGTTGGAGCGGTTAGGCACCGCTCAAAAAGTTGCAGAGATCTACATGCTCAAAGCGTGTCACGATGTGGCATGTTGTGAGCTTGTAGATATCTCTATGTCAGGTAGAAACCACGTAACTCCAAAATGTTCGTTTCTCAGGAAATGAAAAATATTTGTCAGGAATTGAGGAAAACCGTATATTCTTTAAAAAAAAGCAACAGTGCCTCATCAAAGTTGGTATTATGACTTTATGTCAATTACATGCATGAGAGGGGGAGAGGTGGTGGATTTAGCTGTTTTAGCAGACAGTTTGAGGGTCCAATGGAGTTAAGAGGTTTGTTTGAGGTCATTAAACCTAAAAGAAAACCGAAAAATAAATGATAGTCAATAATCCTTTAATTTACTACTAATAGGATGTATTAGGCACAACATAGGGACTCCAGGGTTAAGGTGCGTATTAAGAAATGGTTTTAAGTTGGAAGTCGTAAATTAATAGGACTCTGTTCTCCACCTTTTATTCACTATTTCATCCCCATCTTCATCACTTTCATCGTTTGTTTTTCTTTAAATCTCTTTACGTTCTCTCCCCTCTGCCCTCCTCCTAACCTAAACCCTCCTCTCTCTCCTTTCTTTAAATCTCTTTACGTTCTCTCCCCTCTGCCCTCCTCCTAACCTAAACCCTCCTCTCTCTCCTTTCTTTAAATCTCTTTACGTTCTCTCCCCTCTGCCCTCCTCCTAACCTAAACCCTCCTCTCTCTCCTTTCTTTAAATCTCTTTACGTTCTCTCCCCTCTGCCCTCCTCCTAACCTAAACCCTCCTCTCTCTCCTTTCTTTAAATCTCTTTACGTTCTCTCCCCTCTGCCCTCCTCCTAACCTAAACCCTCCTCTCTCTCCTTTCTTTAAATCTCTTTACGTTCTCTCCCCTCTGCCCTCCTCCTAACCTAAACCCTCCTCTCTCTCTCCAGCCCTCTCCCCTCCCACTGATCTCAATCTCGAGTCTAACCCAGACACTGGAGGACTCACTGTCCAATGGAATGGAGCCAAGACACCAGGTACGCACACATGCATGCACATAAGCACACACACACACACACACACACACACACACACACACACACACACACACACACACACACACACACACACACACACACACACACACACACTCAGAGGAAACACACGTTGGAAACACACAGTTGGATACATTATGATTCATACATTTGAAAATGTACACTGTTTACTCTTGTTACATTACATAACTTTTCTTTCTTTCTTTCTTTCTTTCTTTCTTTCTTTCTTTCTTTCTTTCTTTCTCAGACATAACTGGCTACAGAGTGACATGCACACCCACCAATGGGCAGCAAGGCAACAGTGTGGAGGAGTTTGTGGAGGCGGGGCATAACTCCTGCACCTTGGACAACCTCAGCCCTGGAGTGGAGTACAACGTCAGTGTGGTGACAGTCAAAGACGACATGGAGAGTGTCCCTGTGTCCTCCACCATTACGCCAGGTGAGACATACAGAGAGAGAGAGGTTATAGCATGGAATAAATGTATTGTATACAGACTGTTGACAGATAAACGTATCCATTAGGAAACCCCAATAAACTAAGGCCCCTATTTTCGCCATGCTATACCCCTTATCCCTAAACTTCTTTGCCTTTTTTACAATTGTTTAAAATTGTTCAACTAGCTGATCTACATCGACACGTTGTGAGCTTGTAGATTGTCTATTTGAACTATTCAAAAATGTTTTTCAAAATAGTAAAAAGAAGGTGTATAAGGTGTATAGCACTGGCGAAAATAGGGCCCTAAATGTTTCATTGGCAATTGGCTCTATTTAAAACAATATAAAGCTAAGAATCTGTGTGGGTACTGTAGGTATGTGTTGCTGAATGAACTTTCCTTTGTCTGATGGTATGAGTCTGAAGGACATTCAGTGGAACGTTCATTAGAGAGGTATAAGATCACAGTCTCTTGTGCCACAGCAATGTCTTTTCAACCCTCCGAAACAACCTTCAATCCACCAGTGATACTACAGTACCTGTGACATCAGTATCCCTGATCTAATCGACAGCCTCTCACACACCGAACATTATAATGCAAAATAGCCGCACACCTATTTTGCTCCCCCGAAGCTTGGTTTCCTGAGTATATTATTATTAAGAACTGACCGTTCAATGGACGACGTCCTTTCATTGAATGAGAAAACAAAACAAACAAACCTTAATAATTATATATAAATCTGAGAAACCAACCTGTGATATGACAAAATACATATCACACACACTGCTAATCACTAACCACTGCCGCTATATGTGTCTGTCCCTTTGTCCTCTGTCTGTCTGTCTGTCTGTCTGTCTGTCTGTCTGTCTGTCTGTCTGTCTGTCTGTCTGTCTGTCTGTCTGTCTGTCTGTCTGTCTGTCTGTCTGTCTGTCTGTCTGTCTGTCTGTCTGTCTGTCTGTCTGTCTGTCTGTCTGTCTGTCTGTCTCCACTGCCTCGCCTTCTCTGCTCTCCTCCGTTCTGCTCCACTCCACTCCACTCCACTGCGCTCCTCTCCTCTCCTCTCCTCTCCTCTCCTCTCCTCTCCTCTCCTCTCCTCTCCTCTCCTCTCCTCTCCTCTCCTCTCCTCTCCTCTCCTCTCCTCTCCTCTCCTCTCCTCTCCTCTCCTCTCCTCTCCTCTCCTCTCCTCTCCTCTCCTCTCCTCTCCTCTCCTCTCCTCTCCTCTCCTCTCCTCTCCTCGCACACACAGAGATCCCACAGCTGACTGACCTCAGCTTTGTGGACGTCACCGACACCACCATCGGCCTGAGCTGGACGCCCCTCAACACCACCACCATCACAGGCTACCGTGTGACGGTGGTGGCCGCTGGCGAGAGCGTGCCCATTTTCGATGAAACGGTGGAGGCCACGGCGGGCTACTACACGGTGTACGGCCTGGAGCCCGGCATCGACTACGACATCAGCGTCATCACCGTGACGGAGAACGGCGAGAGCGAGCCCACCACGCTCACGCAGCAGACTGGTGAGACAGTGACGCAAGGTGGAGAGAGCACACACACACACACACACACACACACACACACACACACACACACACACAGTCGTAGAAACCTCGCCACTGTGTTCAGTGTTTTCATAAGGTGTCATATTTCTGCGCTCGTGTAGAACAACGTGGAACCTCAGCATAGCTGTTAAATGTACAATACACACATGCACGTAAATGTGCATATAGACTGACAGAGTCACTGTGTGTTTTGTGCACTGTAAAACCCTTCTGGAGCCGAGCACATCATGGCTCTTCAAAGCCCATGTGTTCGGTTCCCTGATGTAATTGCGTTACAGGCAGTACCGTCTAGTCTGTCGTGGACCATGTGGTTTCACTTTGCGATGTGGGATCATGCTGGGGCTCATTTAGCTCCCCAGCGCAGAGCACTCTTTGTTCTTTTCACTTTCAAGATGTTGTAAACCTGCTGATGGAGGATTATGGAACACTCCAGGCAATATAAGACACATAGACAGTCAGTCACACACAGTTCAAGATATGTGCGCTGAATCAATTTCTCTTTCAAATATGCATAATAACTTCCATTCATCACATCTACTGTTTAACTGCCTTCCTGTATTTTGTATTCTCTGTCTTTGCACCACTTTATCTCAACCTCTTCAAATTCTGTGTGCGTCACAGTCATAGGCCAGGCATAAGCGATTTACAATCCAGTCATTTTGGGTCACTCGACATCCGAGCAGGCATGCTGATGGTGAGGCCTCGAGGCTTGTGACGTGCACCCACTAATGGAGCTCGTGCCCTCTGCGAGCAGACAATGGCACCGTCCAAGTTAGTTGGGCCATGGAGGACGGAATATGTTACCACGTGAACCAAAACGAGAGCGCTTCCTCCCTACGTCCTACGATTGATGAGCGTGATTTTCAGGATAACTGGTGTTAGAATCGCTCACGTGCAGTCAGGCTTACATGCGCTCACTCTATGACAAACAAGATATGACACGTTGTGAGCTTGTAGACCAGCTATTTTAGGCGCGCCACACAGTGACACCAGCGCGCGACAGTGGCACACCTGTGTAATAATACATTTCATACATTAATTGTGTGATGTCCTTTGTCTCTTCAGCTGTGCCAGCCCCGACAGGTCTGGGCTTTGGCCTGGTGGGAGCCGACAACATGGAGGTCACCTGGATCCATCCTCGCGTCCCCAACATCGATGACATCAACAGCTTCCTGATCAGGTAGAACATTGTCCACATTTCTCAAGTGGCGGTGCCGTGCCAGTGTGGATTACTCACAATACGTCTACAGGTATACGGAATGCTCACCTTAAAACACACTCCGTCAACCGCTCGGTGCGGCGGTTCTTGTATTCTTGTGTTTGTTTTACTGAGAATAAGTTTCTAAATAAGTTTAGGGTTAGGCATAGTTTTACTGGGGTTAAGTTTAGGAATAGTGTTAGGTTTTGGCACAGTTTTACTGAGGTTAAAGTTAGCAATAAGGTTAGATTTAAACGTTTAGGCATAGTTTACTTAGGTTACATAAAAAATAGGACACACACCAAAAAGGAACGCTTACGCGTTTCGGCTATGCAGCCTTCATCAGAGCATGTGTTTTGAGGCGAGCTTTCCAGTATTCCGTCTACATTATCTTGAAATGTGGGTTCATTGCTTTGTGTTCATTGATTAGATACCACCCTATTGATGACGACGACGAAACGACAGAAACGAGTGTTGGAGGCAGGAGCGACAGCGTGGTGCTGAGAAGTATGCAACGCATGCATGCACACACACACACACACACACACACACACACACGTACACACACACACACACACACACGTACACACACACACACACACACACACACACACACACCACATGATTAATCCGTGTCTTTCATTCTCTTGCCCACAGATTTGCTCCCTAACACAGAGTATCTGGTGAGCGTGGTGTGTGTGTACGAACAGAGGGAGAGCTCACCAGTAGTTGGCACGCAGAGAACAAGTGAGTACCCTTTACTAGTAAATGGTGCATTTATATAGTGGTTTTATCCAAAGCGTGCTTTACATTCACACACCGATGGCGGAGGAAAACATGCAAAGCGGGAGCAATTAGGGGTTCAGCGTCTTGCTCAAGGACACTTCGTCACTAACTCTGGGAACCTTGCAGTTCCCAGCCGGGCTGCTCTACCAGCCACTCTTTCTACCCCTTATCCACTGCCGCCCCGTCAGATGATTGACATCAGATGCACAGTACAGCCGGTGCGTCTGATGGAGGGAAAAGGAACTGGTTGGAATAACGTGTTCCTTCCACGCGCTACGTCCAACCAGGGAAACTCCCCCCTGTCAGGTGTAAAGGAGCAACTTGGACACTCATGCAAGGAAGCTTGAGTTCAAGTCCGTTGCTCTCCCCAGGTTGGCGGAGGGTGTGTAGAGCCCAGGATCACATTAGATAATTGACACAGGGGTGAAAAATGGGTTACAAAATCGTTGGATAAAAATGATATACAGTATATATATATATTTAAAAAAAAAAGATGCACAGTACACAGTAGAATCATTAACCCTGGACTTGGTTACAAGTAGATACATTAACACTGATGATTTTACTGTGTACTAATCTAGAAAGTTTGATTATTCATTCAAAATACTGTACTGTAACTCTACAATTTACTATTTAGGCATTTATCAGATGATCTTAACCTGTGCGACTTAAGCAAGGTAAACATACATCAGATGCAGAGAGACAGTGTATAGTGCCTCAGTTAACTAGGATCGCGAGTAATCCAAGAAAATGGCATCAGTCTGAACATTTACTATCAAAATAATAATCTGCACATTTCTGTACCAAAACATGCAAAACAAAGAGTACCCAAACTCTTTTTCAGCTGCCAGTTTTCACTAATGTCTTCCCCATCTCTCTCTCTCTCTCTCCCCCAGCCCTGGACTCTCCGGATGGCCTGCGCTTCACGGACATCCTGACCAACTCCTTCACGGTCCACTGGGTCACCCCTCAGTCCCGGATCACAGGCTACCGCATCCGCTATCAGATGGCCAGCGGCGGGCGGGCCAAGGACGAGAGGCTGCCCCCCTCCAGGAGCCACTTCACCCTGATGGGACTCACCCCCGAGACGGACTACCTGGTCAACATCTATGCCGTGAGCGGCAACCAGGAAAGTCTTCCACTCAGTGGAACACAGAAGACTAGTAAGTGTTCCTGTTTTGGGGTTTTTTTTGCATATAAAATGTACCTACATAGTGCTGGAGGTCTTTAGTGGCAGCCAATGTGTTTTAAATGTTCAGAGACACTTTGACACGTAGACTTGGGCGAGGATCGAATCAGTGAGCCTTTACTCACTTAGCTATGACAGCAATCCACATCTTTTTGTTAGAGAATACATCGTATTTTAACCAATATGTGTGGTAGAGCCTCGTCATTGGAGGTGGACCCCATGCTCTTTTTCTTTTTCGAGGACCACTACTGGTTGTCAGTGGTGGTAAGTAACTAAGTACATTTATTTTATACTGTACTTAAGTACAGTTTTGAGGTATTTGTACTTTACTTGAGTATTTCCAATTTCCAATACTTTTACTTCTTCTCCAATACATATTAATTCCAAATATTGTACTTTTACTCCACTACATTTATTTGAAAACTCTAGTTACTATAGCTGATCTACAAGCTCACATTGCGCCGAATTGTGGGCTTGTAGATCTGCTATCTTCAAAAGTTTTTTATACATTTGAAAACTTGAAATGAGACATTCTGCATAGTGAGTACTTTCTACTTTTGGTACTTTAAGTACATTTTGATACCTATACTTTTGTACTTTTACTCAAGTAAACTTTTAATTCCAGAATTTTACTTGTAACAATGTAGTTCTACATTGCAGTAGTATTTGAGTACTATTTCCACCACCGCTGGTTGTTTCCATTTGAGTTTAATGCAATACATCTTATTGCATTAAACTGTAACGGAAACAACGGCCTTCTCAGACATGCTCTCTATTATACGGTAACTCAACTCAGGAAAAGTCTTGGGCCTCGTGTGAGTGACTCAGTTTCCTACGCTGGGTAGGACATGAAAGTTGTGGTTAAATGAATACAGGATTGTTCTCTGTGTGTATATTCAAATAAAGACAGTTGGAGGTCATGTTAACTGTTATTATTGTTATTATTTCCATGAATACGATTAATCAGCGTCTGTCTCTCCATTGTCTTTCTCTCTCCAGTCTCCGACGCCCCCACAGACCTGGAGGTGGTAGACTCCTCCCCCACCAGCATCACCATCCGCTGGGACGCCCCCTCTGTCACCGTGCGGTACTACAGGATCACCCATGGAGAGTCTGGTAAGTCCATGGTTCCCAAACACAGTACTGCACATGGACAGGGTTCGAGTCATAAAAGAAACTGGTAGGATAGATTTTGTAACCAGTTAACCCATTTAGGACTGAAAAAAGATTCTACAAATATCTTCTAAATCATGGCAGTTTTCAGAAAAGATTGGCCCCCGACCCCCATCTGAAAATATGTTGTTCCAGGGACTCCCATGACAGAAGCAAAGATTTAAGTTAAAAATGTTTGCTCTGAAAGAATATATACTGGTATTCAAAGATTTGCGACACATTTTCCCGATTTTTCTTTTCAATAGTATAACATAAATGCTTAAAACACCAAAAGGGGTTCCCGACTGTCCTGAATGGGTTAAAAAACGAGGTGGGAGAGATTTTGTAACCAGTATATGTATTTATTAATTTTTTTACAGTTTAACTCAAAATAGGGTTAATAGGGTAAATATGAATTGTATTACATTTCAAACAGGGAATGCTGCCATGCAGTAATTAAAAATGGAATATCACAGGTTTTCTTTTACTGAATTCTGATGATAATGTATATGAACCAGTGCTGAAATGGCTATGGGCGCTATTATACAGCTTTAAGCAGGTAGGCGGTGTCAAACGCCATCCTGGTCAAGGCAGAGGCCACAGAGTGACAACATTCTGTGGACTTAATTCCCACATCATCTACAACAGATGTAAACATTAAAAAGATGTGCGATTTCAGAAGGGATTTAACAATTCTAGCGGAGAGCTCGGCATGGATTATAATTTCTTCGCTTCTTCCGGTGATCAATGGATATATTGTCGTCATGTTACGGTAAGAAACAGTCTGACGAGAAGCAGGGACAAAATATATCCCTACC
>NC_139707.1:23892341-24097341 GCF_964188405.1 Protomyctophum parallelum | reverse complement strand
CACACACACACACACACACACACACACACACACACAGCTAGCCCCTCTCTAATGCGTCGGTGTCTTTTGTTCAGGTCTGCTGCCAAGCACCACCTATAAAGTCAACATCTACACTCTAAATGGGAATGGACGCAGTTCGCCCTTCACCCTCACGGCCACCACAGGTACCACAACTACAACAGTATTCTTCACTCGCCACTGACCACAAGCAGTGGAGACATTTATAAACGTATAACGTTTCTCGTCTGTCATGCGTCTCTTCCAGCCAAGCCAGCAGTGATCCCACCCACCAACATCCGTTTCACTTCCCTGACCCCCGGCAGCATCGCCTTCACCTGGGAGCCATCTCGTAGCACGGGGGTCACCGGTTACTACGTCACCTACGAGGAAGCACGAGGCATACCCAGAGAGCTCACCCCCAGGCCCCATGCAGGCCAGAGCTACGCTGTTGTCAGTGGTGAGGGTTGATTATAGATGGACACGTGTGTGGCAAAATCGTGAAAATGTGGTGCAAATCTGAATATATATTTCTTTCACAGCCAACGTTTTTAACTCAAATCTTTGCTTCTGGGGGTCCCTGAAACAACATATTTTCAGATGGGGGTCGGTGGCCAATTACATATACTTTTTGGGGTCCTTGAACATGAAATAGTTTCATGATTTAGAAGATTTGTTTTTAATCTGGTTGGTCTCAGGTCTCAATGGGTTAAGGGATGGCAGTGGCCGCCTGGGAATCGGAAGGTCCTCCTCCAGGCCTTGTGTCGAGGTCCCTGAGCAAAACACTGAACCTCTAACTGCCCCATTAGCCAGTGTAGAAGTCCTCTCTCCTGTCCTGCAATAGTACTGCAGGATTTTCCAGTCAACCATGCTGGGCATGAAGTCATCTTCCCGCAGTTGCAATGGAAAAAAAGTCTGGATATATTATGTACACTCAGGCTCTTAAAAAACACATGCACATGTACTGAGAGGTCCACGTAAACACCTTCACACCCACATGGGTGCGCTATATGCTCATAAAGAGGGACACACATACCCACAAATACTGTGCAGTGCATTTGTTTTTTGTTTTCTGTATTATTGAGTGGTGCAACCACTCAATGTTGCAATGTCCGTGTTAACCTATGTGACTATGAGCACCAGTATGACTATGAGTACCAGTAGGGGCGCTGTTGTGCCAGAAACAGAGAGAGAGAGATAGTGCTGCACTGTTGCCTGCTAATGAGAGAAAGAGAATGAGAGAGAGAAGGGGGGGGGGGGGGGGGGGGATTTGCACCACTCAGTTCACACGGGTGTGATTTTGTATTTGTATTGATATACAGACATTTTTATTTAACACATTGTTGACTTGTTGCCCATGAATAATGAAAATAGCTGATCTTTTATGCGATGTGACACGTGAGCTTATAGATTTCTAGATTTTCATATTTTGTGACACTTTTTGAGAAATAGAAAATGCCCAAAATTGAGACACCGGGGGTAAAGTGGTTAGGCGGTGTCATTCAGCACCCACATTGCCACAAGGCACTGGGTTCAATTCCCAAGTCGGGACCTGTGCAACGGCTGGGCTTCATTTAATGTGTAAATAAATATGTTTGTTTGGTTGTAGGTCTGAAACCAGGAACCGAGTATGTCATTAAGATCGTTGCCCTGCAGAATGCACTGAGGAGCACAGCTCTGGTGGGCAAGGCCAGAACTCGTAAGTACATGTTCAAATCACCTGATGATATAGGCCTGTCTATCAATTGAATACAATCGCCATATTATGTTTTTGGATTTAAAAAAGCCAAAAAAAGAAATGTCATGCCAACCCATTGAAAACAAAAATCAAATGTAATCTTTTTATTAACAATGAAAATCCTGCTGCAGCAGCACGTATCGAGCTTTAGGGCAGTAATAAGGTAACAGCGGCTACTTCCATTGAGTTCAGTGGAGCATTCTGTTCCTGAAGCTATATAGCTCTGTGGAGCTTGATTATTTCAAGAGACATCTTGTTGGGTCTGTCTACCTTAAGTACAATAGTGCAATATTGATTAATCTGGCAATGCATACTTCTCAGTTTATGCATTGGGTAGAAATTACATTTGGAAGTCTTGTGTAAATGCAGTCAGAAAAATGTTTAGCAATTT
The DNA here is from genome assembly GCF_964188405.1 of Protomyctophum parallelum. NCBI lineage: Eukaryota > Metazoa > Chordata > Actinopteri > Myctophiformes > Myctophidae > Protomyctophum > Protomyctophum parallelum. The sequence goes on along the minus strand of NC_139707.1, from coordinate 24,095,215 downwards.
TAGCGCTGTGCTGCACCCTGCTGCCTTCTATCTGTAACTGCACTCCCTAAATTAATCCCTTGACACCAGAGCATGTGAGCGGAGCGGAGCGGAACGCGGAGCGAGCGAGGGGATTTTGACGTGAGCGCGGAGCGGGTTTTTAAATGGGTCAGATTGACTTCCGGAGCGAGAACTGTCCTCCGCTCCGAGCCGCTCAGTGCACACGGCACGGCACTGTGCAAGCTTGGCTAGCAGTTTACATAAATCATTGCCTCTCAAGACATTGCGTGTCGACAGTTTACATATCTGTTCTTTTGGATTTGGACACATGACGATGGGTAGCCTACAAACTTGCGGCATGGTGCTCGCAGTGGTACATTAAAACAAATGCCATACTTCGGTTGATACATTTGAACTGGGTCTGTTTTAATTATTCTATCAAGCTAATTTACATCATGCTCCAAAAAGGCCTTCAGGTTTAATTAGCCAATTTCAGCATTTTATTTTCCCCCCCGTCATTTCTTTCTGCTGAGCGGAGCGAGCATCTGAGTGGAGCTCGGAGCGAGCACGGAGCGGGGAGTGCTCTATGCGTAAATGAAGGTGAGCGCTGAGCGAGCGGGGAGCGGCGCGGGGGGAGATGAACGTGAGCGCGGAGCGAGCGTAACAAAAGCCGTCGAGAGTGAAGAGCGGAATTATCGGCCGCTCCACTCCGCTCACATGCTCTGCTTGACACTGATTGGTGGTCACTTTTGTCTCTTTTGTACTTGTGTGAGTTTCTGCACAACGTTCACATCAGTAAATTATTTTATATAGCATACCATGAAAAAAAAAGAAAGAAGCAGAAAAAACGAAACAGTGGCATTCTACTGATAAAATGCAATCCAGCGGATCCATACTGTACTTCCGTACTGCACAAGGGGGTTCCACCACACCTCAAGCATATTTTAGGCTGGTCCGGTGCATCTCAGGAGCAGGAAGAAGGAAGGCACTGGAGCAGACTTGCACAGTTAATTTAAAGCCTTTATTTAGCAGGGTGCAAGTAAACATGATAACAGGTCTGACCTGATGAAGACGTTATAGATACATCGAAACGTCTCTTGTTTTTTTACTTGCACCCTGCTAAATAAAGTCTATAACTGTCTGAGTCTGATCCAGTGCATGTACTTCCATGGGACTACCTTTTTTGCGGAGCCTGGGTTTCGATGGGTGCTGATGGGACGCTTGTTTTACAGCGCCGGCTACTGCTAGTAGTAGCCGGAGTTATATAACCTCACAAAAACTAAACCTAAACCTAACCCTAACCTGTAAAACAAGCACCCCCTCAGCGACCATCGACTCCCAGGCTCCGCAAAAAAGACTCCCCCGTACTTCCATAGTGCTTTGCTCTGCCTTGCTCCTAACAGCCCGCCCACCTTTTGTCTCTCCTCCAATCAGAGACAACTCCAGATGTATTAACCCCTGAGCTGCCCCAGCTGCCTGTCCCACACAGACCCGGAATCCTGTCCCACCTGGATGTCCCAGAAACCTTCAACGACAAGACGTAAGCACAGACTAGTTATATTCTTTTGTGCAACCTAACTGATCTACAAGCTCACTGGGATTTTCATTTATTGTACAATGGAGTATAAATCAGGGTTTAAATGAATACTTCACACCCCATTGTGAATTTTTAAGTTACTCACTCCGTGAAGTCTTTGGGTAATTCATGGGTAATTTTTGTTTTTTGTCGCATTCCTTCACGATGAGTGAAGAATCCAAAAATTAGTTCAACATAAACAATGGCAAAGCTATATCCAAATACATTTAAATATTTATTTTACGATTATACGAGTCAGTAAGTTATTTTGGGGTGGAAGTATTCCTTTAACCCGTACCGTCCTGGTGGCTGAATAAAAACCCAACCATTTCTGTCTTATCTACCCTCCTCTCTCTCTCTCTGCTTTTCTCTCAACCTTACATTGTCCTGTTTCTTTCTCTTCCCAGTTTCAACACCAACCACGTCCACTTAGCTGGAACCGGAGGCCAGAGCCAGCCGGGCCAGCAAGGCCAGCACATCTACACAGAGTACCAGAATCTGGGTCCTAACAATGGCCTTAATGTGCCTGGTACTGGACCTAGGGAAGGACAGAGACCCACGATTGGACAACCACTGGTCTACATCCCTGTGCCAGGCCCTGATGGAAACAGAGTACCCTTCGTCAGCGTGAGTGAGACTCTCTTTCTTTTCCTGCCTTGATCTCCTTACTCCCCCCTCATTAGCCTGTGACTGGCTGATCACCCCATAGTGATGATTTGATTGGCTGAGCAAAGTACGTATAGAAGATAAAAGTGAAGGCAGAAAAGTGAAGACGCCAAAAATGATTGGCCAGATTTGTGATGATTTGATTGGCTGAGCACACAGAATGTGATGTAAGATGACGTATGTTGATAAGAGCGCCACTCACTTCACACAAGTGTGATTTTCTTAAAATGAGACAATGGGAACTATGCACGAAAACGAATTTCACCCACTTGTGTGTGTAAGACTGTGATGTGACAATAAAGCTGATTCTGATTCTTATATCTTTGGTCTGTTTGGTCCGACAGGTGAACGAGGGTCGGCTGCCTGGCCTCGGGGGTCTGGCGTTTGGCTTCCCTGACAACGAGACAGAGTTGCCCCAGGAAGCAAAGACTCTGACCACTCTCTCCTGGCAGCCCATCCCCCACAGCACCGAGTATGTGGTGTCCTGCAACCCTATCACACACCTGGAGGAGAAGACCTTCCAGGTAATTGGACACGCACATGCACACGCACGGACGCACGCACACGCACGCACACACACACACACACGCACACAAACACGCACGCACACTTGTATTACACTCGTGTGAAGTGAGGGGCGCTCTTATCATCATACAACATCACACATCATCTCATTCCGGCCAATTAGAAATTGCGTCCTCACCTTCGTCAAAACTGCCCTAATTAGTCTGATTAACTTTAAATTTCATACTTTTCGTACAACCGTCTCAGCCGTTCTACGAGCTCGCATGGTAGATTGTGAGCTTCTCGGACAGCTGCTGGACAAATATCGATATAATTCACATGAGGCACACGTGCATAATCACACAACTGGGAGTACAGACTTTGCACACGGACACACACACACACACACACACACACACACACTCACATGCTTACTAATCTCTTTGTCTCCCCCTCGTGTAGATGACACTTCCTGGAACATCCACCAGTGCAACACTGATTGGCCTGACCTCTGGGGCGTCCTATAACGTCGTAGTGGAGGCCATGCGGGGCGAGGCTAAAGAGAAGGTTCTGGAAGAAATCATAACCGTGGGCAATGCCGGTACAGTATTCTGTCCTAGTAATATGTATTTAAATCATAACCGTGGGCAATGTGAGCATACAACTTTTCATGCGAGCACATTGTCTCATTTGGGACAATTGTGCTTAAATACAGGAATATGGTATTTTGTTATGTGTAATGTAACATTTGTTTGTATTTTAAATAATGAATATTCATTACTATACTGCACGAGGATTACAGTAATTGGTCAATGTAGTTATGACTAATGAATATAGTAACTGTATTTGTAGCAATTGTGCCATTGTGGGCGAAAGTTCTAATCAAACTGCTAGTTATTGAATGAGTAAGGATGAATTTGTTCTTTTTCTATTAGCATTAGCAGAAATACGTCGGTAGATCTGAAAAACAACACCCATCTGATCGTTCTTTCTCTTTCTCTTCCATCCTCATAGTTCCAGGTGACCTCCCCATCGGCACCAACCGCGACGTGTGTTACGACACGTTCACGCACACCTACCACGAGGTGGGCTCCGAGTGGGAGCGTATGTCCGAGACCGGCTTCAAGTTGTGGTGTCGCTGCCTGGGACTGGGCAGCGGCCATTTTAGATGTGATTCATCCAGTGAGTGGCTTATTAACCCCATCCCAGCATGCTTTGCAAACACCCGACCAAGTGCAATAGAATTAGAGCTCTTTATGGATTCTATTCAATTTATGGGACTTTATAATACATGGAGTGTGAAATGAATATTCTTTTACGCATGTCGTAACGTCTCTGACAGAGGAACGGCTTTCTCGCCAGCCATATTCGACTTTTGTTGTTTGGCCAATCTTCTCAGTTAAATAAAGGTCTTCATAATAAATGTAATACAAAATGATAGAACATAAAGTTCTATTCTACCACTATGTAAGCAATATCACACAGCAGGGGGCGCTATTGTTTTTTAAATCAGTACAGCTGTGTAACTATAATTAGTCATTTATCTGCATGTTCTCAAAAGTCATTTGTGGTAAGTAAGTAAAAATTGATTTAGTTAGAACATCTAGTAAATATAGAGTTAAAAGTCCCATTGCTGTCATACTCTATGACAGCACTCTTGAAAGCCTCTTGTCCATTAAAATTACTTGGTCGGAACTTATTGTTGAAAAATCTTGCATGGATAGCCTTGAAATGCGATACAGTTTATGCAATTGTATACATTTCATATTCTCTCTGTGTGCGTGTATATATATATATATATATATATATATATATATATATACATTCTATCCATGCTAGCCCCATCTGCTGTGTTTCTAAAAAGTAAAAACATGGCAGCTTAGCAAATTGCTGTAGTCTTGGTTATTGTATTGTCTGTCAGTGTGTTTAACTTGATGATACCAAAACCTGAGACAGCAACTTGCCGCAGTGCAAATGCCATGAGTTCAAGTGTGTGTGTGTGTGTGTGTGTGTGTGTGTGTGTGTGTGTGTGTGTGTGTGTGTGTGTGTGTGTGTGTGTGTGTGTGTGTGTGTGTGTGTGTGTGTGTGTTGTGTTTGTGTGCCTAATACACAAGATGAATCTATCCAAAGTGACAACCTGCCTTCACAAGTAAAACATATTAGACTGTCTCTCAAATTGAATGAACACTCCAGATTGTGTATGAACCTTATTAATTAATGGATTAGGAATAATGTGACCCCCCCTCACCATCCTTAACCCCTCTCCTTTCTCTGCTCCACCGTTTCTAATTCTATCTCCCTGTGTTGTCCTCCTACCCCACCTCTCCTTCCTCCCTCATAGAGTGGTGTCATGACAACGGCAAAAACTATCGCATCGGTGAGAAGTGGGATCGCCACGCCGAGAATGGCCACATGATGAGCTGCACCTGCCTGGGCAACGGCAAGGGAGAGTTCAAATGTGAACCGCGTAAGTAACGGACACGATGCTTGAGAGAGCGTACAAATGTACCTGCAAACTCTCAAGTTCAATTATGTTAGTCTGACGATTGTGAGTGTGTAAAGGCATACAGGTACAAATTGATGCGGAAGCACAAAATTATTTACTCGGCAACCCAGTTTAAAAAAAATGATATGTAATGGTATTTTTGTTGATTTTGATTTGCGTTTCTTCCAGATGAATCGACATGTTATGATGATGGGAAGATGTACCAGATAGGAAACCAGTGGCAGAAAGAATACCTGGGAGCCATCTGTACTTGCACCTGCTATGGAGGGCAACAGGTGGGATGAGAGAGAGAGAGACAGAGAGAGAGTGTGTGTGTGTGTGTGTGTGTGTGTGTGTGTGTGTGTGTGTGTGTGTGTGTGTGTGTGTGTGTGTGTGTGTGTGTGTGTGTGTGTGTGTGTAGGAACGCATGCTTGTCCATGTGTTTATGTGCGTACAATAACGCTTCTCCATCGCTGCTTCAGGGCTGGCGTTGTGAGAACTGCAGGAGGCCGGGAGGACCGACCGAGGTGGACGTTGACCTCCTGCAACCCGTACACTCAGATGTCTACGACGTCTACAGAGAGAACGCCTTGCGCAAGCTGGTTAGTGACTCCCTAATTGTACAACAGGATATGGTTCCTGTCTGGGTATTAGACCTAATCACCAAAAGACTGTTGGCAGACCTTGTGGCAATATCATTTACATAAAAGTGTACGTCCCCCTGGATGTCTATTTCTGCTATCATACCAAACGTATTCACTGCTACAATTTCGATGCCGCCAGCATCTTTCAAAATAAAGGTGCTAGAGTGCCAGCAGATATGGCAGATTTTACTCTGAAAAGCATTCCGTTCCCCCCCAAAATCGGGAGGCATAATCTTCCATTCTTACCTTGCGCTGGTTACGCTAAAGTCTCTCTAGAAGCGTTAATATTCCAAACGAAAGGCATGCTGAAGTCAGAAATTAAGACAGAACATTGCCCATCTGGTCAAAACTATGGAGAGTTCCCTAGATTAGGAGATACGAGCCATTATTTTGCAGCCGCAAACAAGGAAGTATATGGCAGTGCACATGCGCAAATCAACAAGGAGTACATTGCAGAAGGAGAGGTCAACCAAAACAAAAAGATTTATTTTGAATATATCAATAAAAAAGACCAAAAGACACCTATACACGTCCTTAGCACTCATAACTAATAACTCATGGAATTCATAGACAATTTGTGATTTAAGGGAAGGGTGCAGGGGGGAGGTGTTGGGGGGCGTTCAACCTAGTTCCATGTGGGTGTGGGAGGTCCCCCCCACACCTTTGAAAAAAAGAAGAAAAAAAAACTTCTGATGAATACCAGAATCACACAGATACCCCCTCAGATCACAATTGTCTTTTGTACCCCTGGTTTAAACCGTATGTATACTTAGTTGCACACTGGCGTCGAACACAGCACAACTTTGAGCGCATGTACTGTAGATGCTATTTTCGGTGTTTGACACACGTGTTCAACTAAATGTAACTCAGTCTTGAGAGAATTTACTTTACTGAAGATGAACTTACTGAAGCGTCTGGCATGTGCATTCCCTCAGCAGATGTCCATAACTAAAAGAATGTCTCCCTCCCCCTCTCTCTGCTTGCACCTGCAGAACATCCAGTGTCCTATTGAATGCCTGAGACCAGAGCTGCTTGCTGACGCGCACAACACCTCAGAGTAGTGAGGAACGGAAGAGGAGGAAAAACGAGGAGGATGGAGACAAATAATAGGGACCCCAGAGTCTCGCCACAGAGTCGAGACCAAACTCTCCTCCGCTATTACACAAGACTTTTCTTTTACTGTGCCTTAAGAGACTTTTCCCTCAACGAGACATTGTCGCAATAAAGGCCTTCTCCGTGCCTCCCAGTGCCTTGAAAAGACGCCCGCTTTGCCTTCTCCCAAGATCCACCCTGCGTATCCATGCTGACCCTCTGCAGAGCCAAAATCAAGCGTTTTAATCAACCTTTACAGTCTTTACTGTTGCCCTGCAATCAGGATTTCCTAAATCCAATGTATTTTAGAAATAATTGTATGTATTGTGTTGTTTGTCCAGTCTACCAGAGCACCATTTCTGCTGCTTCGACACCTCAAACTGTCCTTCCCCAGCGCCAAAATCACTCAAACACACTCCACTCCAGCTGCTTTGAGCACAGGAATTGTGTCGTTTTACATTTATATTTTAACATGTTTTATTTGTATATAAAATCAACCCGTTCTCATTCTCATTGTATATTTTTAATTTTCTTTAACCAACACTAGAATCTATACAGATCAAAGACACTCTTGACTCAAAGACACTCTGTTCTTCATGGCCCACAGTGTGGCATCGCTTTATTATTAATTATTACAGACATAAGACATTGTTTTTAATAGTGGGAAGAGCCAGTGAACAAATTAGTCCCTGTCCTTCGTCAAAGTTGTGGCATTTCCATATTGTGGAGTCTTGAATTCCAAGATGAATTCCACATAATCTAATAACATTCCATGGCATGTTGTACAATCTTCATGTCATTGTTGTCTCTGTCTTCAAAGGCATTTCAACCAGGAAAGAAAGTTGTGTTCCAAATTAGGGCTGCAACTATCAATTATTTTCTTATTGATATATATATATATATTTTTTTTTGATTAATTGAATAGTCTTGAAGCACATTTTTATATGAATATCACCAAAAAAGAAGAAGAAATGTTTTTTATAATCGACTAAATTGAGTAGTCTGATTAACCACTTAAGCCCTATTTTATACTAGAACAAATGAGGTATAGACCCAGAAATGGCCCTCGGTTCTATGTCGTGGTCTGAATATTTACAAATTTACATTCAGTTGCTGCCATTTCCGTGCAAGTTATTGAAAATATAAACTACAAAAACGAATTTATGCTTGGTTGTGTACCGTGTAAATTTGCTGCTCACAATGCGTTGCGTTTTTGTGTTCAAATGGTGGTCTGCATATACATGTGATTGTGTCAACTCTATTGAATGCCACTTGAGAATGTTTGAAGTTACAAGTCAGTTGTTGTAGCAAGTACTGTTATAACTATTCCATAGGTGATAAGCAAAAATCCACTTTATCCACTCTTTATTGAAAGACATGGAAAATCTGATATTGTTTTCAGATTATATGCATACAGGTTAGAAATGTGTTCATAATGTTTAGAAAATACTTTTTTAATTCCTATTTTTTTATTTATCCCTTTTATCCAAACGTTTTGTTTGAATGCTACTTTGGGGTGTACACTTTGTTTGTTTATTTGTTTTTTATATTGTTGGTGCCAAAGTCTGAACTACTGTGGACAGTTCTTTTTAATAAATTTGGACAAAATCCAAGTCAATGTGATTATTGTATTGTTCAATATGTTTTTTGTTATCATCATCCTCATCAGATTAGTAAATGTAACTAAAATGTTTTGTTTGTAGGCTAAGTCAAGCATATTTTTAGCCTATTACAGTATTTGTACATCATCAAACACAGTATTCAGAATACGGTTTGGTGTTCTGAAAACTGTTATACTGACTGACAAAAGACGGGACGTAAAGGCTCAGTTCAAATGGTGAGTTGGATTTTCTGGGCCGATCCTAAATTTGAATTAGTGTAAACCTACATGGGCCCTACTACACGTTTTGGATTAATGGTGTGGTAAGGATAAGAAACGATGCTTGCGGAAACTTGTGCCGTTTCTGAAACGCGGTGGGAGGGGCCCAGTGTGTGACCTCATCTCGGAGCTACAGAATGAGCGTAGGGAGAGGGCACATATGGGGCTAGCTTTTCTCGTGCGTTTACTCTAAACGCGCGGACCGTGCGTGCGTAAGCCAAATGCCCTGGCTACATCGATCTGTCAGACGCGCGGCAGGTTTGTGCTAGCCTGGTTAATAAACCAGACTAATATCGCACGGACCGTGCCAACGGCTGATTCGGTCTGGTTTATTAACCAGGCTAGGTTTGTGCGGGACCTTCCGGGAGGATATATAGATACGCGCGCATGGGGGCATACGCACGTAAAAAAATTAGAACCGATCCTATTTTTAGAGCACGCGTAGGATGGCCAGCGGTATCCGTGCGTATGGTGTAGCTGGTATCATTGACATATATTGGTCCTATCCAAACGCACTGTACCGTGCAGTAAACGCATACGCACGCGCGCAAAATTGCCTGGTGTAGCTTGGCCGTCGACGCAACTTGGCCTGTTGTAGCGCCACCATGAGGCTGATTTGAAAACTGTCAAGTGGCATACAAAACAGGTGTTTTGTATGTCTGGTAGGCAGGCATGTCGCGCGTAATTGTAGAACGCAGGGCGCGGGCGGGCGCAGACACCAGAAAACAGTCAATATACAGCGCATGATAGACACGCCGACCACGGCAACGACAGACAGGCTGACCACAGTGTTGCCAGATGCAGTTATAGTATAGCAACTAGCAAGCACCTCTGACAATAGTAGGCTATAGCATTACTATCCCAAGCCGTGCATATCCACGGCTTCCCAAGCCGTGCATGCCTATTCCCACTATAGGCTGAGGAAGAAATGCCACTTGACAATTTTCAAATCAGCCTCATGGTGGCGCTACAACAGGCCAAGTTGCGTCTCTCTCTCTCACACACACACACACACACACACACACACACACACACACACACACACACACACACACACACACACACACACACACACACACACACACACACACACAAGTGGCACCGTCCGTTTCCATTGAGGTTCAATCATCTAGAAGTCAGATAAAGGCATATAAACATCAGTGCGTATACGGATAAGCGGTTGAAGATGGATGGATGGATGCTTGAATAGAAACCAATGTGGAATATGTAAGTAGACACCTTTACAAACACATTGGTGAAGAAAATTATTGGTAAGAAACGTATTCCCAGATTTGACATTATTCTGATAATATTCCCTGACTACCGTAAACATATTATTAATTTAATCTCTGGGACCAGAATCTACACTGTATAATCCTCAGTGTGTAGGCCTATTTAACTGTTTTTTAACTCTCATAATAGTACAAAATGAAGTCTGCTTGCCTTTAGACCTAGATGATCTCTCTCTAATCTAGGTCGTCCTCAGACAGATCCGTAAGGGTCCATTTGGACCCCTGGTGGTCCCCGGACCAGACGATGAGAAACAGTGGGGAAAAGGCTAGTGGGAGGAGTTTGACAACGTCACTTGCAGTTGAATAATAGCGTGACAGCTCCACACACCTGACATTACTTACTTACGAGGTCCACATTGAAGACCGTGTGAGAAGATTACAACCAAGTTCACTTTTTTAAAAGTATTTTCCTACCTTCATAGAATACATTTCTACAGTTTCGAGGCACAATGGTAAGTTGAAGATTGATTTATCATACTTTTTCCCACTTTAATACCATCATCTAAATAAATTGCATTTAGCCTAAATGTCTGTGTCTCGTATGAAATCATCACTTTAATTTCAGATGTATCTCTTTTATATAGGCTAGTACAAGAGAAGGGCTAATCGTTACGCATCGCAGTGTTCTGTTACACCTCCTTTTATTGCGATTTCCACGTCGTTAATTTGTATTCATGTAAGCAGATATAGGTATAGCCCCTTTCGAAATCCCTTGTTTACATTTTCTGTATTTGGGAAGACGTCTTCCCAAATACAGAAAAGGTAAACAAGGCTGGGTCCCGAAAGAGGCTAGCTACGATCAGTGGATCAGTCAAGTGTCTGTAACTGAACGCCAGTAGCAGAAGCTGACTGACATGTGCAGCTGTTTTTAATATGTGCATGGTGGGTGTTAGTTTCATTTATGTTTTTGTATGCAGCTGCACAACTTCATGTTGGCAAGGCCAACACACACACACACACACACACACACACACACACACACACACACACACACTGTGTGGTGCTGCAGTACTGTATTTATTACCCACTCAATCTTTATTGTCTACTGTGCACTTTTTAACTTCTTACAGTTATTATTCTGTGGTGCTGTGCATCCCCATTCCCTCTGGGGATTAATAAAGTGCTATCCTACCTGCTATCCCGTCCTTACAGTAAAACGTACAGTAAAAATACTCATTATGCAGATATACTGCATTGTTGTTTATCACTTTAATGTTCCATAGCTGGCAAAGGTGGGCCTGATTTCAGTAAGCCTTTATGTGGTGCTGCTATGTAGGCTGATAGCTTATATCAGTTAATGCAAGTTTGAGTAAAAGTATAAATACTCAAAGTTAAAGTACCTGAAATTTGCACTTAAGTACAGTACTTGATTAAATGTACTTAGTTACTTTCCCCACAGCCCACACATGACTGTGCCTTTTAGAAAACCCCTCTGCTACAGGAAGGTGCAATGCAGCTTAATCTATAATGCATAAAAGTACAAGTATATGTAAATACTCAAAGTTAAAAGTACCTGTAATTTTCATTTAAGTACAGTATTTTTATTTGACTGTGCCACTGCCTTTAGAAAACACTCTGCTACAGAAAGGTGCAATGCAGAGGCACAGTTGACTCTGCGTCTCTCAGTCGCAGCAAGGACCCCTGACGCATCAAAAATAGATCTGACTGACTGGCCATTTCTATATTTGGCTGGTGCCCCACAGAGCAGGTGTTGCACACAGCCACACACATACACTATAATACTCCCGAGTGTTAATCTAACTCTCAAGAGCGTACAAATGAAACAAATGGACCCTCAACAGTTGAATGGGTAAATTAACCCAGAATTTCACTGCGTAATAAATCCTACTTTTGCAGCACTTGCAGGGGGTAGAAACGTTTTTCAGATTGGGCTTGGTTGCGAGCATGAAACCCTAGGCTGACCTTTGTAGATTTGTAGCTAATCAAATTGATAATGGGTGTGTTAGAGATTTAGGTCTGCCCAGAGCCAATGTGCAAGCAATAGCAAATATTTTTAGTATATGAAGATAGTCCTGGTTGGAGCTACTAGAGGTGCATGGTTTGCTTCTCCCCGACAGATTTTTAATTCTTATTACAGAATTAAAATGCCATTTCCCTCTTGGGTTGTTGTCAACAGTTTTGAAAATGCACGCCTAAATCTAATACACCCCTTACCGTTTGTTTGATTATTAGCTGAAGTTATGTTGCTTACATCATGGTGTACAACTGTACATGGGGCCTTAGGGCCCATGTTCCAGTGGTGGAAAAAGTACTCAAATGTTTTACTTAAGTAATAGTATCTTCTCCAATATAGAAATACTCCATTACGTAGTAAGTAAAAGTCTGGAATATGTATTTGAGTAAAAGTACAAAAGTATTGGAATCAAAATGTACTTAAGTAGTCATTGTGCAGAAGGTCCCATTTCAAGTTTTCAAATTTATAAAAATCTTTTGAAAATATTGTGAGCATTGTGAGCTTGTTAATAGGCTATTTTCAAATAAAAGTGGGTAATGTTTTGTGATTGTCATAATAACCCAAATGTGCCAAGTAACTAGCAACTAGGTTTTCAAATAAATGTAGTGGAGTAAAAGTACAATATTTGTCTCTGAGATGTAGTGGAGTAGAAGTAAAAGTATTGGAAATACTCAAGTAAAGTACAAATACAAATTGTAAAAAGTGCAGTACTTAGTAGAGTGTGTTCACACAACGCATTTTTTGAGCACTTTAGACTTTAGATAGATCTGGTCCATAGCTCTAAATGCAACGCATTAGAGCTATGGACCAGAGCTAGACTTTAGAGTACTTTGGGTAGTACACAGAGCATTCATTGATACCCACAACGTTTCGTGTCATCTGCATCAGTACAAATAGCCTAGCTGAAGTAATGGTAAACATGGACTTCATGGTTGTGATAAAAATGCAAAGTCAGGTAGTAAATGACCTTGTTGTCACTGTCAGGTACAGCCAGGAGGATCAAACGTGACATTGATGAGTGGTGCACCGCTCCAAAAGTTGGAACTATGTTCTACTAATTAGCCCGAGGTTAAGAGGCTGATTCTACAAATGCCATCTAAATCAGTAGTTCTCAAAAGTTTTGAGAGACTCCTAAAATGATATATATTTGGTCATGGACCCTCATCTGAAAATGTTTTATGCCAGGGAGTCAGGGACCCACAGAAGACAAGATTTGTTTAAAAAAATGTCAAAATGAAACTATTTAAAAATAAACCTCAAGCTCAACAAGGAGGAGTGAAGTGTGCGCCTAAAGTGTGATGCCTAAAGGAGTTTAGGCGTGTCTCAAGACACGCCTAAATCTCTTGACTCAGTTTGAGTCAAGAGGAGGCATGCAGGTCTTTAGGGCAGGAATGTAAACTGGTTTTCTGTGTATATTTCAATATATTTTGACTACTCACACCGTTTCACATTGATGCTGGTGGCTAGGCTGGGCAATATATCAATATTGATATCAGAATCAAACTTTGTTATCATCACATTAAAGTAACATGGGTTGAAATTCTTAATTATGCAGGCCCATGCATTGGGCCTGCACATGGTTAAAAGATAGAGAATGGAAGCAGAATAAAGTGCATTAGAAAAAAGTGGCTAAATGTGCATAATAATTTAAGAGTCATGAATGTATGTAATGGAGAGGTCATTAAAACAAAAACACAGATCTGATGCAGTGGCCACAGGCTTAGCTCTTACAGCAGTCTAATAGCAGTAGTTTAATACCTAAAGCAGGGGTGCCCACACTGTTTTTGACCTGAGAGCTACTTTAAAAATGCATAATCAGCATAACAAGATTTACACACCAAAAGAATATCCCATTGCTGAAAATAGTTTAAAGATGTACCCGAGGGGGTTTTGGAATAGTATTGCATTGTGGGTTTGAGCTGACATCATGCCCTTTTTTTATATTTAAAATTTATATATTTTTAGGGGCATGTCATGTGATCTACCTGAACCGCCCCGCCTTTGTTATCTACTGTACTGGTAAATCACGATCTACCTTTTGGGCACCCCTGACCTAAAGAATAGAGTAAAATGGACCATTACTGCATCAAAGGTAATCAACAAACTGGTCATTGGCCAAATTGTCCAAAAACATAAAGCAATGTGTGGAACAGAGTCAAACAAAATATATACTTCTACAATTCCAAGACCCTGTCAGGGTGGGGGGGTCCCCACTTCCAATATGATTATTTGGGTGTGGGGACCTCCCCCAAATAATCATTTGGGGTCATTCAGACAAAAGTTTTGTCATTCAGTTTTGTCTAAATGAGGTCATTGAAGGATTACAAATATTTCACCAGATCCTCAAAAGAATGTTATGTTGCATTGAAATTCAGTTTGATGGAAATGCATCACTCCTGTCTAAGGGCTTGGTCAATTTACATCTTAAAATCAGTGTAGCCTAAACACTTCACTTGTAATCTAGTCCGAGATCAGCTGTCGTAACATTAGGTCAAGTACGTGAGGGAAAAAGGCCAGCCATGATCTCAATTAGAGCCTTTGACCTCATTGTGTTGTATTACAAGACTGCTTGTCAATCATAGTGGTAGAAGGTACTGTAACCTGCGGGTATTAAATGTTATGTCTACTGTATATCGGTTCCTTTGTCTGATATATCAGACATTATTTGATATTTGTGAATACAGATTTGTATCAAAAACTGTGCAGTCCATGTGTCCCTATTTTGGGCATGACATCATAGACAAAATGTTTTCAAAAATCGATCTATATAATGAGTTCCGTTATAAGCTTTAAGCTATTTTTCATTTAAAAAAAACACTATTTAATCAAATGAAAGTCTGTCAAAAGTCAAAACGATTGACGTTATATAAATATCTGTCAAAACATCAATAATCTTTGGACTGCATCGGACATCGGGATCAGACCCAAAATTCTGGCATCAGTCAGGCTCTAGATGTCGGCCCTAAAAATTGTGTCGCAGAGTGCAGTATCCCCACTAGATTATTTATCCAGTAAGAGATGCATGCAGCCGGACTGTAATCTCAAGTCAGTGTGGTTGGAGTCTGGAGACACGAGACACACCCTTTTCCTTTGCTTAGCAGACACACCCTAACTGTTTTTAGCACTCACTGTTTACTATGTCCTCCTGTTGAGTCAGGAAGGTAGAAAGTATGTCACCTGTGGGGTCAGTGTTGATGAGTCAGTCAGTGCTGCAAATTGTTTTCAGAACTTATGCAGCAGAAATGACTGCATACGCTTTTCTAAATGAGGGAGTTATACTGTAGTCATATAATTATGTAGGATTTTTAGGGCACGGCCAATGATATTATTTTTGATATCATATTCTCGTCATGAGACTAGTTATCGTCTGGTATTTTGATTTGTAAATTATATTGTGATGTGGAATAAGCTTTGTCTTTTCCTGGTTTAAAATCACTTAAGCTCTAATTTATACTTTATTTTCTTATTTAACTTTTTCATGAATTGATATTGTTAGAATTTGTCACTATCAACATTGAGGTATTTGGTAAAAAAAATAAAGTGATATTTGATTTTGTCCATTTCACCCAGTCCTAGGATTGTAAATCTTCATTCATCTGAATGCACTCTGGATACATTTTCTATTACACAATACAATTGACACTGTACAGTGTGCATACAGTAAATTAAACATTAACCTGCCAAGGACTACTCTTGCCTTGTGTAGAATGCCAGTCACTCTTGACCGCCACATCTCTGGGTGTTAGCATGGACTTTCCCACAAATAGTTAGTAGCCGAAAACTCAACACCATGATAGATTTCCAAGCTGAATTTTAAACAGTCATTTTCTTTAACGGCGCTTTCCTTAACCACATTAAGGCGTCCCTATTTTGGGCATGTCATACTCATTGTACAGTTGTGATTCCGACATTCTTATTTTTATTATTTTTCTCCATAGCAAAAATAGTCAATCTGCAAGCTCAGAATGGGACACGTTGTGATTTGTGATCATATGACAAAGTCTATAGGGCTTAAGTGGTTTACAGTGGATTTCAGGGGGTTAATCCCACCCCTCCCCCCAAGCTAAGGCCTAGAAGAAAAACAAATCATGGAGCCTCACCAGAGTCCGGGCCATAACGTTACTTTGGCTTCTGACCCCACAATGTAGGAATTGTATGGGCTAGAAGATTGCCTCCTTTACTAAACAACACCCTGCAACCAGAGTCTACTGACACATTGTCAGACAGCTTGAACATCCTCCTGACCAACTGAGGGAAGCTATATCAGGGGTTCTCAATGTTTTTGTCCTGGGACCCCTGGAAATGTCTCAGGACCCCCGCCCCGCCCCCTCCCGACCCCCAATATAAATTGACTGCTACAATAACCTTAATAATAGAGACAATACACCATAAATAAATACTAAAATACTGAACCCCTGAGCTACCGGTATATAATACCCCCCGTGCAAGAATATCCATTCCATTCTGTCATGTACGGTATGAAATATTTTACAGTTGAATGCAGCACCCAATAGGCTGTGTGAAACCTTAAAGACTTGTCCTACTCTTTTATACTACCATGAATCTCCCAGCATAATGGGTCGGGAAAAACCACGCCATATGCCTTCCCTGCAGCGTAATACCGTAAAAAGGTGTTGATGGCTTAAAAACAATTTGAGCTGCAACAGCTGAAGTTAGGAGGCCTGAATGAGCCGGTAGCTGTCCTAGATAGCTGTCCTCCAGGACAAGCATACACAGAAATATACTTTCAGAACTGTGTGTGTGCGCATGCGCGCGCGCACACACACACACACACACACACACACACACACACACACACACACACACACACACACACACACACACACACACACACACACACACACACACACACACACACCATCTCTCTCCCAAACACATGCACATAAAGGAGTGTCAAGGAGTGCAGAACTAGGCTACATCAGAAATGACCTTGTCTCAGTGGTATGCAGAGAATGAGGCAGTCTTCAGGTTGCCCCAGTGTCTTGTGACTGCACTGCACAAAAATAACATTGTTAACCATGTAACTTTTCTAATATATATCCTATAAGCCAAAGTCTTAAGATGCAAGTATAATTCTGACCACAACAACACTGATGCAAAGCTTTGTATAGCCTTTATTTATGTAGTACGTAAATGTATTATAATAAATTTTTTAGCCCAATCAAAAGTTTGGCTGATACTGTATATCAGCCATAATTGACCTTATGGTCATTGTATCAGCCGATATGTCTGGGGGGTGGGCAGATCAACAAGCTCACTGGCACTGACTTTTTAAATCTTTGACTAGGGATTAGGTGGTTTAAATTAAACAAACTTCAGATTGTGTATTTGTTTATGCAGTTTGCATGTTATTTTCATATATTGATGTTTAACATGATTTTGTAAAACTTTAATCAAAAGGTTTTGTGTTTATTTGTTTAAAAGTTAGATAGTAAGAAACTTTAACGTTTCTTGTAAAGCAATGGTAAATTGGGAGACATTGGGTTATTTGTTTTGGGTCAAATTCGTTAGTTACGGTAGTTAGACTAAATTTGTGAGATTTTAGCTATTCCAATGATGATGTGAAGATATGGTTCATTTATTAATTCATGAACAAAAGCAAGGGCTTACTTTGTAATGCTCCATGTAAATGTATTCACAATCACAGCAGGCTGTGATTGTTTATCATTTATTAATTCAACTTTGATTGAATGAAGGTTGACCAGACCTGACTGATAACAGAAGCGAGAGTTGTATGTTGTAGCTACACAGGTTTCTCCAAACCTGTTTGCTCACATACTGTATCAGTCAAGCCATGTCAGACAAATATCTGCTTGTGTAGAGGGAGAGGTTAAAACCAACATTAATAGGAATCTCATACTGTAGGCAAGGCAAGTTTATTTTTATAGCACACTTTAACAACAAGGCAAAGTGCTTTAAACGAAACATTAAGCATTAAGAGGGAGCATTAACAGGCATTTTAAAGGACATTTGAATAAAATAATGGAAAAACTTGTAGAAAACAACTTAAACCCTATACTTAATTGACCAGAATATAAATATGTATATAGACATTTGATCAGAATGGAGTTAATTATTTCATTGTATCTTTTACCAGTCCTATAGTAGCAGGTGAACTTTTTGTCATGTCATAGTGTTCTTCTATGGTGCAACACTATTGTCTATGGTGTAACTAGCTATAGTTAGTAGTACATACTGTTCATTCATTTAAAGCGCCTCTGTTTTACATTTTGAAGTTTAATTAAATGCATACAAGATAATGGTTTTTGTGCAGGGGGAGCTATAATTTAAAAGCTTTATCACGGAAAGTCTGTTATGTATGCCACCTTTTCCATTCATTTATGCTCTATCTATGCATTTGAATTTCTAAGAAGCTGCCGCAGCTCTTTCAACATATTTGACAATGTTGTGAATGCAGAACATGACATTCTGACCTCTCCATCCAGCCCTCATAGCACACTTGTTAAATAAGAACCATGCAGTAAAGCTGCAGCCTTTGACTTCTCTCACACTGGAGATATCTCTCTTCTAAACACTCTGCCTCCGCCCAGTGGAAGACTTCGGTGTTAACACTTAACTGTCACAATTATTACATAATCGTCTGAGATAATCATAATTATTTTTGTCATCATTGTTTCCATGTTGAACATACAGTACATCAAAAACATACATCAAAAAAGCTGAAATGGCAGATCTACAAGCTATAACGTGTCACAAAGTGATTTGTAAGCTTGTAGATCTGCTATTTCTCCTAAAATAATGAATGTCAGTAATCTCTTTGTATATTTCAGTTATTTGTCATATCTGCCCTTACCATTTTCTGATTAACATGCAGGCAAACAGAAATGTATTCTTTATTCATATGCTCCAATGTTCAACACCAAAAACACCCATTGTGAACACCAATTCAACACACATTGTGAATCGCAATTATTTGTGAGACAATTAATCGTCAACTTAAATGTGTAATCGTGACAGCCCTCGTTGCACCCATACAAAGCAGAAGTCAGCAGCAATGGTAGCCAACATGTCTTTCCCCCCCGCTCCGCTCACTGAACTAAACCTCCCCCTGTCACTCACTCCCGTCTCTCCCCTCCTCTTGAACAGCGTGAGTGCATCTCTGTACACGTGGGACAGGCTGGCGTGCAGATGGGCAACACCTGCTGGGAACTGTACTGTCTGGAGCACGGCATCCAGCCCGACGGCCAGATGCCCAACAAACAGGCCCCCGGAGGTCACGATGACTCCTTCACCACCTTCTTCAGTGCGACCGGAACTGGGAAATACGTCCCCAGGGCCATCTTTGTGGACCTTGAACCCACCGTCATTGGTCAGTTGCTTTTCCCCGATTGTCCATACTGTGTTGTATTCTGTACATTGTTGTGATTGTTTGTAATGAGCTCAAACTTTTGAGGAAATTGCACATTATTAGCCTGCGAAAGGAAGAATAAGTCTGCACACTATTTGAAAGCTCCCCAAAAACTTTATTTACCAAAGCGGGGTAAAAAACACAACGTTTCGGCCTTCGTCACATTATTAGCCTAACTCATCTTATCTTATTCATGATGTACGCATAATGAACGTAACGTTATTAGCCATGTCGTTATATAGACGGATCGCACCTGCGATGCGTTGCAAGCTTATAGATCGGCTATTTCATATTTTCGCAGGTATGAAATCAGGCATCACTGTATGAAGAAACGTATAAAGATGAAATCTTCCAGACAGCAACGATATACACAAGTATAAATATTAGGCCACAACCTACCTTCCTTGAGCAGTTCTAACCGTACATCTATATGGCGTGGCGATCAGTGTTTGAATCACTGTGTAATAGAGAGCTCCGGGAATTAACCCATTGATTGCAGATGAGTTTTTCTCAACATTTACCGTCCTTTTATTTATTTTATTTTCATTTTTCCAGATGAGGTGCGTACCGGAATATACCGCCAGCTGTTCCACCCTGAGCAGCTGATCTCGGGAAAGGAAGATGCAGCCAACAACTACGCCCGCGGACACTACACCATCGGCAAGGAGATCATCGACTCCGTCCTGGACAGGATCCGCAAACTGGTGAGCCTCGCCACCCTGACCCAATTCTATCACGATTCATGGGGCATGACCTCATGACCCATGAATTGGGGCATGTATGTTAGTTTTGTAGTGACCAATGGACCACAGACAAAAATTAAGAAAGATATCAATCTATTTATTGATCTTTCCTCATGTGTCTGTGCCTCCTAAGGCGGATCAGTGCACCGGTCTCCAAGGCTTTCTGGTTTTCCATTCTTTTGGCGGCGGCACTGGCTCAGGTTTCACTTCCCTGCTGATGGAGCGCCTGTCGGTTGACTTTGGCAAGAAGTCCAAGCTGGAGTTTGCCATCTACCCAGCTCCCCAGGTGTCCACGGCTGTAGTGGAGCCATACAACTCCATCCTGACCACCCACACCACCCTGGAGCACTCAGACTGTGCCTTCATGGTGGACAACGAGGCCATCTACGACATCTGCCGCAGGAACCTGGACATTGAGCGTCCGTCTTACACCAATCTTAATCGCCTCATCAGCCAAATAGTCTCCTCGATCACTGCCTCCCTTCGCTTTGACGGAGCCCTGAATGTCGACCTGACAGAGTTCCAGACCAACTTGGTGCCATACCCTCGTATCCACTTCCCCCTTGCCACCTACGCCCCAGTAATCTCTGCCGAGAAGGCCTATCATGAGCAGCTGTCAGTTGCTGAGATCACCAACGCCTGCTTTGAGCCAGCTAATCAGATGGTAAAGTGTGATCCTCGTCATGGTAAATACATGGCCTGTTGTCTGCTGTATCGTGGAGATGTGGTGCCCAAGGATGTCAATGTGGCCATTGGTGCGATCAAGACCAAACGCACCATCCAGTTTGTAGACTGGTGCCCCACAGGCTTCAAGGTGGGCATCAACTACCAGCCTCCCACCGCGGTTCCCGGAGGAGACTTGGCCAAGGTCCAGAGGGCTGTGTGCATGCTGAGCAACACCACAGCCATCGCTGAGGCCTGGGCTCGTCTTGACCACAAGTTTGACCTCATGTATGCCAAGAGAGCCTTCGTCCACTGGTATGTTGGAGAGGGCATGGAGGAGGGAGAGTTCTCTGAGGCCAGAGAAGACATGGCTGCCCTGGAGAAGGATTATGAAGAGGTGGGCATTGACTCCTTCGAGGAGGATGAAGAAGGAGAGGAGTATTAGAATATTGGACTCAAATTAGTTTGAGTTATTGTTTTCAGGAAAAAAGATTGAAATTTTCAATATTTTTTTGTTTTGATGTTGCATTAACATAACATTTTATGTTTATTTTAATAACAAAACAAAACTCGATAAGGTTTGAAATAAATTACTGTACCAATGAGACTGATCCATTGTATAAGCCTTTTGACATTTATTTTTATTCACCTCGTTTCATCCAAAGGCTTAACTGTTGTACAGTAATCATTTTTTATGACTTTGAGCTCTGTGTTGTTGCTCAATAAATTTTCCTTTAAAATGTTTTTCATTCTATATAGTCTTTTTTGTTCTCTCTACCACCTGAAAATGCATCTTTCACTTTTCATTATTTTTAAAAGAAACGCAACTACCAGACTTATGATCATAACAACTTTCCCAAACACAGATCTACTTTTTTCAACCAAATACTGTGTTAAGCCAGTGATTTTCAACCCTTTTCATATCAAGGTCCATTTTTTATTCAGCATTTGAGCCACGGACCACCATTTGATGAGATTTAGCCTCTCAAACCCAAAACATAGAATATTGTGTTGTTACTTGTTAAATAAGTCCACAATTCCATGCTGTATTGATGTTGGTACCATAGGAGAGATAATCAAATTAACAAAATTCTTCTACATTCTCTCATTGTGTAGACTTTAACTCTTGACAATATAAAATGAAACCAAATGGACCTGTAAGGGTCCTTTTGGTTCCATTTAGCTGGGGGACCACCTGGCTGGAACCTCAAGGACCACTGGTTGAGATTGAGAACAACTGTGTTAAGCTATTCCTTTATCATGGCCTAGCTCGGTGGTTCCCAAACTTTTTAGAGATTAGACATTTGCCTGGGACCCAAACTAGTGAAAATAGCAGATCTACAAACAACACGTCGCTTCACGAGCTTGTAGATCGGCTATTTTCACTACTTTAAAAAAAGAAAAAATTACCCAAATTGATCCCGATCCAGTGTTTGGGAACCACTGGCCTAGCTAGTCCAACATTAAAGTACACTCACTGACTGCTAGTCTGTTTTAGAAGTGCTTGTGGGCTCTACGGTTGGCAATGTTGGACTGTCTATGCATCTGTTAACACTTTTCCCCCAGAGCAGACTTCAGGCAGGTTTGCCATGGAATTTCTGTGCACTTTACTGCTCCCCGGAGGATAAACCCTGCTG
The DNA here is from genome assembly GCF_964188405.1 of Protomyctophum parallelum. Taxonomy (NCBI): domain Eukaryota; kingdom Metazoa; phylum Chordata; class Actinopteri; order Myctophiformes; family Myctophidae; genus Protomyctophum; species Protomyctophum parallelum. The sequence continues at coordinate 24,072,690 of NC_139707.1, read as the reverse complement.
ATTCTGTTGACCCCATGGCCTTTCCTCTAGCACCACCCTTAGGCCAGAATTTCCACCTATACACGGATATCTCCAAATCTAATGGGTGTGGATCGCCATAAAACTGGCTGAGTACATTCATGCTCCCTGGAGGATGATCTCGTAACCGTTTGAGTGGCCCCATGACCTAACGCGTCTGTTGGAAGGGCTCTCCAACCACTCCACCTTCCTTGTCAAAAGTCCTAATGGTACTTTTGTTTCTTACTTTCAAGTGTTTGTTTACAATGTATGTTATGCCTTCAGTGATTATACATTATATAACCCTTCCCCAAATCTGACACAATACGTTTTTGTTTGATTGTTTGTACAATCTTGGGAACCCATTTGGTAAGAAGAAGAAGAAAAACAAGAAAAACTATCATTTTAATCTGTCTTGAGAGATTAGTTCCAATTTAAGTAATGCATTGCAACCTATCGAGTGTCTGTAGTTAAATGGCACAGCCACCAGAGGACAGTCAAAGCAAGTTTACCGCTAATTTAGTGTTTGGCTACATGGGCCTGCTGCCTTTCACTTGATAAAAATTACATACTTTCAAGTGTTTTAGACACTTTCTACTTTCTTTGGATTGCTGCTCTGTTCCAAATAAAGACATTGTGACTGTCTCTCTCTGTCACCTGTTTCTCTGTAAATATTATTAAATTGTTTGCTTTAATATGATTACTGTATAATGCTCAGGACCTTTAGTCCTCATGGAAATGAGTCACATTATTAAACGTGTCATGTCTGCTGTTCATTTTTGTTTTATTAACATACCGTAACATGTGTTCCCCATGGAAACTTCCTCTGTGTCTACTACACGCTACGTAAAGAAAAAATAAATATTAGTTCCTTGACATTCAAACAATCCACTGTGGACATTTTTATTCCTTATCCAAGGAAATGATGGACACAATGACATCTAGCACTTTGTGAAAAGGCAATTAGCCATACAGATATATTAACGGTATGGTATGGTAGGTGAGATTCCTTTGTTCAAGTGTTTAACAACTACAGTATCCTGAGAGTACTCATTGCGTTCATAGTGTTTGTTCAGTAACAGGGGTCTCTCTGTCTCTCCACTCGTTGAGAAACAGAAAATGCATTTTCAGGTTGGGATATCAATTTTATCCAACCAGGAGAGGGATCTCACACAGGCTACAGGATAAACAAATAAGATTGTGATGACATGGAAATTATGAATGATCAGACAAAATGGCAACTGTAACACTATAAATTTGAAGCTGATAATGGGTTCCCAGTCCTGATTGGTTGAAAATGTGCAACCCACCTGAAAATGTACTTTCTCTTTATTAGAACTGGAGGAGACCCTTAACAATCACTATATATCTAGGCCTACCTATATCAGAATATAGAGCTTTAACTTTTATTTTTATTTTTTACCAAAAACAGGTTTGTTTTGAACAAAGCATATCACTTGCCCTACCTTTAATACAAATTTAATACAATATTAAATGCCAGCCTGTTGGAGAAAACCAACCAAAACTCCATCAGCCAGGATGTGAAGAAGAGAAAGTTGGGGTGGATTGGACATACCCTCCGAAAGCCTACTGACAAGTGACAACATCACTACTAGGCAAGCACTGGACTGGAATCCACAGGGTAAAAGAAAGTGAGGAGGCCAAAACAGACCTGGAGAAGATCAGTGGAGAGTGAGGCAAAGAAGACCGGACTATCGTGGGCCCAGCTGAAGAAAACTGCTCAAAACAGAGTCCGATAGCGGGGTGTACAGGAATAAGTCAAAAGTACCTACTACTAATACACCCATCTCTATTTTTGTATAAAAGCTGTATTGTTATAACCAGGTCTACAATGATGACTATGTATGACACTGGCATTTAATGCTGCTGATTGATTAAAACCTCTAGTGTTTGTTTTAGGAGCAACTTTTGTCATTGACCACCATTCAAATTCTTGTAAACTGCAATAGGGTTTTAACATCAAAGAGTGAAAAGGCCACAAAAATGAGCATTTCACAAAGTAGTAGGTAATAAGCTACACAGCAGTACCTGTTTAAATCCAGCTCTTATGCCTGATTTATACTTTGTCGTAAGGTGGTGTATAAGTTGAGCATTAGTTGATTGTATTGGCTGTATTGAGCCGTCACAGCGTTAAGGCTGATTTTGTTATTGAGGTGAGGGGTTCAGGATGTGCATGTGTGTGTGTCAACACATTGGCCACCGTTGTAGTGATTTACTTCTGCATAAATCTATGTAGTGATTTAAATAAAAGCACACCTTCAGACCGTGATATGCACATCTATCATTTAAGCCAAGGGAAACTCATTTATTTTGTTCAACTTATAGGATTCAGTAGAGGTGAATGTTTCATTTTGGAGGTCATTCTGCCCTCAGACTATACTGCCTGCACAATCTGCAACGGGTGGGGTGGGTACGTTAGGCTATATTTCTTTACCTTTGTGAAATTATCCTTTATTTTGCTGAAAAATATACATACATTTTGCCTGTCATTAACTCTTAACTAAACAATGTCACTTGATATGTTTATAGTTGTACGTTAATTAGTTCGATAATTGTCTTATTTATTTATTTATTGAGGGGCGCTATAGCCACTCCGACGTCTGGCTTCCACTTCCAGACATTACGTCATGTGGCAGCCAAGTCTATGGACTTTTAATGTTTGTTTTATTCATTCTCCCCCAAACATCAGATAAAAAAACTTAGAGATGAGTGCTTCATTTTAGATGAATCCTTCCACAGACTGAGTATTTTTCTAAATTACCAGAAAGAGACGTGCATAATATTATGCATAAGCATATTTATTCTTAGGGTACATCAGAATTCAGAATCACCTTTTGCCTGCATGCTCAGTTGCTGAATGTTGTTTAGTTTTGACTAAGACTTATCCGGCCTACCCATAAATTCCACCATTTCTTCTCTTACTTAACCACATTCACGCTGTTATCCCTATTTTGCACATGCAATTGCCAACAAACATAGTGGAAATAAGAAATCTAGAAGCTTGTAGATTGTCGTACGACAAAGAATAGGGCTTAAGTAATAAAAGTAATTACTTGGCAAGTGTATTGTGAACAGGGACAATGCATGGGTGTGGCGGTCACAACCCTGGAGACAGAGACAGAGAGGCTCATGGGCAGAGAGAAATAGAGCTGCAGAAGTCCAGACAGGGAGAGAGGAGAGTACGGTATGAAGTTATCTCCCCTGGCAGCGTTTCAGGCAGTCTATAGGGAATGATAGGGACATGCACGCCTCTGATTAATGACCGTTTCTGGGTGGCGGAGAGTTTATGTCCCCTCTCACCCTCATGTCACCAGCACACTCAATGGCTTCATCACTTTGTAGCTATTATCACGTCAATAGGCAAGAATGGAGGGGAGTGGAGAGGAGAGGGAGAGAGAGAGAGAGAGAGAGAAACGTCTGCTGCACCATCTGTGGATAGCTGTGACCACATAACACAAGGTTACTTATACATCCTCTACACATAAATATACAAGTATTTTAATTGACAGGTTATTCATTTTACTTTCATTCATGTAACAACTTGTCCATGTATCAACTTCTCTCTTGTTGTGCCAGTGTTATTTATTATTTTAGTGTGTGCATACTGCATAGTACATTCATGCAGGACTGGTATGCATTGATCTGTCTGTTTTGGGGATGTGAATAGATGCAGCTGTGAGGATAGATATGGATAAGCAAATAGCTGTACACACATCATTTGGTACTCATTTACTGGCTTTATAGTGTAGCTGTACAAGCAGCTTAACCGGAACCCCAATGTCCCTATATGCTGGGACAAACATTCAGGGCAAATAGCTGATCTACAAGCTCATAACATGTTGTGATGTGTGGTGATCATGGTCACAGTCTATTTTCAGTGAAGAGATTTGGTGTAAAAAAATAATTGTACCTACCATATATAGAATCCTGGGGGACACCGGTCATGGTTCATGTGGTTAATACTGTAAATTAATAGGCGTGTTAGATGTGTCTTTATGTGCACACTTGTGTGTACTGTGTTCACATTTCTTCTATACTTCTATACAACGATCTATTTTACAATAGCTCTACTCCCTGTCCCTCCCCCTTCCTAAAAGAGTTATCTGGGGCCAGCCAAATGTGTAAAATGTCCTTTTTTGTACCGAAAGTCCCAAGACATTCCCATTATGAGATGGATTCAAGTATTTTATACTGATGTAACCAATTAATTTGATATCACTGCCACTAAATAAATGACATGTGAAGGGTTCATACCCAGTAAAATCTATACAGTGTTAATTTAATTGAGAGTGTACAAATGGACCCACAGGTCCATTTGCTTCCATTTGTGCACTCTCAGAATTAAATTACCACTATGGATTTTAGGAGAAGGAGAGGGAGGCAGGCTGAACAGAGATGATGGCAGAAGGTGAAGTAAAAGATTGAGGAGAAAGAGAAGTAGAGGAGGAGGGAGATTCTAATTAGGGAAATGAAACCTTGTGCTTGGCACGGCACCACAAATAAATCAACCAATGACAGACCCTCCTCTCAGCCTGTCAGCCCCTCTCCTGTCAAAACGACCAATTAAACCAAAGCTAATTTCCCTGTTAACCCCGAGAAAGACACTCTAAAGTAAAGCTTTATCTCTCCTGTGTGTGCAAGCACAGACACACACGAGTGCACACGCTCACACTGACACATTGGGCATAAATGTTTCTTTTTTTTCTTCTTTTTTTCTTTTTCTTTTTTACATATCAGCATAACCACTTCAACCCGATATACTTAGGTGCACGGGGTCCCCCATCCCAGGGGCCTATACTTTTCCCCCTCTACACTAAAAATATATCCGATCAGCGCTCACATTCACAACGCATTAGGTTGAGGCGTGTTGTGAGATTGTAGATTGCCCGTTTTAGCCAAATGTTCACATATTACAAGAAGCCCAGAATAGGGATAGTGGGATTCATGTGGTTCAAATAAAAAATGCTCTTACGACAATGACATCCAAAATGCATCACAGTTCACTTATAATTGTACCGCTCTCTTTCCAGCCTGTTCCTCCTGATTATACCTAAAGAAAATATAGTAAAAAGTGAAAACAAAAATCAAGCAAGTTGCCCATGTTGTCCATACTGTTTATATAACCTCTATTACATCATTGATGTAAAACATTCAGATTGTCTCCTGGCTTGGTCAGAAAATGTGAAAGAAAGTGGAATGTTTTATTTCAGTGGCCCCCAACCAAGAACTAGATATAAAACAAAATGAAACAAACAAATAAATAAATATGTTTAAACGCAGCCTTGTTAGACACCGGAGTGATACAAGGGCATGAAAGAGAGAGAGGTAGAGAAGGGTCAGGTGAGGTGCATAATATTGAATTATGCATCTCCCTTCACTCTCCCCACACACATGCATACACACACACACACACACATGCATGCGCGCGTGTGCACGCGCACGCATACTTCTGATTAAACACAGCAAACAAGAATGGTGGGAGTGTCAGCGAACCACGAGGCTAATTGAACTGTCACATTTTATGTGTTTTACTCTCCCTCCACTGTGGAGGGATACAGACAGAATGATGAGGCCCAGATGAAAAAATGCTGGCCTGATGGTCAGAGAAAGATGGGATGAAGAGGAGAGGAGAGAGGAGGCGAGGCAGACGAGTTGATTAGGAAGAGGTGTTGTTATCACTCAAGTGTCTGTCTGTCCTCAATCATAGCTTTATGTTTCATGGCTACTTAAAAATGTAGAGAAAAACGGAAACAAAATAAATCAGATTATATTCAAGTAGTTATACCTGTCCATGATGCATACAAATACATCTCATTTGTTTTAAGAGCCCTTATGTGGATATAGCTGCAATATTTCAATACTGTTTTTAAGATTTCAATGTATCGCTGCTGACAGGTGGGGAATGTGTAACTCCTCTATACTTATTAAGCTTTACCTTAATGGATTGAGACTTGATAGCTTAATGAAGCCCATTACAAGTATACGAATGTCTAGGAGTGTGGGGATAAGGCTATTTTTAACTTACTTTCATCCCTGACAATATTGAAATCTATAAAGATTGTCTTATTGGGTTACTTACTGGACAAATGCTGGTTTCAGATTCTTGAAGCTTTAACCCAGCTGAAACTGTTTGCCTGATACTTTTCCTGATCTGGTAATGGTCCTTGTAACTTTTGCCTTACAGTAAAATGATCTGTATAAATGTGTGTACAAACATAAATTGGACCTGAAAGTTAAAGGGTTTTAAATTGATAAATTATTGTTGAGAAGAATAATGACTGACTAGAAGCTACTTCACCTGGCTGCCCTCATCACAGGCTATCTTGTTTTGTCTTGTTCTGTCTTGTCTTGTTTTGTACTGTAGAGGACTAGCCTGGCATAGCCAGCCTTCAGGCAGTCTGGCCCCCTCTTAATTGTGGGAGGACTTCACAGCGGAAGTGGTGACGAGCCAACCACATTCGTCTGGAACAGGCTATAACCAAACAGGGCCCACGCAGTATGCAAATATGGGATGGGACATTTAAAAAAAAATCTAACACTGAGAGAGACAAGACTAATATCCATCAGTGATATTAGTATCGCTACGCGAGGCTAGTCCATAACAATAATTGATTGATTGATTTTTTTATTTCACAGTATGCAGAATGGATACATTACAAACGAAAGTCAATACAAAAACTGTTACTGTCGACCATGAATAAACAAATATACACTTCTATAATAAACACAAAACAAGCCTGGGTCTCAATGCATGCAATCTCAAACGTTCATCCCTCCCCCAATAAATTACTACTACTCTACACAAAATCTTAGAGAGTTATGATTTTCAAACACCAAGTTCATAACAATGCATTTCAAGTATTACTCATTTTAGCTCCACTTGCAGCAGGTCTGTCCGTATGTCCACCACATTGGTCCCAAAAAACATATCTAAAAAACTACTGGCTGGATTAACATGGAATTGCTGTGCACCTTTATGCTCCCCGAAGGATGAACCTTAACAGATTTTGGTGATCCTGTGCACTTTACCCCAATAGATCTTAGCCAAACATCTCTAGTAGCACACAATATATGGTAAAATATAATGGCTGGATTGCCATGTAACTTGCTGGACACATTTGTGCTCCCTGAAGGATGTACACTAATATTTTGCCCTTTCCTTTCCTTCCTTGTGCCAGGGTGTAAGGTAAGGAGTGGCATGGCCTCCAGGGACTGCTAGGCTAATAGGGCTTTTAAGCCTAGTCTTGTTAAGGGGAACGCAACAAGAGCACAGACTAGATCTCCCACGGAGCAACAGATGTGTGACTCTCCTCTCCCACCACCATTATCCGCTCTGTCCCCCGTCACTGCCCACCTCTTTGTGTCCCCACCAGCCATACGTGTGTCTGTACCCTCCTCTCATTCACAGAACAGTGCTGAGGACTAATTACTGAGGTGCTCCTTCCCCTTTGCCTCATCGCTCCTTTTCTCCCCTCCTGTCCTCCACTCCCCCCTATCTCATTGTGCTGTCATCTATCTGTTTTACTGTGCTAAGTAGTAATCACCCAATCTCCAAAACCCTCCTCCCACCTCCGCACCTCTCCTCTCTTCCTCTCCTCCACATTATGTTGATGTCTCACTTGGGACAGCCATCATTAATCACATCATTTTGAACGAGTTTGAACTTTGCAACCCTGAATGGCCACCCCTGCTCAACCAGGAAGTATTCTATTCCCCTGCGGTCCATCAGGCCAATCAAGGGAAGACTGAGGCATGACAATAAATAGTATGGCAATGACCGATTACAGATACGAGAGTAGAGAACAGACAGGAGAACAACAGGCTTTGTTATTCATATCTGTTGGGGCTTTGGGGGAGGTTGTTTTTCCATGAAAGTTATGCTTCATCAAATATTCAAACATTGTTATTCTCCTTGTCAGTTTATCTCAGCCTGGGAAGGGCAAATAATATTCCCCTTGGCAAAATATTAACAACATAATTTATAAATAATTGCTTTTGTAAAAAGTCCATTTGCCTAACCGAAATTTGTCTCTTGCAATCACTCCTACTGTAAGAGTGATCATGTCTTTTAATAATTGTACTGGCATGCACGCTTGTCACTGAGTGAATGACTGCACGACAAAACCAATTGGATTACCTTACAGTGAACACACACACCAAGGAACTGTGTTGGAGAGGATAGTTCACAAGTGATGTGTACACAAGTGATGCCTCTACAAATCGCAAGTTACAACTTAGCACGGTACTTATTCAATTACACTCCCAATATTGTGTGGGGACTGCTGGTATGGTGTAACCCCTGTGTCTGTTTACAAAAGGTCAGCCAGATTCACCCACAGGGTTAACCTTTGTACCACATTTGTGTATGAATAGAAGCAGGGTTGAATGGTGTCTTTATGGCTGAGGAGAGGAGAGACGTCATTTCTGTGATATAGCCCGTTCTTTTCTTTCATTTTTTTCTTATTTAGCTGTGTGTCTGTGTGTGTGTGTGTGTGTGTGTGTGTGTGTGTGTGTGTGTGTGTGTGTGTGTGTGTGTGTGTGTGTGTGTGTGTGTGTGTGTGTGTGTGTGTGTGTGTGCATGCAAGGCAAGAACATCTGTGTCTCTCCTCTATAGCTGCTCCCCAGAAGAAGCACTTCTCCTGGCTCCTTCACAGGAGATCATCTCGTTGTGTGGAGAAGAGTACTCTGGAAGAGTACTCCTATTTTATTTGCACAATGACAAAACAAACAACTAAGCGGAAAGGGGAAGCTATAGCCTACTAATTGAAGTGGGTGCCAATTAAAGTGTGCATGTCAAGTATTGCACTGCAATGTTTTGAGGCCAGTGAGAATAAAAGGGTGAATGGTATCTAACATACTACGGTACTATCTTAATTAACTGGAGAAAAATGTTAATGTGTCAATTTGAAACTCTGAGAGCAAAGGATTTGAATGTACAAATATACATTTGTACACTCTCATAATTAAACCAGGGACCTTGCGTGCACACATCCGCCTGGGTGATGGCAGACTGCTGGGCAAGAGCTGGCGCTTTGGCATGGGGGTCAGATCAACATATGGAATGAATTCTGTACTGGCCATATATGGAGCGTGTCTTGAGTGTACAGGGTTTGATGAGGTCAGATCAACATATGGAATGTTAGAACAGGAAGGATGGGTGGGGAGGGATCAACATATGGCATGTCAGAACAGGTCAGCTCCATATATGGAGATCTAAGGGTTTGAGGTTGCTGGCCGGCTCCATATATGCAAAACTAGGTGATGATCCAGTGATCTTCACCTTTTTTCCATTGGTGTGCTTCTGTGCTGGACCTGAACGTATTAATTAGGCTTTTGCAATTAAGCCCATTGCGTGGAAGGGAGACAATGTTCATTGTTTCCACCTGTATAGATGTGATTCTCCCTGTGCTCTCGTCAAGGTATATAATTAACTGTACAAAGTGTCAAGATATGAATCCTATCTTTTTATGGTTAGATAACCTGTCTGCAAGCTGCCAGTTCATACGTGCCAATAATGTTATAGCAGTGCAATTAAACACAAAGCCTTCTTTGTAAAGGATTATTAAGGTGGTGGCCAAGTCACCATAAAACACAATATATGACTATGTTACCAAACGTCCTATCACTTTAGTCGTGCTAAATTTGGCATAAACGGTTGATAAATTAGTTCTTAATCTCTACGATGACTTTCATGTAATCCTCTTTGATGTAATGATCTGCTGTACCTTTATTAAATGGTGTGATGTCCACCCGGGCCCCTCCCATGCATCAGATCAGAGAGTGTTAATCATTTTACAGCCAGCCATCAACCCAAAGCCATTATAACTGAGTTCTATTGTAATACTTTACACATCAGAGGCCTGGCTATGCATCAATGACAAGGGAATGGAGTTTGAGACCTAATTACAGCGAGGGAAAAAACAGGAAGGACATAAACTACTATGTTTAAACAATGGAAATTGTTTTATTTTGTGATTGTGTTGTGCTAGAGTTTACCTTGCAGTTTAATTGCTGCCTGCTGTCGAGAAAGTACTGAAGGAACCGAACAATAGGCTGCAGAACAGTGATTCTCAACGTGTGGGCCGCATGCAGGGATGAAGTAAAGTGTGCCCACTAATAATTGGCAAAACACTAAAGATTTTAATGATAATATAGAATTAATATAAAACATAATAAGTATATGTAAAAAAAAAAAAAAAATAGTTTTCATTGTGATACCAAAAAAATAGGAATACTCCACGAATAGAATAGAATAGAATAAATCAGTTGCATCACTGTTGGGGGTCGGTGCCCCAACACCAACCAGTTAATTTTCCAGTAATAGAGCGTATATGCGCATGTATAAAGTGAGTGGCATATGGTGTGGCAATTTGGCAAAGTGAGTTTAACGTTGTTTAATGCAATCAGACTTTTCTGTTTGGATGTATGGGCTGTCAAGGTTCCTGGTATGATGATGATGTCACGCAAATACCCTCTATAATTCTCAGAAAACAGAAATGGCTAGAATTAAGCTTAAAAAACAAATTGCATATTATATTCAAAGAGGGTTTTTTGTCACTCAAGTATGTGTAGTGAATTGCATAAGTTTGCATTTTGTAGCTGTTACCAACAACCACATTATTTCAATGTTGCATGTTTTTTGTCAAACAAACTAATTCAAATGAATGAAAACTAATGAAATGGCAGATAAACTATGGTTTAAGTGGTTAAGTCTAATTTAGTTTGTTTGTTATACTCATTTTGTATCTCTCTGCTCTTTTCTGTACCAGGGCCAACTGTGGTGCTGCTATGACACCTGAATTACCCTCAGGATCAATAAACACGCACACACACGTCTACACGCATGCATGCATGCACACACACACACACACACACACACACACACACACACACACACACACACACACACACACACACACACACACACACACACACACACACACACACACACACACAGGTGCGTGTAGACGGGACAGTTTATGTGTTGGGTAGCTCAGCAGGTGTTGATGTTTGTCTTTGAGGTGAGAGCAGATCTTTCCCAGGCCTCCTGGTCTCTTATCAGCCCTGCTGCAGCACATTTCCAGCTAATCAACACTTGTTAGACCACAGCCAGACACAGAAAGAGTTTAGTTTGGCCACTGAAAGTGTCTACCTTCAAGCATGAATACCGTAGTTGTACTATATGAACGATATGATGTTTGTACTGGAAATGAATTTCAGCAACTCTTTCTCACCTGCACACTTGTGATGTGACAATAAAGAAGAAGAAGTTGAAGAAGAGGAATCTGAAATTGAGTCACTAATACTTCAACCACAAAGTTCTAAGCAAAATACCTGTTGCTCATTTTGAAGAAAAACAACAATAACTGCAATATAAAACCCACAGCTTCAACAACCGGGCATTGACATGCCAGCCAGACATTGTAATGGTAACCTGGTATAACATCATCACGACATCACCAGAGGCAACTAACAGACAGGCAGGCAACATGATGGTGCTCAAAATAGACCCATCCTCAGTGTTCATTTAAACCAAATAATCAAATGTATAACCAAATCTTACATTTGTCCACTTTCAGTTACTCCCAGAGTTAAATTAGCATTGCCTTTGCCTATAACTGCCCTGTCGCTTCCCTTTTTGGGTGGCTTTGGTTTGCATTGGCTCGGTTTTACTGCCTGCTTATCTGCTCCATGGTGTGGTGATGACCTGTAATGATGTCAGTAATTGATGATAAAGACAGGTGTCAACCTCAACGGGCAATAAAGTTTAATGAATATTTAGTTATAAAATGATGGTGACGATCATCAGTCATAAATTATATATTTTTTTGTCAGTTCTCTAAAGTGAGATTAATTAACAATAGGCCTAATTGCTTGAACATGTACTGTGTGTTTTGGAGAGAGAGAGACAGAGAGAGAGGTGGGGCTGGAAGGGGGTGAGGGAAAGTTGTATTAAATAATATAGATAAACAAACAGGCAAAGAAGCGTTGCAAGTGTGTGTTTTCTGAACTTTTCTCAGATAGATAGATAGATAGATAGATAGATAGATAGATAGATAGATAGATAGATAGATAGATAGATAGATAGATAGATAGATAGATAGATAGATAGATAGATAGATAGATAGATAGATAGATAGATAGATAGATAGATAGATAGATAGATAGATAGATAGATTATTTCTTTCTTTCTTTCTTTCTTTCTTTCTATTGATATATCAATAGAAAGAAAGACTTCTATACTTCTATAGAACTTCTATAGAAGTGGCGCTGGCGGCTGGCGAGGGGTGGATCATGAAGTGGTTATTTTAGGTCTAATTAGCTAATTAGAAAGCTGTCCAGTCCGTGTGTAAACTGACCTTGCGCTGCCGAGTTTCAGCCAATCAGGGTCCTTCCTGAGGAGAGTGGGGCGCAGTTCACTCTCAGGGAAGCTGCATTTGGCGACGCAGTTTTTACGCACATGTACGGCAGAGGAGACGAAATTACAGTAGCCTACACAAGAGAAGACGGAGGTAAAATAGTCAGTGGTTAAGAAAGTTTTAGCATAATGTTTTATAATATGCTTTGATTAGATAGGCTAAATTACTTTCTATGAGTTTTCTTTTGAGAAAAAACAAGACACATCGAATCTGCTTAACCTTCTCGAGGTGGAAAACGGCAATAATAAATAATGTCCACCGCCACCATGGAGAAATCTAAGAACTTTCGCATCGATGCGCTCTTGGCACACGGCGTCACTCACCGGACCGACAGAGATGACAACACGTCGCCGGGATCGCACAACATCAGCCCGGCTGCCAGTCCCGCGTCGTGCCCCGGCTCAGACACCCCGTCCCCTCGGCGAACTCCGAACTGCACGACTCAGTTCCAGACAGGAGCATTCTTCCCCAAATCTTCGTTCCTCAATTTCTCCCCGCCAGGTTTGACCACGCTGCCTCAAGCAGGAGCTTTCCCGGGAATGTATGCGAGCCCCATGTACCCTCTGGCAGCCTTGGGAGGCCAACATCCCGCGTTCCTATACCCCGGCTATGCGCAGCTGGCCCAGACGTACCCAGAGCACCTGAAGGCGGCTGCATTATCGGGTTCCTTCCATCTGGAGCCCTGGATCAGAGCCGGCATGATGATGCCCAGACTCGGGGACTATGGTGGTGAGTCTTTCATTTTTCATTTTTATTATTATTATTCTGTCAAAAGTGTCCTCAGAGTAGAGCTCTCTGCTTATCAGCACACATTGAATCTATGAAACGGATAGGCTATTAAACGAACCGATGAAAGTTATAGCGCAATAGGCTATATTTCTCAAAACGCATATTTTAGCCTAATTAATGGGCTTTCTAATTCACTTTATTAAATGGAAAGCCAACAAGTTTATTTTTTAATTGGTTTCCACTCAGAACTTTAACCCCGTTCCATATTGAATCTATCGGGCTTAGGCCTATAGGCCAGAAAGAAATGTCTTATTTTGGGTGACGTTCGTCGTTGCCTGTTCGATTTGGACAAAATGTATACGCCTATACATTTTGATTAGGCAACAGACATTTTATTTCCATTTCTATTACTAAATAAATAATTTAACATAGGCTAAATGCAAATATTAATTTCGTGGCCTACTTCTAACCATTATAAAATGCATCGTCAATTTAGTAGGCCTATTTAGACGCATATTTTTGTAACGGTATTTTTGATAGAACTATAGGCTGTATTTAACCTAGGATATTCTAAGGCCATTTGATTAGTGCAAAACAGATTTCACTAGGCCTTTATGTTTTTATAATATAAATTAGGTTATTATTGAGATTAGTTTATGCAGTAAAGTAATTCATGTCTTTATTTTATTAACTTAGCTTTTGACAGTTCCCTATAAATCGTATAAAATGGCTAATAACGCAAGATGACAGATATATCCAATAAATTGAAATGCCAACATGGAAAAGGCAACACCTGGATAGATAGGCCACTTCTTCATCGATAAAATCAATGGCCAGCATTCATAGCGTTTTCATTAAGGTAATGGATTGTAAGGGTTTTATAGCCCCATTGAAAGCAATATCATAGCACCATGTCCCCACATAAACCATTCACTTGCAATAAACCTGATGTCGGTCAGCCAGACAGAACGAGATGTGGGGGCAAGTTGGCATAGGGGAATCCGTCAATGCAGCTGGCAGATGTGTGGTGCTCAGTTGTTGCAACTCTGCAGAGTTTTATGGCATCTAAACAAAACATAAATCTTAATGTTGATAGAGGCAAGGTTGTGTCAAGCACACTGGTGTTAAATTGAAAAGCACTACAACAAATTTGCACTTTAACAAAAAATAAACAGACATCTCAACAGATATAGATACATTAACAATCCTCATGTAGGCTAAAATGTATCCATTGTGTGCAAATGTAGATGGATCCTAAAGGGTCGGTTGGTTGTCCTCTCAGAGTCAAATGAAAGGAAACTTCTGATTTTCAGCCTAAATTCTATATTGTTCTGATGTGAGAAGATCATTGTGCGGGCAAAAAAAAAATGTGTATAGTTATTTTTCACATCCCTTATATTCCCTTATCCATTCTATATAATTGCTCTTTGCTATTGTTCTTTTATTGTTGTTTCTATGCTCTTTGCTAATAGTCTTTATTGTCTTAATGTTGAGTGTTTTGCTTGCTTTATTGCTACATTACATTTGTGTTTTTATCTCCTTTTGCCTTGGAAAGCACTTTGCGCTGCATTTTATGACATGAAAAGTGCTATATAAATCATGATTATTATTATTATTATTAGATATTTCTATACGAAATGTTGACATGGCAAAATGTTAATGTGGCAAATCCCTCCTGTGACATCCCTCCTCAGTGGCTCAGCCAGGTCTGTTGGGAAAGTGTCGAAGGCCCAGGACGGCTTTCACCAGCCAGCAGCTGCTAGAGTTAGAAAACCACTTCAAAGTCAACAAGTACCTGTCCAGACCCAAACGCTTCGAGGTGTCCACCTCCCTCATGCTGACGGAAACTCAGGTATAAGAGATGCTCTTTTTATGCTATTTGCTTTTATAATTATTGCCAGTATCTATCTGCTATCTAGAATTATATACTATTATTGAGGCATCATATATAATACGCTATATGATACTGGATAATGTATAGGTTATAAATACACTTAATTTTTATTTGCATACAGATGTGTACATTTTGATGTCCTCTTATATCCTCAGTTGACTTATGCTTTGATTTCCCTAAAACACATGCACGCACGCACACATGCGCACACACAGGTCAAGATCTGGTTTCAGAACAGACGGATGAAGTGGAAGAGAAGCCGCAAAGTCAAGGAGCAGGCTACGTCCACCTCCCCGAAGGCCAACACAGAGAGCCCGGGAGCGGGGGCTCATGCGGGTGGCAAGTCTGCGGCGGACGACGCTCACAGCTCCAGCGCTGACGAAGAGGAGGAGGAGGAGGAAGAGCTTGAAGGAGAGGACATGGAGGAAGAGGAGGGGGTAGAGGTGTTGCGGGTGGCAGGCTCTTTAGGCTCTGTCGGGTTTCTGAGGCACATGGCAGGAAGAGCAGGGAACTACGGCTCCTGACTCTGAAAAGGAATGGGCTCTATGGACACACGACATTTTGGACAGAACTTGGGCCCCTTCCCTACTTCCTTCACAGGTGTTACTACTGATACTAATGACGGCTCTGTTCCATTCTGGTCATTTGGTCAAACAGAGTCAGGGTGCATGTTGGCTCACTGGGAAACAGTGAGCAGTCCTTGAGGGCGTTCCAAATGGCCTGTACGGGTTAACTCTGAGAGTGTACAAATAGAACCATTTGGTGGAGTTATGGGGGTCCTTGAAATTAGCTCACTCTGCACCGAGATTGCCTCTTGACGCCTCCCGGTCCAAACGCCCTCTGTGCTGAGTTTGCATTTTGACACCTTTTTTAATATAAATTGATTATTGTTCACAACTATGTTCTGTATGGGCTCATAACACTCCAGTTGCGGTGCGAAAAGACTGAATGGCTTATGCCATTGCTTATGCTGTCTATCGGGACGCACTTTTTAGAATAGTAATATCTCGGATTCTTCTTTTTGGCTCAAAACAAGCTTGATTTGCTCATTTCTCAAAACTATATGATCCCCGGTTACAAAATGTATGTTTTGCGTGAATTAAATAACAATCGCAGGCGGCACCCATTAAATTTACTTCCTGGGTCTCGGTTTCCGAGTGAAATGGCTTTCAAACTTAACTATCGCCGTATAAATTACTGGGCTGCGGTCCTGGAGTACCATTTTCAGATACCAGATGGTGTGTCGGTGGTAAATGAGTTAAAACGTTTGAGAACCATGGTAAATGGAACAGAGCCTTAATTAGTATCATCGGTAACACCTAGGTAAGTATAGGGAAGCACCCCGGAAGCGTTATTCTGTGTGTATATAGCCCATTGGGAAAGGGAGCTCCAGGAAAGAGGATGTGTTTGTAAAGCCTGATTTAACAGCCTATCTACAAGCACACACAACGCCGATGGCATGTCTGGGGGGGTGGTATAACGTGGCACGTGCCACCCCTGGAATCATTGGCCACCCAAAGTGCCACCCATTATCCTAGTAAGTTTGTTCAGTCAGAGACTATAGCCGAACTTTCATTTATAGGCACAATTAAACCAGAGAGCAATATTGAGGATTTATAGTATAAAGCATCATACATCATACAAGCATCATACAAATGTATAAAATGTATATATTTGTATGATGCCACTCTGTTGTGTTGTGATAGGTTTATTTACCTTTTAAATTAAACTTTAAACAGGGTACAGGCTTTAGTTTACACAGTCAAAGACGTCCGGAAACGCCACTGCCACGTTGTGTGCTTGCAGATTGCCTATTGACGTTGGGGCGCACATACCAGCACGTCATGAAATAGAAATCAGACTTCAGAACATGGAAAATAGTAAATACATCTCAGTTCAGTGACCATACCAATTGTGTAAAGAAATGAGACTGTCTCTCTTGCTAAGAATGGAATGTTCCTGTAAAAGATATTTGCTCTGTCCTTTTCATCTGGATTGAACACATTTGCAATTTACAATTTAGGCATTTAGCAGACGCTTTTAATCCAGAGCGATTTACAGTAAGCAAGAAGAACAACACATGTTAATACATCAAATACATAGAAATAGTCATCAATGGTAAGCTAAGAACCTTATAGAATATCCGTACAATATTCTATTTATTTGATCATAGGTTGTAGCCTACTAGACTGCATGGACAAGACCACTTCTTCTTAGTCACTGTTTTGCTGTTAACAGGATCATATGGGCTGCTTTCCTGACATAATTAATAATAACATTTAATTATTTCAAGAACCTTTCCAAAATGTTTCACTTTATCTCAGGTGTGGGTGTGTGTGGCAAGACTGTGTCTTTGTTTCATTGTTACTTGTGCTTGCAAATCTTGTTACAATATACTTGAAACTATTTCCCACCTCTGATGTGGGCATTATTTCCTTCCATGTATAATAATAATAACAACAACAACAAAAATGTCTCCTAATATAGCAGGATTCAAAATAATTTATAATTTATATACCACCAAGTGTTGTGAAATTACAATGTTATCATTATTTATAAAATATACCGGTATATGACTTTCATAACATTTATTAGGCCTATTCATGTTGACCGAGGGACAAAACAGAGAATATTTAATTGTAGGGTATTTGAGTAGTTGGATATTTTTTATTGCATATCATTCGATATTGGATGACATGAGCCAGAAATCTATTTATAGATTATTATTTCTTTTCCTCCTTTCCTTTTTTTACTGCCAGTTATTGCCAGAACACAATATTGTTTTAGTTATAGGAATGGCTGCACTTATATTGTAATAGTATTTAAAACTTACTTTGAACATTATGTTTTCCCTGTATTGTGTACATTGCCTCCATCACGTGTATTGTTGTCAAATGTCAATGTTATTTAATTGAAAGAGTTTTAGATTAATATATTTCACACAACGGCAATGGTTCTTTATTGCTTCTCATGGGCTTGTTTGTGGAGAGAAAAGGGGTGAAAACAACAAATAAATGCATTCACAATTTGCTGACTTTTTAAGAATGTTCATTACATGTTGGGGTACTTTTTTAAAGCATTTCCTCAGCACTAGTTTGTATGGTACCTTTTAATTAGACAGCGTCTAAGCCTTTTGTTCTTCTACGGCCACCGTCATTGCTATAGCAATACATTACAAACAACTGTGTCGCCCATTCTAACCATGGAAACCAGCAAGCGCGACATCCTCGATTCCTCATGCCTGAGCGAAGGCTGTACAACTGTTTCGACAAGTTAAACAATAAATAATGTTGATATTTGCACAACTTAAGCAGGTAAAGATTCATTTTAGAGCCTTTATTACAATCAGCGGAGAGAAGAACGGTCTGTTAAATCAGGTAGCCTTCGTTTAATACGTTAAACCCTGTTAAAAGTGCATGTCAATGTGACATCACATAACGTCGGTAGATGTTTGCGAATGCTAGCGCCCGGGGTGCTTAATTTGCACATGTCGTGACTAAATTAGCTTGCCTTTCAGCGTTAGTGTACTACAAAGTACAAACTCATGTGTTCATACACTTTTTAATTAACCTAAATTTTGCCTATGTGGACTGTGGACTAACTGTAAGCACTAAGCAGACGACTGAACCTGTCCCGGTGTCCCGACTCCCGACCCCATGCAGTATGTCGGCTGCAGTTCAGGCTCCACACTTGGCCGCACAATGGACATCCAACAACTGTGGTAAAGATGCCAAAGTAAGTCCATCTGCAACTTTGTAGTTTGTATTGAGGTAGGTTAGTATTGAGGTAATTTAAGTTTTTACTTATGTCAATTCATAAACTGAAGTCATTTAAAAAAAAAAATCCTGTGATAAGGAAAGGAAGTACACTTTTCATGTTGTGTAGGTGCCAAATTGGAGAAATCAGTAAAATCATAAAGGCTATCATTGGCGTGCACACAGTCTGCACAGATATTTTGAGGGGCAGGTCCAGCATGGGCACCTTGTGTGGTGCTTGAACCACCAGCTGCCTTAGTGTGTGATATAATGTATAGATTTCCGGGCATGCCATAGCTACATAATACTTTATATTAGAAGCTTATATAAGTCCGAATTGATCAATGTTACCATGGGCCTCATACTGTACACCACAAAACAAATAAAACGAACAAACACTGTAGGCCTACAAAAACGAACTTTCAGGGCAAAAGGGCAGGTGCTCTAGCACCACCTAGTGTCTATCTGTCTATCTGTAAACATAATTATTCATTATGTTTAACAGTAATATAATAGGCCTTCTCGCATGGTTTGAGAAGATGAAAGATGCATGGCTATTCTAAATTTCCTCTGCAGTGGACTAGTAGACACCTTGCTGTCTGTTAGACCTAGGTTACTTACTGATGGGCCTGGCTGGCCAACATGGCAGATATAATGACCCATGTGTGGAATTTGCATGTTCTCACCATGTCCCCTAAGCTAAATTCCAATACCCAAAATCTCGGACACTCGCTCACTCCCACTCGGTCACTCGGGGTCATTCCAGCGTGACCCGGAAATTGTTAACGTTCCGATTGTTAAAGCGCTCCATCGAGGAGGAGAGGAGAGTCGAGTGGAGGAGCCGAGTGAGCTCTCCGAGACCGCATAGAGCGAGTGTACATCAGGTGCAGGCTCGGTGGGGTATTTTGTCTCCTCGCAGCGGATTTCCGCATCACGTGTACATGTTTTTTTTCCTTCTCCAGTGACGTAAGTCCGCCTCCTCCACATGTGGAACAGAAAACACTGATGAAACCCGATACTGTGCACCCCCCCCCCATCCACTAGCTGCCGGCCGGCTGACTGGCTGAAGTCGCCGACCCAACGGCCAACACACACATGCACGCACTGTTCAACTGTTTGTTGAAGAGACACATTTTCGCTGAATGAATAGAGCTTCAGAATGATAAAGTAGCCTATCTAGCCTACTTATGTGAAAGTGAAAGGACCACAACAAGCCACTGGCTTTATTGCGTTGTGTGAAGCATAATAAAAGTAGGATATATAAATTAGGCCGGCTATATTGTGCGCACCTCAAAAGCTATAGTTAATTTATCTCTGTGCATGCCTGAATGCACAGACTGCTATGAATGACGGTGACAAAAATGGAAAAAAATAATATTTATATGTGGACTGAACTGAATATGTAAGTCAGAGAGACTACCTAATTCCTGTTATAGTGTCCGTTATTTGCAAAGACCGCGGAGGAGGACTGACTGTCGGAGGAGGGGGGGGGGGGGGGGGGGGGGGGGTGATTTATACGTGTGCGCATCCTGGCGCTTATTCACTATTTCAGGAATAAATAGCCTTGCCTTGCACATGTTACCAATACATACACATTGGCCTCGGACCCTCGGTTACATGTACAAAATGATGAATTGTCTATTCTGCACTGTACGGCTCTGTTCGGACTTCGGAGTTCCAGTGATCCAGCTGTGTGACAGTGACACCACTTTTGCTTTGGCAACGTATGTTTTCCCATGCCAATAAAGCCCTTTGAATTGAATTGAATTGATACACGTCATTAGTGATCGCGGATTGTGCCGTCGCTTTGAAATGACAGCGTAGTACATTCCGATTCCAGAGGAAAATTCGACCACCACTCTGTCCTCGCATAGAATCCTCTCCTCCTCCTCTCCTCCTCGCTGGGGGCGGAGCCGAGGAGCGAGTGGAGGACGCGAGGAGAGTGAGCGAGTGTGAAAGTTGCGGTATTGGAATTTAGCTCTAGGGTAGGTAGGTAGGTAGGTACCCTCACAAAAAACATGCAGTAATCCTGGTCTCTATACTGCCTGATGGAGGCAAAAGGAACTGGTTCGGCCTGCTCACTCATTCATTGAATGCTTGGGGCTCTCCCCAGGTTGGCAGAGGGAGAGTAGTTCACAGGATTAAAGTTTAGGAAATTGGCACCGGGTGAAAAATGGGTTACAAAATCATGGGATACAAAAATAAAAATGACCTGTGTGTGAAAAGCATTAAGCTTGTGTCTGTCTGTCTTCTCTAGCATTTGTCACGTCATTAACAGCTTCAAGAGTTGTGAAACCACTTGTTTCTATTTTCCCGGCTCTTGCAGCATCTAGGTGAGCTCAGGGAACGAGGGCTGCTCCAGCGGCGAGAATCCAGCCAGAGGAGGTGCTTCTCAGGGGTAGAGACATGGCCAGAGCTGGTCTGGGAGGACTGGGAGCTAGGGAAGGACTTCACCAAGACATTAGTGTTAAAGAACGTTGACAGCAAGCTGCAGAAGCTACGTTTCAGGTCCTATAAATGCACACATGAACGGTTGCATGCAAATAATTGATATTGAATAATAGCACATGTGCAAGCACAGGAGCCTGTGTTCATGCATAAAAAAACACTTACATGCAAAGAGGTTGTGATTTTACTCAAAATGTATATTAATAAATAATAACCCAACATTTCAAAATATCCTACATCAGATGAGCATGGACCAATCATCCTCTTCCTTCTCACCAGGCCTCCAGTATCCAAGTTCTTCACCACCTTCTTCCCGCAGATCATCGTTCTCAGTCCTGGGATCTCCTTTTCTATGCCTGTGACCTTCAGACCCCTAGAAAGGGTAAAATCTATTCTACAACTGCTAAAAAGTATTTAGCTGGTAAAATCTATTCTACAACTGCTAAAAAGTATTTAGCTGGATAGATTTGGAATCCTTTAACCACTTAAACCCTATAATGCTATATACTATTACCTCCTCCATAGACTGGGGCCCCCAGTGGTCTGTACTTACCCCACTCCTTTTTTATCTCTACACCAAATGTTTTTTGCCACAAAATAGCAGATCTGCAAGCTTGTTGCCGCATGATTTTGTTGAATATTCACCTGGAAATCCAGGTTGGTAGGGTTCATGTGTTCATTAATAGAGTATGTGTCCTCTAGGGTAGGTACCCTCACAAAAACATGCAGTAATCCAGGTCTCTATATAGACGCATTCAGAAACGGGTCTCATGGTCGCAGCAAACAACATACTTTAAATGCTTAGTATGAGGTATAAAGTACATCAGTCGTTGTGTTCATACAACAGAATGATTGGGTATTGTGTAAGACTGACGTCATGTATCTTTCAGGACCTTTCACTGCTTCGTCTCAACCATTACTCTATGGCTCTGGTCTCAGCCAGCCTATTTTTTGACAAGTTGAATGTGGCCACTACTGATGGCAGCCATAAACTACAGTACACAGGTTCATCCGATGTTCTGGGCATCTTTGTAAAGTTAGTGTTAGTAAAAAGCAGGTAAAAGAGTAAAGTTTGAGCAGACTAACATCAGTCACTCTACCATTCAATGTAGTAGAAGACCTGCAAGCTTACACCGCAGATATGTCGTCTCCGCCTACAGGAAATGCGTTTGCTGCGACCATTAGACCCTTTTCTGAATTCGTCTCGTCTATACTCCCTCCCCCTGGTCCGCCTGATGGAGGGGAAAGGAAATGGTTGGAATAACGTGTTCCTTCCACACGCTAGTTCGCAGTTCACTCCTCATGCATTGAATTGAAGGAAACATGAGCTCAGTTCGGGGCTCTCCCCAGGTTGGCAGAGGGGGAGAGGTGCCTAGCATCACAGCCTTAGGCAATTGGCACCGGGTAAATTATTTTATGAGGGCCTGGGCCGTGGCTCAGTGGTCCAGGCACCTTGGCCGGTAGCCAGAGCCTGGCAGTGTGCCTCGAGTGGGCTCGACTTCCGATCCCGACGGCCTTTACTGCATCTCTCTCCCCATTTCCTGTCAGCCTACTACCCTCTATAAAAAACTATTAAATAAAAAAAAGTAAAAAAGAGAGAAAAAATAAAACATAAAGGCAGACATTTCATCCATTCTGTGCCTTCCTGACTTGGTTCCTCTCTTGTATGTATGCTTCTGTCCCCCTGAACGCAGTGTGAGTATGAGGACAATGTTGAGTTCTGGGGTAAAGATAGCACCTTCCGGGTCACCCTTCGTGCCGCCGCTCCGCGCCACTCAGTGGAGATCCCCGAATCGGTGCTGTTGCCGCTCTGTGCCGTGCAGCACTCCTCACGCACCACTTTCCTGTTCAGAAATGCCAGGTATATGTGTGTGTGTGTGTGATCCTAAGTTTGGATAGTACTAGAACTAGATGATTGATTACCAATGTTTTGACTGATATTTTGTCAAAAAGTGCTAAATTAATTCTAATACATTTTAAATACTTTGATGAAAGCTTTTCAAAAACCAACGTGTCGCATCATTTTAGACATTTCTGATTTCTGCACATTGGGTGAATAAGTGTGAAGAAAGCAAGGCATGGGGAATGAGTCTTTCAACCACCCTCCCTCCCTCCCTCCCTCTACCATCCCCATTTATGTCTCTTCTCTCTGGCCTGCCCTCACCCACTCACCCCTCTCTCAGTAAGTTGCAGACATGTTTTCAGTGGGAGAGTGTGGCGCCATTCCAACTCAGCCCAGAGCGAGGCCTGCTGAAGCCTGGTGAGCAGTGTCAAGTTGCAGTGGTCTTCCGACCACAAGAGGCGCTGCTGCATCAGCAAGAGGCCCGCTGCAAGTTTGGAGAGGAAGGGGAGGAGCTTGAGAACCTCTGCACTGTTCTCCTTGAAGGACTTGGTTAGTAACACATGACACTGATAACTGCAAGGCGAGAGTTGTTACCTTTTTAGGAAATTGCTGCAATCTGAGACAATTCAAATAAAACAAAAGGTAATGTTGCCCTGAGAGGCAATACAGTAGTTTCTCAACCAAATATGTCATGGTCATGTAGTCCAGGTGACGCTTCAGGCTGTTGCTCCTTCCTCAGACTTAGCCCAAGATTTAGATTCCGAGACAGTGGATCAAAACACCTTTTTTATTGAAAACTACGGACGTGCGGGTGTAATTGCTTGCCGCACACAAACCGGACAAGTGGGGCAACCGGGAAAGCTAAAACTAAAGCAGTTTAGATTTTGCATTTGTACAAGGTAAGAGTTACTTTGAGGCAGGGATTTTCACTTGTGGCCAAAAATAAGCAGTATGGTCACTTAGACTGACTAAATGAGATCTCCCACAGATCTGTGCACGGCACGCACACATTATGTGCAGACATGTTAACCACTAGCCGCAATTTGCAACTCTAGATTTTTTTATAATGGGATGAATCTAGAGTTGCAACAAGCTCCATCCACTTCCTATTCATCATTTTTGGTTTGTGATCTGCTTGTCTTAAATGACGTTAAACTCACCAACATTGCAGCTGTAGTCCAAGCTTGAATTATCCTCTTTCAATCTGCCGAGCTTGTTTTTCATAAAAATCCACCGTAGAGATGTTATGAGCTACTTTCTGTCAAGACATCCTCTGCAAGTGATTATTTTTCTAAGTGCTGGAGTTTGGAAGCACTCGTCGTACGTCACTGAACGGCCCTGCGTTCAACCTGTTTCGAATTTGCACATAATGCAGGAGGCAGCAGCGCGACCCGTTAACAGAAACGAGTGCTTCCAAACTGCAACACTTAAAAAAATAATCACTTGCAGAGGATGTCTTGACAGAAAGTAGCTCATAACATCTCTACGGTGGATTTTTATGAAAAACAATCTCGCCAGATCTAAAATCTAGAGTTGCAAATTGCGGCTAGTTAACCACTTGACTTGAGCCCTATATACTTCTCGTGCGACAAATATAAAAAATAGCGTGTTGACATGTGATGTAAGGTAAGGTTGTATTGTATATCTCCACTTTATGCTGGTTTGGAAATTGTCATATTGATTCACATTGATAACATACAGACAGGTTGTAAATGCAAGTTATGATTTTGTGCAACACGTTTAAAGTTTTGGATTACCTTACCTAAACATACAAGGCCTCACGATCTTTGGCAGGCCTGAACGCCAGTTTTGGAAACACTGGAGTAGTACAACAGCGTCTAAAGCTGAAACAAGGGTGATCGTGTGTGGATGAGTTAATCTGAATCTGCCTCCATGTTTCCCCTATTTTTTCCCTGGGTTTTCCGTCTGCACTCCTTTCTTTTTTTTCTTCCCTGTCTATTTTCTTACTATACCTTTGTAGCAAAGTACCCATATCTGCAGCTGAAGAGCTCAGACAGGAAGCAGGAAGTGGACAGCGCAGCGCTCCACTTAGGCTCCGTACCTGTGGGTGTCAGTGTGCAGAAACACTTTGATGTTACCAATCCTTCCACTGTGAGTAGAAAATGAGGACATGCACAGTATTCACACTTTTCCCCGCCAACGCACTGGGGACAGAGTCGTGTGTGCGGCCCATCCGGTGGGATGCTACCACGGATGTAGCGTAGCGTCACGCTGTTTACACTTTACCAGCTTGCATGGCCAGACTGTCGCCTCCCACTGTCCCACCCACATTCACAATAACGAATAGTAAACAACACTGACATTCATTGATTGATTGATTTAGGTACATTGATTTAGGTACATTTCACATGAAACCTAGGGTGGCCAGACACTCAGCGCATAACGATAAGACGTACAGGTCTGACCACCTCTTAAATGCAAAAAGCACTGTTTGATTTTACACTTGAGCGGCTCTTGGAGGCTGCTGGAGTGTTGCCATGTCTGTTTATTATAAGCGGCTTCTTTTTCTGTAAAGTTGCTTGTAAATATTTGTAGTTGTACTAGTTGTGGTTGCTTTTCTTGCTCTTCACGGCTGCTTTCTTAATAAAATGTTGAGATTAGAAACGTCCATAATTATTTCATTTCTCAACCTTTAAAATAAATAAAAACATCTCCATAAGTTTGCTTTCATACGCTGTATCACACCCAATTCAAGTCTTCTTCAATAAAATGCTACGAGCGAAGACAATATACCATCGGGGCCACAGCATTTGCAGCACGCATTCAACTCATTCCTTCATCATGACTTGAATGAATGAAATAAAATATAATAAACGTTATTTTCCCATGTGCTTGTGCAGAGATAGATTAAAAAAACTAATATGCCGAAAAGAAAGACTTCATTTAATGAGGAATGGATCAATGAACTAGAGTTCATAAAGAAAAGTCGGATTGACAGTTTCCATGCATTTTGCACTTTGTGTAGAACGATATTGACATCAGCAGCAAAAGTAAAGGCTCCATTGAACGGCATGCACTGACAAGGCAAATGTGAAGAGTGCAGGAGCATCAAGCCTTTCAGTATTTTACCACTCTGTTAGTCTGTATGAAAAGTGTGAATACAGTATGCATCCTCCTGTGTCTCTCTCTCTCTCTCTCTCTCTCTCTCTCGTGTCAGCGAAAGTTACCAATCTGCAAAATATGACCAATAGCTTTCTTCACAAATATCACCTCTCAATTTGTTCCAACCGAACCTTGTGACAGCTGCTGAAAGTTGGGGTACCATTAACAACCTATATGCAGGCAAAATGTTCACATTTTTAATCTGCTTTAGTTTAAGTAGCATGCGACGTGTCAAACTAGGGGTTTTCTCCTTGGGCTAAAACGTCAACTGAACTGAAAAGGTGCTACAGTATGTTTTTAGCCCAAGGAGTGTTTTTGTGCAAAACAGAATCATGAAAAACCCCTAGTTTGACACGTCACATGCTACATGCTTTGTAAATTTGCATATAGGTTCAGGTTGTTAATGGTACTTGGAACTGGAACTTTCAGCACCTGTCGCAAAGTTTCCCAAGGGAGTTGGGTTGGAACAAATTGAGAGGTGATAGTAGACACCTTTTATGAACACATTTTGTGGTATAAGCATTTATTTTGCAGGTTGGTCACACATTTGGTTAACTTTCCCTAACTACTCTTTCTCCACTCTCCTTCCCTCCCTCCCTCTCCTCCAGGTGATGACCTCCTTCTCCCTCTCTCGGCTGCCTGGTGCTTCACCCCTGCTCGGGTCAGAGTTCAGCTGTGACGTCACCAACGGGGAGGTGGCTCCCGGTGCGTCGCTGCGGGTGACGGTCACATACGCCCCGCTGGCCACAGACGTGGTCTCTGTCGACTACCTGTCCCTGAACTATCCCGGCTCGCTCAGCAAAGCCCTGCTCAAACTCACCGGGAAATGTATAGGTAGGTATACAGGTGCACTATGAATCGTTTTCGAGCGAGAAGAAGCGAACAGGCAGTGGGTGAGGGCACATTTTCATAATTGTTCAAACTTCTTATACTTCTTAGACTTTCAGAAATGTCAAAAATATGAGATTTATAAGCTCACAACATGTTGTGATGTGATAGCTTGTGTTAGCAAGACACCATTGTACGTTGTAAGTATAAAGTAGGGATTTAGTGGTTAACCATTTTGCTTTTGGAAAGCTCTCGTTAATGGCAGTGGTGGAAAGTAACTACGTCCATTTACTTAAGTTCTGTACTTAAGTACAATTTTGAGGTATTTGTACTTGAGTGCTTCCATTTTCCAGAACTTTTACTTCTCCACTACATTCATTTGAAAACTTTAGTTACTAGTTACTTTGTACATCTTCATAATGATGACAAAACATACACTAACCACTTCAGCCCTATATACATTTTGCTGATCTACAAGCTCACATTGCGTTGTGATGCGGCACATTGTGAGCTTGTAGATCTGTCATTTTCAAAATATTTGTATACATATGAAAACTTGTCTTGAAATGAGACATTCTGCATAACGAGTAATTTTACTTTTGGTACTTTAAGTACACTGTGATGCCAATACTTTTGTACTTTTTCTTGTAACAAGAGTATTTCTAAAAGACTTAAGTAAAACATTTTAGTACTTTTTCCACCACTGGTTAATGGCACTGTGGTGTTTTCGTATTAAATGGCTGAATGTCTCTCTGTCTGTCCAGGGCCTGTAGTGACCCTGTCCTCTCCTGCAGTGGACTTTGGCTGCGTTGAGCAGGGAGAGGAAGTCGTGCGGAGCGTGGAGCTCCTTAATGCTTCCCCCGCCGAGGCTGTCTACCAATGGGACTTGGACCGCAGTGGTCACAGCGTGTTCACAATTGAACCAGCTGGGGGCGCCCTACGACCACACAGCCGTGCCACACTGAAGGTGGTCTACAGGCCCACACACCCTATAGCACACTACAGGAGAGTGGCATGTCTCATACTGCATAAGGTAAGACAATTTGTTAAGTTTGACAGCAAACTTTGATTTAGTTTAGTCATAGTCTTTTGAATAAAATTTAATTCAGTTTTAGTCATAATTTAGTCATTAGTCATTTGATTTTGTCGATATACATAAAATGACAGGTGTGCTTCCTCTGGATACTGCCTGTCTGAGCTGCTCCAGTGCCTTCTTGTTCGCATGTTATCGGTCCTGCTTCTGAGATGCACCAGACTGGCCTGCTATACTGTAGGCTAGAGGCGCGGTTGGAACTCCCTGTCCCTTCTATGTCAATATATTTAGTCCTATAGTTTTAATCGAAACTTAACACTGGGTAAGAGTTCACACAATTATTTTTAGCATATTCTTCTGTGCAATTTGAACCATTATGGAAATTAATTCTGATCCACAAATTTCTGAGTTGCCACTGCTTTTGTACTGGCTTACCTGCCAGTGAGTTGAAGTATAAAATAAGTGGTAAAAATCCCTTCGTCTGCAGGTCCCAGTATTCCTGGACCTGATTGGTACCTGCCATTTGGAGCTCCAACAACCAGCCCTACTCCGACCCAGACACCTGGCATTGTATCGCCGACACCGGCACCGCGGACTGGCACAGTACCCACCAGACCTCCTTGGCGCCATGCTGCTAGACTGCAAGCTACAGCTGGACCAACAGGGGTCTCTCTGCTTACCTGTAGAGGTCAGGAGGGGCGGGGGTTCTATGTGTGTGTTGTGTTTTTGATATGTTGCAGGGCCCAAGAATAGAAAACCTGGAAACATAATATATTAACAGGTGAAGACTGTTTTGAAGACCTCATCATAATAAAATAAGATTAGTTGTTATGGTGTTGTGTTTTATTTCATACATTTTATTGAGATATATTTCTATGGATAAACAAGTATACCATTCATGGGCTTAGGGGTAGAGTGGCCGGTAGTCAGCGGGATGGGAAGTTCGATCTCGGGGGCAACCACTAATTGCTCCTGATGTGCAGGTTGGTGACTTCCTCCACCATCGGTGTGTGAATGGGTGAATGTAATGCACAATCTATGTACTGTAAAAACACTATATGGCCTGGGCCGGCCACGCAGTCCAGGCACCTAGGCTGGTAATCCAGCCTGAATCCAGCGTGTAGCAGGTTTGAGTCCCAATTACTTTTCCTGCGTGTCTTCCCCCCCATCTCTCTCCCCAAAAATATCTTTATAAAAATATAAATAAATTAACTAGCATAATTTGCGAAGGCCCAGATTAATTTAGCTTTGTTTCATTTTCGGTTACTGCCTTTTTAATGTTTACTCTTATATGCATATGCACCTTGAACCTTTTCTAGAACCCAGACCAGGAAGCCGACCATGTTTCTGTCATGGACAACTCTCCAATGGAGGAATACTACCAGGCATGCTCTGGTGGCATGGCTCCTCTCTCTGCCTCCTCCTTCTCCTCCTCTCCTCACGTCACAGTCCAACCTGCTGAACTGCTCTTCAATCACGGGCCCTCTCCATCCTCATCCTCATCATCCTCTGCCTCTCGGTCTGTGTCTATCACCAACCATACCAAAGGAAAACTCAGGTACTTCCCCAAAATCGAGGGTCGAATGGGGAATTACAACAAAACTGTTAATCCTAAATTAATATGGTAATCAATTAAGACAAGGAATTATCTTCTATTCAGCATGGTTGCACTGTTGACTATGATTGATTTTCTGTGGAACTGGGGTCCACCAGGTGGATTCCAGGTGGTCCCCAGACCCTCAGCAAAATGACACAACAAATGACAATTTTGTACCCGTCGTGATTAATGTGCTATTCTCAATATTTATTTTATGGTTGTCCCTGGCACATCTTTTTAAATTGGATCTGCAGCCAAATACATATCGATCTGGGGGGTCTTTGAGAACTCACTGCTTGAATCAGAGGCTTTTCTATTCCACGTGGCAGCCTGCTGTGGACCGTAGCGCAGGACTCCCCCTTCTCCGTCTCTCCCGAGTCATGTGACCTGGGCCCACTGAAGTGCACCTCGTTCAGAGTGACCTATGACCCCCATCAGCTCAACACCCTGCATGGAGCACAGCTGGAGTGCTTCGCTGTCTATAAGGTAATCAGGTTATAGATGTTGATGTATAGAGCGCCGAAGTCCTGACGTCACTCGCTCATCTCCTGGTTCCAAGGGTTTCGCAGAAGCTTTTCTCTATGCAGAATAACATCTTGATATCGTCTCAAAAATCCAACTGTCTCTGCGATATTGTGACGCATTACTTTACCTGGGTTACATCTTCTGCCGCCATTATGCTATAGCATTATGCTCGAAGCTGCTTATAAAGATACCAAGGATTTGTCAGTGATGTGACGGACTTAACTTGTCTCCGCTGTTTACAATCCACTTTCCCGGCCTGCTTTTCGCGTACTGGTGGTACATGTCCCGCGGACCCTGCTCTATACTATGAAACCCACCTGGGTTGACTTGACTTTAAACTTGTTCTGCTTTAGTTTTCTTCTACGCCAAATCGCTTCGCTGGAAATAGTAGATCTATAAACTGTGTTGTGAGCTTGTAGATCTGGTATTTCCCCCAGAATTGTGGGAGCGAGGATTCAAGTGGTCAAAATCCAAACCTCTCCGCCCTCCCCTTGCAGATACTGCGGGACCATCGGCAGGTGGATGAGCGGCTGCTGTGCCCCCCCTGGTGTGTGACGGTCAGGGTCATAGGTCATTCCTTCCAGCCTGGCAAAGAGCACTTCATTCCACACTGCTCCCTGCTGCACCCATTAGTGGTAAATATATATATGTCTATTCAATGTCTATCTGTCTGTCTGTGTGCCCCTCTCCCTCTTTCTCTCTCTCACATCAGAGTTGACTGCAGAAAGTAGTTCACCCAATTTTCTTTATACAAAGAACCATTGAAGTCCATAATTTATTCTGACCCCTCCCTGAAAAGTCCTATCTGTCCTTACCCCTTAGCCATAATTTATATATTATGTATAATTATTATGGACTTAAATGGTTCCTCGTTTCAACTCTTCACACACACCACATGACTGGGGGAGACTCAAAGATCACTTCATTGATGTGGTTGACACATGCTGTACTACTGTAGGTTTTCCCTGCGCTGAGTGTTCCCGCCTACCGGACAGTGCTGCTCCACAACTCTGGAGACCTGCCGCTCACCTTTTACCTGGACCCGGAACAGGTCCCGGACCACAGCCCAGACCGCACCCAGGCAGCCTCTGTGCTCGTGGTGCCTGGCTGTGGGTCGATCCATCCTGGTGAACACCAGATCCTTACCCTCGCATCCACCCCGACAGAGGACAGCCCCAAGGAGGGGTTCAGCATGTCTCTGCAGCTCAACGCAGCCAAACACACACAGGTATACCCGACATGCACGCACGCACGCACGCACACGCACACACGCCCAGGAGACTAACACACAGGTATACATGGTTGCAAGATAAGTTTGTATTTTTGTTTGCAATTTTCCATGTGTGTCCCCTCTAGGAGTTAATAGTGGTCAGTGTGGCAGAGCAGCCATGTGTGTCTATGGAAGCAGAGAGTGGTCTTTACTTCCAGCCCACAGCGGTGTGCTCCCAGTCGCAGCGCTCCCAATCCATCAGGAACCTCAGCCGCCTGCCTCTGAGGTCCGTGGTTGGACTTTATACACAGTATCAGTAAAGATGTATAGAGCACCATTGGTGGGAAACAAAAAGTACTCACATTTTGTACTTGAGAGTAAAAGTAGGCTACCAATATAGAACTGTTACAAGTAAAAGTATTGGTATAAAATGTACCAAAAGTAGAAAGTACTCTTTATGCAAAATGTCTCATTTCAAGTTTTCAAATGTATGTAAACATCTTTTGAAAATAGCAGATCTACAAGTTCACAATGCGTCGCATAGCGACGCATTGTGAACTTGTAGCTGTCAAATAAATGTAGTAAAAATGCAATATTTGTATCTGAGATGTATAGAGTAGAAGTAAAATTATTGGTCGGAGATTGGAAATACTCACATAAAGTAAAAAATAACAAAAAATTGTGTGCAGTACTTATGCAAATGTATTTAGTTACTTACCACCACTGTAGAGCGCCAGTGCTTATTCTGCTTAATGGCCTTTATTGACATTTGCTATAGGTTCCAATGGAGGATTTGTGAAGAGGACCAGAAGATCATCGCTGTACACCCAGACTCAGGGGAACTGCAGCCCAATGAGAGTGCGGTCAGGGACTGAAATATTATACATACTCAAGCTTAATATTTGAATATGAAAATGAATATGAATTTTTAACAACATTCTATAACACTAGCGTTCCTTATTGTGGGGGGTGAACATTCAGTGAAAATAGCTGATCTTGTAGAAAGGGGAAAAGGACCCTGGTCAAAGACCTTCATAAGGTATGTGATTGAATGTATTTTTGTTTGTTCATTGTCGGTAACCCAGGTTCAGACGTGGTCCTTCAGCCCGTTGGAGGAAACAACGCACACGCGTACATGTGACCTCACTTTCTGGCCGACCCAGAACCCTGGGTGTAAGGAGTCCAGTCTGTCCCTTAAAGTTACGGGAATGGGGGCCAAAGGTGTCATACAGGTGGGATCTGTGTGTGTGGGAAAGTTTATTTAAAAAATCAGAAATTAATTTTATTAACACTGCTACCAAATGTTGGTATGTTGGTACCAGTACCACTCACTTCAAATTTGCATAGTCCAGGAAGATTGCTTCTATATCCTGCATATTTTTGAAAATGTGTTTTATAATATTTTAATAAAATACTGTGAATTGGTCAGTCTCTATTGAGAAAATGTGTTATTTACATTTCGATTCAATATAACTTTTGTTTGTGTTTAAATGGGCCTTGCCTTTTGACCGTGTTTCCACTCCAGGCGGAGAATGCTGTCCAGGATTTGGGGGAGATGCTGGTTGGAGGCTGTCAGTCATTTGAGATGCCTCTGGTCAACAGAAGCCTATGTGCTGTGACCTTTAGTCTCACTGCACAGCAGACACTGCAGGATAAAGAGCTTATATATGACCCCGACACTGAACCCAATGGTACAGTATGCTGTGACCTTTTGTCTCACTGCACAACAGACACTGCAGGATAAAGAGCTTATATATGACCCCAACACTGAACCCAATGGTATGCTCTGAACGTGTGTGCGTGAGCCCGACAGATTAGGTGTTAGGGTATCGTTATGGGCAACTCATTTTCATCTATGATTTTCAATTGTGTTAGTATTCATAAAAGAAATATTCTTGCATTTAAAGTTTAATTAGGAGTAGCTGTTATTATTCTAAGCCAGTGGAGCAAACCTTTGCATATTATGTATTGTTGAACAACAATACAAATCTATCCATTTTTATCTAAGGTTTGCCCAAGGAGCTATGGAAGCAATACAGTATGTCACCAAATTTAGCAAAAGTGTGGACATGTGTAAGACTCTAGTGACTGCAAGGATAAAAGAAAGTTAGACTGATACATAGCATCAGTATCAGATGGTGATTTGTATTACTACTAGAGGTGCGTGTCACTACGTGGCCCTCACACCTATGTACATCGCACTGCCGATCCGACCAATATGTCTGAGCCATAGTGTTGGGGGCTTTGCCAGAATACCTGTTGTACCGGTCTTTTTATTTGCATTATAATCCCCATAGGGGGATCTTAGATCACCTCATATAAGAACTGTGTTTGAAAAATAAACAAATCATCCCGGCGGTTTCACTCATATGCATATGAAGAATCAACTGATACTAGCGATAAAACGCTGATGTTACTGCTGCCGAATTTGTTACATTTTGGCTAGGAACAGACTGTATCAAACTATGAGTGACTGTCATAAATGATACAGACAGACAGACACCTCCCCGACAATATCGCAGAGACAGTTTATTTATTTTTGGACCACAATTCTTATAGAGCACTGAAGTCTGACGTCACTTTCAGTAGAGGGCGTCAGTCCCCAGGTTCATGTATTTTTTTAGTTGCATTGTAATCCCCATAGGGGGGATTTTAGATCGCTTCATATAAGAACTGTGTTTGAAAAATAAACATGTCATCCCGGCCGCTTCACTCATGGATATGAAGAATCAACTGACTGAGAGAAAATGCTAATGTTACTGCTACTGAATTAGTTACATTTTCGCTAGAAGCAGACTGTATCATATATGAGTGACTGACTGTTGCAAACGATACAGAGACACCTCCCTGACAACAACGCTGAGACAGCTTGTTTATTTTTGGACCACAACGCTTATAGTAGACGATATTAAGATCACCCCATGTTATTCTCCATAGAGAAATTACTTCCGCAAACCAGGGGAATCGAAGGGATGAGCGAGTTACGTCAGAACTTCGGTGCTCTATATGAGACGATTTTAAGATGACCCAATGTTATTCTCGATAGAGAAATTACTTCCGCAAACCAGGGGATGAGCGAGTGACATCAGGACTTCGGCACTCTATATGGTCATAGCGGTCGGATCTGGCAACGACATCAGTCGATGTAGAACATGGACATTATTGTAGTCAACGCACTACACTGCTGTAAACTATGCAGCTGTAAACTATGCTGCAGTAAACTTTGTGTCGTGTGATGTTTTGTTTCAGCCTTCCAGATAGATGCTGCCAGAGGAACCATCGCCTCCTGCTCCAGAATGCTGGTCCGATCCACTGTCACACCACACAGACGGGGCCGCTACCAGTGGACCATCAGCTATCAAACACTGAGTTCTACAGGTATGTGCACGGCACTGCACACACGTCACATTCTCACACACACACACACACACACACACACACACACACACACACACACACCAGTAGCGTTTCCAGGAATTACATTTTGGGCAGGCAAGGTGTGTCGTCGTTGTCGTCCCCCACTCCCACCCGCACAATCGGAGAGATATACCTGCCAGACGAGAAGGCTACAGAGGCTGAAAGGCATTGAGGTGATTGAGGGCTCTACGCGCAACGGCCAGTCCACTGCCCACTAATAGTTCTCAGGTCTGGTGTTTGTCCTCTTTTTTTTTTTTTTTCTCAGTGTATGGATAATTGGACAGGCAGAAATTACACAGGAATGAGCAAACAACACTTTACACAGACCAATTATATTTGTGACACAAACAAATCAACTCACAATGAGATCATATGCACATAAGTAGATTGAATAATAAATACAGGCATTGGAGAGGCCCCTTTCTATCAGTCTCTGTCCAATCTGAGAATCCCATCTGCAAATAAAGGAAAAACAGCGCCCCCTGTTGTGAGTAAACTGTGTCGTGAGAAACTAGTCTCTCTCTCTCTCTCTCTCTCTCTCTCCTCCCCCCCCCCCCCCAGGGTGTGTGTTATCAACTATGCAGATGCTGTGTGAGGTACGTGCGGAGGGAGTGTTCCCCACCCTGCAGGTGACGGACGCCCGCGGCGACGGCAGCGTAGACGGGCTCAGCAAGGTACGACTGTGGAACCTCTTCTCATTGGATGGGCTCAACGAGCACCTGCTCTCTAGCCCCGCCCCTCCAGAGCTCACCTATGGAACTCCCACAAGGCACAGGTTAGGTTGCTGCGCACAATGCCACGACGCATCAAATGATGTTGCGCTCATTCACGACTCCTTGTGTGAAAGTAACAATGGTCTTAATTATTGCTGCAACTATCAATTATTTTCATAGCAATTATTCTATCGATTTGGTTTATTGTATTAATCGAATAATTAGTGTGGTTGTGCTTTTTGTAACCTTTTCTGTAACCCCAAATGTCAATTTTCTGTATCTTTTCTGATTGGACAATATAATGTCCAATCAGACAGGAGTGACATCACAATTGATATGTAATATAAATGGCAAGACAGAATTCATCAAGAACAGACAGAACATTCTAGCATGAATTACAAGTGTGCAAATGTCTTCCAACATGAAGAACACAGAATACATGAAGACTTCAATACAGAATTAATTTCCCAGCGGAGTCGAGTCAGTGCAACCACACTTGCAATTTCCCAGAATTGCACCTTTCTAGTTGAGAGTTGTAGTAGTGTACAGTATAAACAGCAGTGGTGGAAAAAGGAATTTCAAAACTTACTGTACTTGAGTAAAAGTATTGGTATCAAAATGTACTCATAATGTGCATAATGTCCCATTTCAAGTTTTCAAATGTATAAAAATCATTGCGATGTGACGCATTGTGAACTTGTAGATCAGCTATTTTCAAATGGTTTGTAATAACCAAAATATACAAAGTAACTACCGGTAATAACTAAATTGTTATAATAAATGTGGTGGAGTGAAAGTACAATATTTGGACCTGTGATGTAGTGCAGTAGAAGTAAAAGTATTGGAAAGTGGAAATACTCAAGTAAAGTACAAATACATAAAATTGTTACTTAAGTACAGTACTTAAGTAAATGTACTTGGAAATGTACCTGGAAAGTTACTTTCCACCACTGTCAATTAGCTTACATGGTGTGTGTGTGTGTGTGGGTGTGTCTTTCTCTCCAGTGTGCGTCGCTGTC
This sequence comes from Protomyctophum parallelum, assembly GCF_964188405.1. Taxonomy (NCBI): domain Eukaryota; kingdom Metazoa; phylum Chordata; class Actinopteri; order Myctophiformes; family Myctophidae; genus Protomyctophum; species Protomyctophum parallelum. The sequence goes on along the minus strand of NC_139707.1, from coordinate 24,036,119 downwards.
CCTCCACCTTCACAACAGCTGTGGTGGATGTGAACTTCAATGCAGCGCCACTGGGCTCGGAGCCCGCCACTGTTCTCCTGCTGTTTGACAACCCTGGATCTATCCCTGTAGACTGGTAAGGCTGGAGGGAAACCTCGGATCTATCCCTGTAGACTGGTAAGGCTGGAGGGAAACCTCGGATCTATCCCTGTAGACTGGTAAGGCTGGAGGAAAACCCTCGATCTATCCCTGTAGACTGGTAAGGCTGGAGGGAAACCCTCGATCTATCCCTGTAGACTGGTAAGGCTGGAGGGAAACCCTGGATCTATCCCTGTAGACTGGTAAGGCTGGAGGGAAACCCTGGATCTATCCCTGTAGACTGGTAAGGCTGGAGGGAAACCCTGGATCTATCCCTGTAGACTGGTAAGGCTGGAGGGAAACCCTGGATCTATCCCTGTAGACTGGTAAGGCTGGAGGGAAACCCTGGATCTATCCCTGTAGACTGGTAAGGCTGGAGGGAAACCCTGGATCTATCCCTGTAGACTGGTAAGGCTGGAGGAAAACCCTGGATCTATCCCTGTAGACTGGTAAGGCTGGAGGGAAACCCTGGATCTATCCCTGTAGACTGGTAAGGCTGGAGGAAAACCCTCGATCTATCCCTGTAGACTGGTAAGGCTGGAGGGAAACCCTCGATCTATCCCTGTAGACTGGTAAGGCTGGAGGGAAACCTCGGATCTATCCCTGTAGACTGGTAAGGCTGGAGGGAAACCCTGGATCTATCCCTGTAGACTGGTAAGGCTGGAGGAAAACCCTGGATCTATCCCTGTAGACTGGTAAGGCTGGAGGGAAACCTCGGATCTATCCCTGTAGACTGGTAAGGCTGGAGGAAAACCCTGGATCTATCCCTGTAGACTGGTTAGGCTGGAGGGAAACCCTGGATCTATCCCTGTAGACTGGTAAGGCTGGAGGGAAACCCTGGATCTATCCCTGTAGACTGGTAAGGCTGGAGGGAAACCTCGGATCTATCCCTGTAGACTGGTAAGGCTGGAGGAAAACCCTGGATCTATCCCTGTAGACTGGTAAGGCTGGAGGGAAACCTCGGATCTATCCCTGTAGACTGGTAAGGCTGGAGGGAAACCCTGGATCTATCCCTGTAGACTGGTAAGGCTGGAGGGAAACCCTGGATCTATCCCTGTAGACTGGTAAGGCTGGAGGGAAACCCTGGATCTATCCCTGTAGACTGGTAAGGCTGGAGGGAAACCCTGGATCTATCCCTGTAGACTGGTTAGGCTGGAGGGAAGTCGTTATAGTAGAGCAAACTGGAGTGTAGATGTGAGTTTGTTAAAGGTCTGAAAAAGTTTGTAAATGCTGCTGTAAAACAGACATGATCTATCAAGGAAGGAACATCTAGGAAGAATATCTCAAAATAGAATATCTTCCCTCTACCAATTAAATGTCAGAATTGTCTATGAATATTATTATGTTCAAAGGTACTGGTATTCAGGATTGGGCCTATAAAACCGAATAGAAAGGTTTTCTGGTCTTTTGTGTGATATGCTTATTTATGCATTCTCTTGAGTGCTATGAAGTGGTGTTGAGCAGAACAGCGTTTTTCTTGTTTGTTTTACTTTTTACTTTTTTTTCTACTGATGTTCTGACAAGATTGTCATACAGACAGACCAGTGGTTCTCAATGTGGGGTCCAGGTACCTCTGGGGTCCTCGAGGGGGATCTAGGGGATCCCCAGCTAAATTATTGATAGTTAGAAACAAAAATGGACCCTATCTAATCACTGCGGTGGGTTAGAGATTAGAAAACTACAACATTACGTCACTCGCCGTGGTGATAAGCTATCACTGCTCACTGACACATCTCTCACTCTGGGGCTATCGCCTCGTTCATTCAGCGTTAAATGAACACTGATGATAATACAGTGTAGATTGAGGTCCCAGAGATAAACTATCGTATGAAACGGTGTCCTAATGCAAATCAAATTGGGGGTCCTTGAAATTTAGAAAGGATGTAGAATCACTGATGTCCTGTTGACTGTCTGGCTTCTCCTCTCCTCCCAGGGCATTCTTGTTTCCAAAGGACCAGCAGATAGAGTTGGAGTACTGGACGGAGACCGGAGAGTTCAGCAGCACTGAGCTGTCTCAGATGAAGGTTGAACATGATAATCTAGTCTCTTTGTCAGACAGAGTTTAGACATAAAATGTTAACAACAAAAGAAAACTAACTAAAATAAATCTAAACAATAAAACACAACTAACCAAAATATTTTTGCATAGTCTACTAGAACTATCAAAAACATTAAAAATAGATGGGTTATGGGTTATTACATTTGTTGCTAGATCCAGGACAACCATCTGTTCAGCATCTCCCCCAGCTCTGGAACTCTGCAACCTGGCCAGCAGAGGGCAGTGCACTTCAGCTACAGGTCAATGGCAGTACTATAGAATAGGATATTATTTATAATTGTAACTTGTACAACTTATTTAGATAGGATGACAGTAATGTTGTTATAAGTGTTTATCTTATCTCACTTCTCAGGCATGAGTTTGTAGGAACAGACCGACTGCCCATCCTGTTTAAACTCTCCCACGGACGAGAGATTCAGGTGAGGCTGAACTCTGTATTCCGTCTAGAAATAAAGCTCAAAGTCGTACAACGATGTACGTTTCTTTTTTTACCATTATGAAAACTGGTTCTTAACCCTGTATTGGTTAGTATTGTAAATAGATCAACAACAGATCAACCCAAAACCTTTCAGCATAGGCATTTAAGCCTTTATTGATAGGACAGTAGACTGACGAGAAATGTGAGTGACACGCAGCAAAGGTGGTCGGGATCGGGATTCGAACCTGCGACACGCTGTCAGGCTGGCATTTCAGGCTAGTGTGCCCGTACCACCACGCCTGTGGCCCGGGCCCTTGTAGGATGTTTTTAACTGTAATCTGGAACTTAATTGAATGAATACAACTTTTTTAACCGCTCTGCATGGTAAAGTGTTATTGGCTGAAGCTCAAAGTGCAATATCATAGGGGTATATATCATGGGTAGGACATAAATATTATGGATTGCAGTTTTACTGTTTAATTATATCTCGAGTTGTGTACATAGTATGTCCATGTACTGTGCGTTTGTGTGTGCAGTTGAACTTCCAGGGGGTGACCGTGGAGAGAGACAGACCCTACCTCCACTACACCTCCAGTCGACATGTTTTCACTCCCATAGCCATCGGAGGGTTCAGTCCACCCAGACAGGTGTGTGTGTGTGTTAGGGAAGGTGCTATTAGTGCATGTGGATATTTATGTGTGTGTAGCCTCGGAGACTGCAATAAAAAGAAAAGCCTGGGAAAACGAGACACATTTCCTGGTCTAGGAGTGGGAGTGAACTACAGTGCAGAGAGGCGTCGCTCCAAATTTGGTGACGTCAGTATTCTGCGCTGTTTTCTCCCGGGGAAGAGAGGAGAGGGGTGGAGGGAAGCGGGACCAGGCAGGCAGGCACTCAGATCGGTGAACCTATAGAATCCACCGCCGTGATCCTGGCGGCACCCGCCCCTCTAGACCAGAAATCACGCTGGCTGGGCCAGGCTGATGTGTGTGTGACTGTAGCATCATCATGTGGCCTGCTGTCCGCAGGTGTACGAGCTGTATAACGGAGGCGGGGTACCCGTCCATTACAACGTGGACACAGCCCCCTTGAAGCAGCTCCAGGTGGACAACTTCAACCAGCCAGTGCTGTGTTGCCTTAACCCAGAGGGAGAGGTCCTCCCCGGGAAGACAGCCCAGCTGGAGTGGCTCCTTGCTCCTCTGGAGGCCAAAATGTACCGTGTAAGTGGAACCAGTTTGGAACGTAACTAAGTACATGTACTTAAGTACAATTTTGAGGTATTTGTACTAGGCCTATACTTTTACTTGAAATGGGACATTCTGTATACTGAGAACCATACTTTCTACTTTTGGTACTTAAAGTACATTATGATAACACAAATTTTACTTTTACTCAAGTACATTTTTAATTCCAGTCTTTTACTTGTAACAGAGTAGTCCTACATTGCAGTAAAAGTAAAACATGTGAGTAGTTGTAAGTGCCATTTGAGTCTCCTAATTGTGGCCAATGATGTCCACTGAGGGGTGTGGTCAAGTTCAGGTTGCCATAGTTACAGGGAGGGTATTTAACCCTCTCCCTAATGAATTGCAGGTGTTGTTGATAGGAGGCAAACTGTTTTCTGACTGTGCAGACAGGGACTGTTGCATTCACCACGTTTGACTGTTTGTTACTTATGTTATTTGCATTCAAAGTATAGGATTTTGTAAGGTAAATAAATATAATTTAATATCCACTCTACGAACATTCTGGACCTCAGTTCTTTCAGCACACGTCCAAACTTCATCCTCAACCGTCAGCAGCCAGTAGCACCTAATATAGGGATTTAGGCACTACATTTAGTCAGAATACAGCCTCGGTTCCACGCTGGTTGTCTATTGGGAGGCAACTGGCAAGGGGAACCACCGGGGTCGTTTACAATTACAATTTAGGCATTTAGCAGACGCTCTTAATCCAGAGCGACTAAGCAAGAACAAAAAAAGCATGGGAATAGATCACATAAAAACATTTATCAAGAAACATGCGTAAGCTAAGAAAGTAACAGTGGAATATCTATATAATGAAGCTATACATATAAACTATACATCTATACTACTATGCTATACATATGTACTATGACGTGCTATGACTACATACAATGCAATTATAGTGCTGTCTACATAACATGCTATAAGTCTGTATCAAATGCTATCTAAGTCTACAGAAATGCTATCTAAGGGGGTAGGGTAAGTGCTATGGGCCATGATGGAGTCTAAAAAGGTGGGTTTTCAGATTACGGCGGAAGATTGGGAGTGATGCTGCAGTTCTGACTGCAATGGGAAGTGCATTCCACAGTTTTGGAGCCAGAAGGGAGAAGAGTTTGGGACGTGTGGAGCGTTGTCCCGGCGTTTTTAGTGAGGGTACTTCCAGCTTCCCTGTGTTGGCTGATCTGAGTGCGCGCGAGGGTTTGTAGGGTTCGATCATACTTGCAAGATATGGGGGAGCCATACCTTTGGTTGCTTTGAATGCCAGCATCAGAGTTTTGTATTCTGTGCGGGCAGCAACCGGGAGCCAGTGGAGGGAGCGGAGCAGGGGGGAGACATGTGAGAATTTTGGCTGGTTGAAGACCAAGCAAGCTGCGGCATTTTGGATCAGCTGGAGAGGCTTAAGTGCACATGCTGGTAGGCCAGTAAGGAGGGAGTTACAATAGTCGAGTTTTGACTGGATTAGGAGCTGGGCTGATTCCTGGGTGAGGAACGGTCTAATTCGTCGTATGTTAGAGTGTGAACCTACAGGATCGAGTGACAGCTGTGATGTGAGTTTTGAACGAGAGCTGACTGTCCAGGACAACACCAAGATTCCTGGCTGTTGGGACAGACGTTACCAGGGCCTTGTCTACGGAAATAGTTAGCTCCCGCATAGGGCAGGACTTAGCTGGGAAGAAGAGAAGCTCAGTCTTGTCTGGGTTCAGTTTGAGGTGGTTGGAGGACATCCACTGTGAGATGTCAGCCAGGCATGCGGTGATGCGCTCTTCCACCTGAGTGGCAGAGAGGGGGAAGGATAGAAACAGTTGTGTGTCATCGGCGTAGCAGTGATATATTGTGAGCAGAGATGATAGTGCCAAGGGATTTAGTGTACAGTGAGAAAAGGAGGGGACCAAGTACAGATCCCTGTGGGACCCCAGTTTGGAGGGTTCGGGGGGATGATAACAGACCTTTCCAGGAAACCTGGTAGGTCCGGTCGGTGAGGTAGGAGGAGAACCACTTTAGTGCCGTTCCACCGATGCCTAGATCCGCTAGGGTGTCTAGGAGCAGCTGGTGGTTCACTGTGTCAAATGCTGCCGATAGGTCTAGGAGGATCAGTACTGCACAGTGGGAAGCAGCATCGTTTGGATTGGACTGGACAGTGGACACAGTACACACAGACAGGGCGTGTGTGTGTGTTTGGTGTGGAGTGGACGGATCTGCGGTGGAGAGCCAGCAGTGAGCAATCGTCTACAAGCAGCTGCTGTTTGGGAGGTGGTCGATTTTAACCCGGAGCTACAGGGGCGCTCACCGAGTGACGTCGGCAGCACTATACCGCAGCAGCAGCCAGCCCAGCACCAGCAGTGGGACCGCACGGAGCTTGCATCTCTTCAAAACTGACGGGCGTTCAAGTGTGTGGTATAATTCAGTGGCACATGGCCGCCGCCGGCTGTTACAATCTTAAGTCCAATGCATTGAACACACTTTAACAGACTTTGCGTGTTTTGGACAAGAGTCACAAGACTGTAACATGGATGACTGGTTGGATGATGAACCTCCAATACCTATTCAGAAGATAATTAACTACCATAGACAAAGGTATTTTGAAGCCAATCGGGACGGGTGGTTGTATGGCCCGAATTGCCATGATGATGATGATGTTGTCATCATATTTGATAGTGAGAATTGTGTTGCTTCTCATGACTGTGACAAAGACACTGGGGCTGAGGCTCTTTAAGCAAGTCTCTGACTCATACACCCTCTCTAAGTAGACAGTTTATGTTTGCAATTTTGAATATTGCCTGAGTTATGAATGCTTAAAAGGTTTTGAATTTTGGTTGTTATTTAATGGCTCTTTGTATTTTTATGTTGAATTGCTCTGTTTTCACACCAGTAGCAATTAGGGGTGGGTGTGTAAGCGCCATTTGAGTCTCCTAATTGTGGCCAATGATGTCCACTGAGGGGTGTGGTCAAGTTCAGGTTGCCATAGTTACAGGGAGGGTATTTAACCCTGTCCCTAATGAATTGCAGGTGTTGTTGATAGGAGGCAAACTGTTTTCTGACTGTGCAGACAGGGACTGTTGCATTCACCACGTTTGACTGTTTACTTACATACTGTTACTTATGTTATTAGCATTCAAAGTATAGGATTTTGTAAGGTAAATAAATATAATTTAATATCCACTCTACGAACATTCTGGACCTCAGTTCTTTCAGCACACGTCCAAACTTCATCCTCAACCGTCAGCAGCCAGTAGCACCTAATATAGGGATTTAGGCACTACAGTAGTAGTAGTAGTAGTAGCTCTGCCCGAGCTCAAAACCCATTTGACTGAGCGAGCAGTAACATGTTTGGATTCCCACGTGGTGGTGGGAGAGATCTCTGGGTTTGAAACTTGGCCGTTGCACAAGGCTCCTTTGAATTTGTCCATGTTGTATTGTTACACCCGCACCAAGCGAAGCGGTCATATTGTAAAAGCTAAGCTACACATCAATTACTCTTGACAGTTTAAAACTAATTATTATTACAATTGTATTGTACCACTTTAATCCTGCTGTCCCTATTTGTGAAAGATTAAAAAAAAGCTGATCTACAAGCTCACATCATGATTCGTGACACGTGAGATTATAGATTCTCTATTTTAGAAAAACAAGTTACAGTGCAAGATCAAAGTTATGCAATATGTTGTGCATTTGTAGTACTGTACTCTGTACTGTATAAACACACACCAACATGTCTGCTATAATATGCATCCTTCTCTTTTCTTCTATCTGACATCAAGTACTGTCTTTGTTTTTATGTCTCCAGGTGAATGTCTCTATTCACATCCAGGATGGGGAATCCATGGTGGTGAGCTTTGAGGGTTGTGGGTTCGATGCTCGGGTATCTTGTTCGCCGGATCCTCATCATTTGCACGATGCCCAGCCTTCTGTGCCCTGTGTCCAGAGAGTACCCTTACCTGGACAGGTAACTTGACTATAGAATTGTGTGCGTGCGCGTGTGCCCACACACACCTCATGCATGGGTGCTTGCATAATGTGCATCTGTGTGTTTATCTTTTTGCAGGTGCTTTTCCTGTCAGAGGAGAGAATTGTGCTTGGTGATATCCCAGTGTGTTCCCGCCCCACTAGAATCCTCTTCCTCAACAATGTGTCAAACACCGACACGGTGCATTATGCATGGGACAACCAGCAGGTAGGGGTCAGCCTCCCAAAATGCAAATAAAACTAGAAACAAAATTTCAATAAATCTTTCTGGGTGCCTGAAGCTCGCCAAGTCTGTGCAGCATTTGAGCCACGGACCACCATTTGATGACATTCATGTGTGTTCGTGTGCGTTCGTGTGCACGCGTGTGTGAGAGGTGGTCAACTTGACCTTGAATAATTAATAATGTATCATTTCACCTGGGCTACTCTCGAGGAAACGGCAAAATCGAAAACGGAAAAATGCGAAAACGGAAAAATGGCACAATCGAGAAAACGGCAAATTCGAGAAAACGGCACAATCGAGAAAACGGCAAAACGGCACAATCGAGAAAACGGCAAAATCGAGAACGGCAAAACGGCGAAATGCGACAACGGCGAAATGCGATGAGAAATAATGCGATGAGAAATAATGCAATGAGAAATAATGCGATGAGAAATGCGATGAGGAGAAATGCGATGAGAAATAATGCGATGAGAAATGCGATGAGAAATGCGATGAGAAAAGCGATGAGAAATGTGATGAGAAAAGCGATGACAAATAAAGCGATGACAAATAAAGCGATGACAAATGCGATGAGAAATGCGATGAGAAAAAAAGCGATGAGAAATGCGATGAGAAATAAAGCGATGAGAAATGCGATGAGAAAAAAAGCGATGAGAAATAAAGCGATGAGAAATAAAGCGATGAGAAATAATGCGATGAGAAATAATGTGATGAGAAATGCGATGAGAAATAATGCGATGAATAATGCGATGAGAAATAATGTGAGAAATGAGGAAACAAATGGGAAACAAATAAGGAAAAAAATTGGAAACAAATGGGAAAATAAATTGGAAACAAATGGGAAAAAAATTGGAAACAAATGGGAAAAAGAATTGGAAACAAATGGGAAAAGAAATTGGAAAATAATGGGAAAAAAAATTGAAACAAATGGGAAACAAATGGGAAAAAAATTGGAAACAAATGGGAGAAAAAAATGGAAATGAGAAATAATGAGAAATGAGGAAAAAAAGAACAAATCTCAAATTGAACAAAATCTCGAAATGCGATGAGAAATAAAGCGATGAGAAATGCGATGAGAAATAAAGCTATGAGAAATGCGATGAGAAAAGCGATGAGAAATGCGATGAGAAAAGCGATGAGAAATGCGATGAGAAATGCGATCAGAAAAGCGATGAGAAATGCGATGAGAAATGCGATGAGAAAAAAAGCGATGAGAAATGCGATGAGAAATAAAGCGATGAGAAATAAAGCGATGAGAAATAATGCGATGAGAAAAAAAGCAATGAGAAATGCGATGAGCATTAAAAGAAATTGGAAACAAATAGGAAAAGAAATCTCAAATCGAACAAAATCTCAAATCGAACAAATCTCAAATCGAACAAATCTCAAATCGAACAAATCTCAAATCGAACAAAATCTCAAATCGAACAAAATCTCAAATCGAACAAATATCAAATCGAACAAATCTCAAATCGAACAAAATCTCAAATCGAACAAATCTCAAATCGAACAAATCTCAAATCGAACAAATCGAATCGAACAAATCTCAAATCGAACGTCGAACGTGTGTGACAAATCTCACAAATTGAACAAATCTCACAAATTCAAATCGAACAAATCTCAAATCGAACCAAATTCAAATAGGAAATTCAAATAGGAAAAAAATAGGAAAAGAATAAGAAAAAGAAATAGGAAAAAAATAGGAAAAATAATTAAAAAAATCAGAAAAATAATAAGAAAAATAATCATAAATGAGAAATAATAAATGAGAAATGAAATAAAAATAAAAATAATCAGAAATGAGAAATAATAAGAAATGAGAAAAAATAAGAAAAAAATAATCAGAAATAAAATAAGAAAAAAATAAGAATAAAAATGAGAAATGAGAAATAATAAGAAATATCAAATACAAATATAAAAAACAAATATCAAATCGAACAAAATCTCAAATCGAACAAATCTCAAATCGAACAAATCGAATCGAACCTCAAATCGAACGTCGAACGTGTGACAAATCGAACAAATCTCACAAATTCAAATCGAACAAATCTCAAATCGAACAAATCTCAAATCGAACCAAATTCAAATAGGAAAACAATTGAAAAAAAAAGAAGAAAAAGAAATAGGAAAAAAAAAAAAATACAAAAAAAAAAATACAAAATGAGAAATAATAAGAAAAATAACAAGAAAAAAATCAGAAAAGAAATCAGAAATGAGAAATAATAAATGAGAAATGAAAAAAAAAAAGAAAAAAAATCAGAAATGAGAAATGAGAAATAATAAGAAATGAGAAATAATTATAAATGAGAAATGAGAAAAAATCAGAAAAAAATCAGAAAGAAAATCAGAAAAAAATCAGAACAAAATAAGAATAAAAATAAGAAAAGAAATGAGAAATGAGAAATAATAAGAAATGAGAAATGAGAAATAATAAGAAATGAGAAATAATAAGAAATGAGAAATGAGAAATAATAAGAAATGAGAAATAACTAGAAACAAATTTTCAAGACATTTTTCTGGGTGCCTGAAGCTCGCCAAGTCTGTGCAGCATTTGAGCCACGGACCACCATTTGATGAAATTTAGCCTCTCAGAAGGGTCCATTTGGTTACATGTGAGCCAGGTCTCCCCATTGACTTTCAATGGGCTATTTTGTCTAAGTTTATTGCGCATTACGTTGCCACCAACATTCTAATGCTAACATTCTAATACTAACATGCTAGAATGCTAACATTGTAATGCTAACATGCTAATGCTAACATGCTAATACTAACATGCTAATGCTAACATGATATCATGCTAAAATGCTAACATGCTGCTAACATGATAATGCTAACATGCTAATGCTATCATGCTAACATGCCAATGCTAACATGTTAACATGCTAACATGTTAACATGCTAATATGCTAACATGCTAATGCTAACATGCTAAGATGTCTGAGCTGTAAGGGTCCATTTGGTTTCGTTCAGGGGGCGGCCCGGTTCCGGCGAGCCACCCCGCTTCTGAAACGTTCGAGAAATGACAGAGTTACGTGTTTCCCCAATTTTCTCCATTAACTTTCAATGTGTGTGTGTGTGCGTGCACATGTGTGCATGTGCGTGCATGTGCGTTCGTGTGTGCGCGTGTGTGAGAGGTGGTCAACTTCACCTTGAATCATTAACAAAATCATTTTCACCTGGGATATTCTATGCGAATGCAACCACTATTGAAAGTTAAAAGCACACTGACTCAGTGAGCGACATTATGTCCGAACAAATTGCTCTATCGCAAAAAGTAAAAGTCGAATGCGATTTCTGTTTTCGCCGTGAGTGACCCGAGACATTAAGGTACGCCGTGTGCGATCATGGTATTGGTACGATAAAAAATGTGGTTATAAGAGTGAGTTAAGAAATTGTGTTTGTGATGAAAAAAATGCTGACTCATTCAGGCAGTTAACATGGAGTTTTATGACACATTATGATGGTACACCTGTCGCTTTCAGGGCTGTGGTTGTGACATTGGGTGAAAGAGACCCAATATTTTGGCCGTGAGGACAATTTGTTCTGAGATTTTCGGTACAGTCTTCACAGTGGCTTCTCACTCTGAGCCGGTCTCTCTCTGGGCGTGCGACACTCTGCGTAGAGATTTTTGCTCAGACCACACACACTTTGAACTGCGATAGCGGGCAAACCGTGCAACGTATTCGAATTTCTACGTAACGGTATGCCAGAGTAATGTGGCTCCAAAGTAACGTGTCGTTTTCTGTTTTTCCACGCGTTTCCCCATTGACTTTGAATGGGGCATTTTTCGCGTAGTTTATTGCGAATTACGTCGGCACGGTAACCCGAAATGGAAAGAAAATCACAAGCACACCATTCCCAGCCGAGCCGCACGTTTTGATGTATATATTGCGGGGCTTTGGTAAACCGTGCGGCCGGCTATAGAGGTCAAAGTTTCGGAACATATATTAGTACGATAATAATTAAGTATGTGTTGCGGATTTCAACCTGTGTTTCTGCCATTGCATGGCAGGCACCCAGAATTATAAAGTGAAGGGGACCCCCTGCAATTCAAGGGACTTATCCCCTAGTGAAATTTCTAAATAAATACACTTGCAGCACACGATCAAAAAGGAAAGGTCGCACACAAAGTATGTATTTTCATAATTTATATCACCACCCCTGATAGATGTTACATTTTCAATGCCAATGGAATGTAGAGATGGGGGTGGTGGGTATTCTGTGTAACTTCTGTGTAATCATAGGTCATTGCATAGTCAATATTGCGCATAGTCAACTGTTCTTAGTTTTATATTCACCTGAGATCTGAAAATTAAAGTGGCATTTTGGTTTGTGCAACTGTACTTGTACAACTGTAACTGTATGTAGGACTTTTCCACAATTTTACCATAGATTACCAATGATTTGACCAATACATTGTCCAAAGTGCAAAACTTTCAAAACAATTGTGTCTGTGCTTTGGCATTTGTGCTCATACATGTGAATGATATTAGGTGTGCAGGAAATTAAGTCTTTCCCACAGCTATAATGCCAATGTCTTTGTGATTGTGTGTATGTCAGGTAGTGCAGATCCACCCAGAGCGAGGCACTCTGTGTCCAGGGGAGGGCGCTCTGTTTGTCCTCACACTGACTGCCTCTGGTAGCCCAGCCATCTACCAGCAAGATCTCACCTGCCAGGTAACACATGCACACACACACACACACACACACACACACGCGACACACATGCACATGCACACGCACAATACATTCACATTCTTCCCTCCCCTCTACTCCAGATTACCCAGAAGGAAGCTCTAACTCGGTACCAGGATGCTTTGCAGCGCTGGGAGGAAGAGCAGGAGAGACAGCGGAATGAGTTTACCATCACAGAGAAAGACCTGAACGATGCTTCAGGGACTCCAGTAAACAAGGTTCTGCTGTACAGATTTGGTAGATCCTGTAACTGCCAAATGGCCCCTAATGATTCCTTGTTCACTCATTTCTCATCTTCTTTCAGGAACATCCAGTAGTCGTGAGGAGTGAGCTGCCAGTCAGGAAATTCAAGGTGACTCATTTTCATGCATTCATTTAGTTAGTAATTAAAATGCATATATATGCAGACAAATTACTTGAATATGTGTAGGGGAATCTGCATGCATATTGAAGACATGTGGCTCATCGCTAGATGACCTCAGTGTCCATGTTCATTTGGTTTATCTGGTAGTGTAGTGTTTCAAACTTAAGCCCATCACACACCGTCTGCGACCGCCGCGCGTCAAAACAGCCGCCTCCATTATTTTTAATGAACCTATCGCACCCCGGCGGCGTCCGACGCGCGCTGGCGCCGGTGTGTGTGTTGGGCTTTAGACATCATATTGACAATGAATAGAGCAAAGTATGAAAAATATAACTCGGCTTCTTGACCTTGACCACCAAATAGCACCATATATCAGATAACTGAGTTAGAGATCCAATAAATATAATAAATATGTTGTGATTTGACAATGATACTATTGAATCATTGTGGACAGAGTAACATACACAGACAGATAGCCTCATTACAATACTTTCACATTCGCTTCGTCACTCGACCAATAAACACTGTGTAGATGTTGTGTGTATGGCATAATAGCACTGTTTCCCAACACTTCGTAACACTTTTCCCCCCTCTTTTCCTACATTTGTTTTTAAGTATTATTTCTAAAATAACAAGCGTTCCCAAAATCATGAATTAAAAACTGATTTCAATTATAATTTTTTGGAAGAAATTCCCTAAATCAGAAAACAAGCTCACAATGCGACGAGAAGCTTGTAGATCTGGTATTTTTACTAGTTTGGGTCCTGGGCGAACGTCTAATTTCTCGTTTGGGTCTCCCAAAACATTGGGAAGCACTGTTCCTGCCGCGGCCTCTATCGTTCTCTCTCTCAATCCCAATCTCTCTCTCTCACCCCTCAGACTCTTCCCCCTATCCGTTCCAGCAGCAGCAGTGGCATACTGGCGGGTATGTGTGCCAGGCCAACGCGGGCAGAGCGGCGGGCACAGAGAGAAGCGGCAGCAGTATGGCAGCGTCCTGAACCCCCTCGTCCTTCTCTGCTGCATCTGGGGGTGGCGGCACGCTCCCATAGTCTACTGGAGTACCAGAAACTCTTTCCTGACCAGCTCAATAAGCACTATGTCTATAGGTCAGTGGTTCCCAAACTTTTTCATGTCAAGGACCCTTATTTTCATGACACTAATTACCCTGCTGACCTTCATTTGAAGAGATATGTCAGGGACCCCCATGAGAGAAGATATGTACAGCTCTAGCAGTGATTCTCAACCCGTTTCATTTCAAGGACCACTAGTTTTGACATGCATTATTAGTCTACGGACCCCCCATTTAATGGCATTTCTATCTCTGGGACCCACATTTATATTGTTAATATAATAGGTCCTCACAAAAAAAAATGGCAAAAACAATTTCTACTCAGTCTATGTCTCATTGGAGGGCTGTGGGCAGTTTAGAAACCGTCCTCCAGTGACCTCATTAGGCAAACCTCTTAAACCCCCAGGAGGGAAAATCTAAAATATCTGAGTTGGAACCTGAGACCTTGACCAGCCCCATTTACCCGCTGAGAGCTGTTCATGAGGTTATAGATTTTCGTGAGAACGATGGCTTCCATTTTCGCATTGCAACTTTTCAGGACTAGAAAGCCTGCAGTTTCTATTAGCTTGTATCCCCCAATGATGTGCTCATCCCGGCATAGCTCAAAAAGTGTTTGACCTTTTTTTTTAAACTAAAAGTTCAGGCTCTAATAGAGATGGTATTAACTAGTTGGATTAATGTTTCTTCATCAGACCGCCCCAGGATACGTCTCCCTGTAGCACACCTCTCCACACTGCTGAACTGCCCCCACTCACACACGGCCCTCAGAGACAAATCGTCACACAGATACTTGGCTCTCTGCTCAGGTAAACACTAATGCAGACACAGGTAAGTGCGTTGGTGGCCAAAGTTCAGGTTTGACATGTATTTCTGAGGCCTGGGATTAGGTATGGCATCTAACTCAAATTGTAGTAATTTGAATCGAAATGGCCATTGTGATTGGCTGGAAGTATGTGCCATTCTGCACTGCGATTGACTGAGCATCGCAAAACGGGTTATATATAAGTGGCAGATATTCCGAGCTCAAAATTTTAGGCTGGAATGTTCAAGTATAGGTTAATGTATCTACGGTAATAACGTACTCAAGTACGTTTTACTGACAGAGGAAAGACGATAGAGGACAGATCCCGGATCCTCCTTCACATTGGTGAAATGTACCGCATTCAGCAAAAGAAAGTAAAAGAATATCATATCCCCAAACGGTATGGACTAGTTTATATAAACTGAATATCACACCGCATCTCGATTTGCGTGTCCGTCTCTCCTCCAGGAGCGTTCTGGACGACCCGTCCTTCGCTCAGGCTCTAGTGGACGGAGTGTCGGAACCCATCCCTTACTTCAGCCAGCTCAGAGAAATTTCTCTGCCCCACGCCTCAATCTCTTCACCCCCCTCCCTCAGACAAACAACTCCTCCCCCTGCCTTCCCGTCAATCTCTTCACCCCCCTCCCTCAGAGAAACTCCTCCTCCCCCTGCCTCTCCGTCAATCTCCTCGCCCCCCTCCCGTGCCTCCTCCTGTCCCCCATCCGCCTACATTCATCCAACTCCCCCACCTCACTGTGCACCAGAGGGAACAGGGTTTGGGCGGAGGGAGCGGCGCCACACGGTGGCCGGTGGTGTGGGCGTTAAAGGAGGACCGTCGGGGAAGAGGCAGCAGACAAAGAGCATGCCACACATGCAACGTGCACAGAATACACATCACGTGCACGGTCAGCAGAACATAGTACACGTGGAGAATATGCAACACTCACAGTGTACAGAACAGCCGTCACAGTCGATGCAGGAAGACCCTGTGCAGGACAGCATGCGCAAGTAAGCAGGCTCTTTACATTGTTATAATAATCACTATATTTCGTTTGAACAATATGAATCATCCTATCCATAGTCACACCATTTGTATAGTGTGTTGTCACACTGACTGTGTGTGTGTGTGTGTGTGTGTGTGTGTGTGTGTGTGTGTGTGTGTGTGCTCCCCCAGGTCTCGTGAATTCTCTGACCTGTGTGAGGACATCCTCTTGAACACTGTACAGAACATAATGATGGAAGCTTTCCATGGAGAGCTGATCCTTACAGCACGACCCCGCATTATCACCCTGCCGCCTGTTTCTACCAGGTATACACGCACACACACACACACACCTACTTACCTGGAGAGTCAACAACGAATACAGTAGAAACTCAGGAAGAACGGGAGAGTTGCGATGTGTCCATGCAGGTACACGGTTACACATGAATTACGCTGACATCTAAGCTAGGCTGACGATACATTCATGGATTCAAGTTCTCAGTCGCTACGACTGATTTCATTCATTTGGATTCCATAGAAGCGAGCATGTCTTAAATGAAAGCAGTATTGCGCGGTGAAAATATCCGATCTACAAGCAGCAGAGCGACACATTGAGAGTGTGTTGGGCTATTCTTGCTTATTATTTTAAGATTAGAGCATTTTAAGTGGTCAAACTAGCAATATGTTTAGATGCATGTTCCATAAAACTCTGATGGTCTCAAAGCAAGCCTCAATCTGTGATTTCTTCACTTGGTTGGCAATATTTAATACAGCAGGAATAATATTACTATAACGAAATTTTACATAATAGTGCTAATTGTTTACGAAGCAGCCCTAGTGTCGGGGGGGGGGGGGTCCTTTTCACACCGTTTCACAAATCGCACATTAGGACTTGGGCATACGAGGTGTTTCAGTTGTGTGATTCTTTAGCTTTAATCCATGTACATTTCATGTTGTCTACTGCTATGTTGGTTCAGGAGACCACCAGGAGGATTTCCAGAGGAGTGGCTGAGTCAGAGAAGCACCTAGACCCAGCTAGAGTGAACAGTAGGAACCAGCAGGGACTGGACCTCCAGTCTCACCACATATCCAGCCTTCCATAGAGTTCTTAAAGGGCCACTTCACCGCCTTTTCAACCAGATTTAAGTGATGTTTAGGACACAAGAAACACTTTCCTGGGGGTTTTTTTATCTGTGTAATATCCGTTTTTTTGTTTGTTTTTTTACTTTGTTTTTATTTCAGTTTAGGCAACTTCACAGAATTAAAAGCATACATTTTTCTTACAACTGCTTTTTTTCACAATCTCAGCTGCTTCATACTTTCACAGAATATATATATACATTATACACTCATACACACAAAAACTTCACATACATTTACAAGTATTCACCATAAAACAAGGAAATAAAAAGTAGCGAGACAAAAACAACAGAGCGTCGACAACAATGGGAAGTGAACAATACTGAGGACAGCCATGACTGGAGACAGAGGAAAGCTTATGAGGAGCACACCAGAAGGTCTGGGGAGAAGTGTATTTGGTGAGTTGTTACTCGGGATTCCGAAACCTGCTACCTCATTAGTAGAGGCAGTACAGGACTCCATCTTTTACTAAATATGTTTGGTTGAACCTCAGGGCATAAGTAATTTGTTCCATCTGGTAAATGTCCCATATTTTCTCCACCCACATACTGTTTGGTGGAGCTGGTTTTTAATAATATGCGTGTTCATGACGAAAACATTTAGTCCTTCCTGGACTACATGTTGTCTCAGTAAGACAGCCCACATGGGGTGTCTCCCCTCCACAAGTGAACCAAAGCTAATATGGTCATTGTAGGAATTAAAAAATCCAGTCAAACCCACAGACTTATTCTTATTTTTCTGGCCATAGAGTGCACATTTCAAATTGTGCTATACTGTTATCTACTACAAATACTATTAACATTGAGTGATTGCAGTTTCTTCCAGCGGTGAAATGGCCCTTTAGAGCTAGACCAACAGGGAGCTGCTTGTCTTCTGTGAGGACTGGGGAGAATCTCTGGTCAATAAAAGCTGTTCACTGTTCAGCAAATAAAAATACATTACACAGACAATGGTCTATTTCTAGTTCATCCAGTGTACCATTTACCTCGCATTCTCTTTTACTTGCAGATACCTGACATACCTGATACAATAATTGTGTGAATATAAATCTTTCTGTGTACTGTATGTAGTACAGTACCATCTATTTTGTATGTGTACAATCAAAGGGTCAGACGCTATACAGTCTGTGTGTGGGATGTATTTAAATAATATTGTCACACCCCTGTCTTGGGTGAGGGTAGTATGTGACCTTTTGTACCCTTAAGCCCAAACCACACCATTGGGTCACTATGCAACTCCTTGCAACCAACGGTTGTGAACTTGCGAGGAGTTGCATGGCGTCCCATTGGTGTGGTTTGGGCCGTTGAATCACTTGGGTCGACGTGCAACAGGCAAGGCACACAGTTGGGCAGTGTTTTAATTTCCCAAGTTTAAAAAAAACAAGAGGGTTGCTCACACCCAGTTCCTGGCTGGTGCTGGACAAAGGTAGATACAGTGTAAAAGACAAAGAAGTCTGCACAAACAGCTCTGCTCCACAGTGTTTAAACTTAAAAACACTGTCGAGCAGAGCTGTTTGTGCGGACTTCTTTGCTTTTAATTTCCCAATTGACAACGTGAAAGTGCTTCGTGGTTGGACAAAAGTCCTTTCTCTCCATCCACTACCATTAAAATAAGGTGTTTTTCATTTGCTTCGTATTGATATTCTGTGCGTTCAATTCTTATTTTAAACTTGGTGTCAGTAAAAAGGAACATCACAGGTACAGTGTGGTGACTGGGCATATCAAGTTTGTTTTTAGTTTTTTCCAAAAAAACAACAACATAAACTACTGTAGGTGGAACTGTGAGTGAGTGATTATGCACACGCTCACACTCACGCGTCTGTTTTGTGTGTAGTAGTAGGTAGACAGACAACTGTAGCACCTGGCTAGGGTGATTGGGGTCCTTGATAAATAATTGAATACTTATTGTATTGTAACATACATGAAAACACAATGTTTACTGTTGTTTATGTGTTGCCACTATGTGTCACACTATGTACTGCATGGAAAATTTTGATTTCTTGGTTTATTGAATATTATTCAAGACAGTATTTCCTTAATCCTTTTCACAGACCCTTACTGGTTGAAAAGGCAGTGCATTACAACATGGACGACCAATCCAACCGTATGAAGATCTACACAGCAAATTACAAAGAATGAAAACAATAGGTAAGTGGACCTAAGTGGTGCTTATTTTGGTCATGTATGGCTTCTTATCTCACATTCAGTATCAGTATTACAGTACATCAGGGCTCCATGTTATGGTGAAACAATATGTTTATTATGAAATTTCCTTCTATTTCATTCTACTCTTCCATCTGTGTATAGACCATAAGATTGGAACAGTATGTACTTTGCTATGTAACATGGTGTCTATATCCAGTACAAACACAAACAACACAATAATGACTAATGAAGTGCTGCTTAGTTACAAAATAATACTTTGACTTTAATCAATTCAAAATGTAAAAGGAATCTTAAAAAAAGAAAGGGGTAAAAAAAACACAAACAGCATTGGATATAAAGTGCACAGGGACCAAAACATGCCTGCTGTCCTTTAAAATGTTAGAATGATAGAACTAGCTGGACACATAGTGTTCCACAAGATGGTGCTATATACTAACAAACTCCCCTGCATGCCCAGTTCTGTATAAGCAGAACCTTTTCATATTATAGAAACGAGAGTTACATATTATTACAGTCCAAATCAATTATATTTTTCTGTTGCATCCCTGAATGGGAAGAAGCACATACACACATTGAAATCTTTCATTTTCTTCATAAGAAAACCTTCAATTTTCTTAAATGATAAATTTACTTGTGGTACGGTAAGTGATATTTTATGGTTAAAAGAAGAAGATGTTTGTAAAAAGGTTAAATCAGGTTTGTTCAGTAACAGTGATCTCCCTAGCTCTGGGCCATAGCCTTGCTGCCGTGCGATGCCATTAGAGCTATGGACCAGAGATAGGGTCTCCCTGAATCTGCCGTGCAATGCCATTAGAGCTATGGACCAGAGATAGGGTCTCCCTGACTCTGCCGTGCGATGCCATTAGAGCTATGGACCAGAGATAGGGTCTCCCTGACTCGTGTATCCCGACCTGACATGCATTTTCTGTTTAATAAACGCTGGAGAGACATGGACTCCTGTTACTGAACAAACATTCTATAGTAATGAGTACTATCACAATATATCACAATATATAATAAAGAAAATCACGTACCCTACCTTTAACTCCACCAGTCAAAGCATTTACACTGCTCTCGTTAACTACAATCCAATTCAGAACGTTGATACATGATTTGGGTCAAGTTCCTCAAAACGGAACAAATGTCTAGAGAGAGAGAGAGAGAGAGAGAGAGAGAGCAGTAACTCAAGGGTTTTACTTCCCTGTCTGTCTGTCTGCCTGTCGTATATGCTCTCCTAGTCTCGCGTAACTATTCCACAATCTCCGAATGGACTCTGGAACTACACCTCCCGAAATCCAAGTAAGGAAGCTGCAATTTCCGTTTACATTTTATTTTTGAGGGGCACTAGCGCCTCCTATGCCCAGCTTTGTCTGTTTTGTCACACCCCATAGAGATGATTTGATTGGCTGAGCAAAGTACATATTGAGGATAAACGGTGAGGGCAGAAAAGTGAAGAAGGCAAAAGTGATTGGCCGGAATGACATTTGTGAGGATTTGATTGGCTGAAATGTGATGTATGTTAAGAGCGCCCCTCACTTTTTTTAATGATGAATGTGCGTGACTGTAGGAGTCTCCACTTCCGCTTTATCGCTTACTCATGATAGAGACTAATGCTCACCATTGGGCGAACTCATTACCAATCACGGAGTCAATTTTCATTTCTATGCTGATGATACCCAACTATATCTCTCTGTGGCTCCTGATGATCCCTGTGCTTTAGACCCGCTGTTGACCTGTCTGTCTAGCATCAAATGTTGGATGAGTGAGAACTTTCTCAAGCTAAATGAGGATAAGACAGAAGTTCTCATAATCGGTTCTAGTGAGCAGAAAGAATCAATAATAAGCAGACTTGGCAACCTGACTGTAGAAAGTAGCAGTACAGTAAAGAACCTGGGGGTTATTATTGATTCTGAATTGAATTTTAATTCACACATTAATCATGTTACCAAGATTGCCTTTTTTCACCTTAGAAATATTGCACGAATCAGAGCCTATTTGTCCTTGGACGATGCAAAAACGCTAATCCACGCCTTTGTTTTTTCTCGGCTTGATTACTGCAATGCACTTTTTTCAGGACTGCCTAAGAAAACAACTGACAGATTACAACTTGTCCAAAATGCAGCAGCCAGAGTTTTAACTAGAACTAAGATGAGAGAACATATTACTCTAGTTTTGGCATCACTGCACTGGCTTCCGGTTGTTTTTAGGATTGATTTTAAAATTATTTTACTTGTCTATAAAGCTCTCAATGGTCTCGCACCTTCCTACCTACATGACTGCCTGCCTAAATATGTCCCAAACCGCCCCCTAAGGTCTTCCACTGCTGGCCTGCTCGCTTTGCCTAAAAAAATGGCAACTAAAAAATACGGGGAAGCAGCTTTTTGCTTCTACGGGCCGTCGGCATGGAACAAGCTCCCACTGTACATTCGTCAGGCAGCCTCTGTAGACATTTTTAAAGCTCAGCTCAAGACCCACTTCTACAACATTGCTTTTAATTGATCTTTTCTTTTCTTTTTTTATTTTATTCATGTCCTCACTGTATTGCATTACTGCTTGTTTTTTAATGTCGTTGCCTTGCTTTTCTTTTATTCTCCATTGTTCTGTAAAGCACTTTGAGCTGCATTTCATGTCATGAAAGGTGCTATACAAATAAAGTTTTATTATTATTATTACCACTGAGGTGGTGGAAAATAATACAAATATACGGTATCGGTATGATACAAGAGAACTGCCTGTAACTTGTACGTTTTATTTTTGTAGAAGAGGGCAAACTAATATTGTTTATGCCTTTTACTTTGATTGAATAATTGAATGAACATGCACGCCGTAATGTGATTTGATTTGGGTGTGTTCTAAATAAAGTGTTTGTGTTGATTATTGTGTATTTTATTTGTATGTGAAACAATTATTATTGTACTGTAAAAAGGTCTCTTTTCCCTTCACCTTTATCCTTTTTAGTATAATACAGTAGTATTACATTAATACACGATAATCAACACTAACACTTTATTTAGAAGTACACACCCTAATCAAATCATAGTACATCGTACATGTGTGTTGAATCAATTATTCAATCAAAGCATAAATAATATTAATTTGTCTCTTGTACAAAAATAAAACAAGTTAGTTACAAGGCTGCATTCTGTCGCACGTGCCAAGCCATCATTCTCTTGTATTATTTATTTCCCACCACGGAGTAACCTCGCATCTCGGAGGACAGTGTCGGTAGGCCAATTAGAGGCATTAGATATATGCAGTTATAAATAATAGAGACGGCACCGGAATTCTCCTCCCATCCACTTGCATGGAGTTGCTCACTCAGCGCATGAGGTGTGGAAAAGTGGTGGGCTCTGCCCATTTTGGCCCTATCTACGTCATAGAATTACATTCAATTCAACAGAGCTTTCATGAACGCGCCGGGCCGAAAGCATGAACGAGCACCGCGAGTTGTGCGTGCATGCGTCACGTACGACTACGCACCCATAGTGACATAGATGGGCCCAGTGCCCCTCAAGCTGCAGTACCTACTTTCGGCCACCAATGTCCATTTCGTTTCAATCTTTCCTCTGGGTGGCCGCGGCATGGCACCAACATTGGTGCCATGAAGTATGCACAGTAGTGTCCTCCATGTGCTAAGCATGCAATACCAGATCTGGCCACTAGTCCAGGCTTCAATAATCCACCACGCTCCTAGGGGCTTGGTTCTATCTGTGTTCTACACGTCATAATGGATCCTGCAGCAAAAGAACAAGGAGGCGGCTACTTTGTAGTAAAGAAATGCATTGGCGGCGTGAGTGTGGAAGGGAGGCGGCTTTGGTGGCAGTGCAATGACCATTGTTCCGCGGGTGGTGTTGAGTCTCGGCGTGCGGCGCGACATGAGGAGATAGATCTGTAACGACGCGGAGGGTAAGTGTGTGACGTCACTGTCGTGTGAGGGCAGTGTGTGTGTATGGCAGTGTTGTCATGACGTAGCAGTCGTAGCTGTTGACTTTGGCTCCCTTATCCGTGTGTTGGGGACAACTTCTCAATTGTATATACTAGTCCTTACCCGTTGTGAGATATTTGCCCCCCCTTGTGGCCGTGAAGAGTACTGCGCCTGGGTGCGTTTGTAATTGACTAATAAATTAATTATTTGACATTAATGTTTCAAATCGAAAAAAGGGCTTTGTTACGCCCTCCATATTCATATGGTCAATGCCTGTGTGAAAAGTGGGAGTGATTGGTGCAGGCAGTAAGGAGTTACGGCAATGTTTCTGACAGACAGACACACGGACACACAGACATTCGGTTAATTATAGTATGATGATGATGATATACAGAGAGAGAGAGAGAGAGATTGAGATATGATTTATGGATGTAGTGAAAGATGACATGAAGTTAGTTGGTGTGAGAGAAGAGGACGCAGAGGACAGGGTGAGATGGAGGCAGATGATTCACTGTGGCGACCCCTGAAGGGAAAAGCTGAAAGGAAAAGAAGAAATTACTAGTTACTTTGTAGTATAAAACGTACATTAACCACTTCAGCCCTATACCTTTCGGCCATTTGAAAATAGCCGATCTACAAGCTCACAATGCGTTGAAATGGGACATTCTGCATAATGAGTACTTTTGGTACTTTATGTACGTTTTAATACTCTATTGTGCTGATTTTTATTTCCAATGGAAACCTCATAAAAAACGGGGTCGTATTATAATCGGGCTATCGGGGACTAGACTATTTGACATTCAACATTGTTTCCACAAATGGGGGTCATCTTATAATCAGAGTCGTCTTATAATACGGAAATAATAAATATTATTTGTTACGCACTTTATATTTGAAGCCAAATTGAGTGCAAAATTTGAATTCCGGACTTTTACTTGTAACAGAGTATTTCTACATTGCAGTATTGTTACTTGTACTTAAGTAAAACATTTGGTTACTTTTTCCACCACTGCGTAGTAGTATAATAGGTAAGGTTGCTCTGAGTTCATCATGAGGACCATCTGCAACCACTATCACCAGACCATCTCCCTGTGTGTTCTAACCATCTGCATGCTTCGCTGCTACACTTTAAAATCCCCAGCGTTCATTCAACTCAGAGAGTGTACAAATGGACCATTTGTACACTCGGGAGTTGCATGAACTCTCAGGTTTGTGACAGTGTACCTCTTTATGTTTATTGATTTTAACACAGAGACATTCAACATACACATAATATAAACAAACAAGAAAACAGCTCAGACACAAAATTATAAAAATGAAAAAACTGACACATACAAATACATAGTAAGAATAAGAATAAAGGAATTGTCTTCTGGCCATCGATAGTCTCTTAATAAACTGTGTACCTCTTTGCAAATGAGCAGTGTCACCACAAGCCCTCTAGACACACATTGGACAAGGAAGAAAGCTGAGAAAGCCAGAGTTTTCAAACGGTGAGCGGGTCTGACCAGATAAGATCAGTTCTAACAAAGTTACTGCTCTGCCGGTAATGATAATGAATCAGACTGCACAGTCAGCGTGCATGTGGTGTGCGTTAAGTTCCATTTATGATTCGTTGAATGACCTTGTTGCGGGCTATAAAAAGCCAATCTATAAACTCACAACGCATTGCAAATGCAACGCTTGTGAGCTTATAGGTCTTATTTTTGGTCATATGACTGTGTGCACACACACTTGTGTGCACACACAGTGTGTGTGTGTGTGTGTGTGTGTGTGTGTGTGTGTGTGTGTGTGTGTGCGCGCGCACAATGTATACCACACCCACACAATGTATACCACACCCACACAGAAAATATACACCACACCACGATTGGGCCAAATCTAATCTAATAACCCCACGTTCGGCAGCGTTGTTATCATTATGCATTATTGGATGTGATGCATTTGGAAGTTATGTCTGTCTCTGTCCGCTACGAGCTATTGCTGCTGTCAGATAAGTTAAACAAAAAAACAAGAAATATATCTCCCAGGAGTCAGCTTCTCAGCACAATCAAGAAAGGAGGGGGGGGAAAAGAGTTGCCATTCCCAATTGATTCACATACTGTATATTTGTGAAACTTAACAATGGGTTCCCTGGCAGCTAGTGCTATGAAACTCATACCCCCACACATAAAGCCACAATCCAAACTTTGAATTTGAATGCAAAAAACTTTTACAAACATCAATATTGGATTTATGAGGTTTTCACACAAGCCATTTCCAATAGCTGTGCCTCTGTTTGAGGAGGGTTATTAGCTGCAGAGGGGCTGATCTCAGAATCATTTAAAACTTTTAACACGTCGTTATGGTCTGAATGCGTAATCTGCACTGGAAACACTCGACTGTGCCACAGAGGACTGCAATCTTGGACAGCAGCGGAGTGTGTGTGTGTGTGTGTGTTTGTGTGCGTGTGTGTGTGTGTGTGTGTGTGTGTGTGTGTGTGTGTGTGTGTGCGCGTGCGTATACGTGTGTGTGTGTTCACGAAATGTGCACGTGTGCGCACACATCTGTGTGAACAGGAAGCCTGTCATGGAAGCAAGCCTGAAGCATAACGTGAATTCAGAATGGTAACTCATGAGAGTATTTGGTTGATCTGATGAACTAAAGATATACCATAGGCCTATTTAACCTATTAAGAAAGTTGTATGGAAAGTTAATAAGCTTATACATTCTGTAACTCAAAATAAGTCTAGAGTCCACACTAAATAGAACTTCATCAACAATACCTTCATAAACGAACAGCTTCAAAATATAAAACCACAATTCGAACTGGAGATGTCCTATTTGAGGACACGTACGACAGGATCTCTTAAGGTCACCTCCAGGTCAGCCCAGGTCAGAGAGAGAGAGAGCATATGTACTATACATTATACCATAATCTATTCTTTCTGGGTTGAACAGCCACAGCTAAATCCGCAGTGTTAATTTGTGTAAATTTTTACGCATGCAGACTTTACATTAGCGCAGAAGATTTTACTGTGTAGCTGGCAGTTGTCTGGATGAAGTTTGTCTTCATTGCTTGCTGTAACAAGACCATCACTTTACATAACTTCATTTTCTTCTTCCTTTCCCCACAACAGACTTTCCGTTTCTGGACATGTAAAATCATGTGGCAGCGGGCGGTATCAATATGTTATAATAGAATCTCTCTCTCTCTCTCTCTCTCTCTCTCTCTGCCAGTTATGGAGGAATTCCATGAACATTTCTCCTGGGGATTCCAGACATGACTGTGGTTTGTTTTAAAAAGGTTAGGGTCGTCATGTGTTTTTGATTTAGACCTAATTCAAACTCTGCATATAAAATATTACGTCTGATGGGATTTCTAATCATTTTCGCTGATAATCGCCCGGGAATGCATTTCATGGACTTTTCGCGGCACAACAGGCGGAGGCACTTTTCTCGGATTGAAGGAGCGCTTTTTCACTGAAAGCAAAGTCAGCCCATGTGTGGCACAGAGAATATGTGTGTTATGTGAGAGAGGAGGGGAAAGTTAGAGTGAAAAAGAAAAGTAGAGAGATAGAGAGTCAATCTGAGAGGTGCATTCTGGCAGACAGTAGGAATTCATTTCACGCCCAGATGAAAGCAGCGTAAAGTGTGTGTCTAGTGCGTGTATATAGGTGTGGTAGCACATTGGGGTCTAATGTATACTTTGTTGAAAAGATTGTATCTTTGCTTGAATATCAGTTATTATAACTTATAAGTGGCCGTAGCAAATATTCATGTCAAAAGCTTGTCATCCTTCATCAGCAGCAAAATTTCCCACATGCTTTCTTGACCTGAGGTCAAACACGGTCCTCATTCCAGCTGTTTGCTATTTGAGGAAATCCTGATTTGAAGAGCATACCTGCTTACAAGAAGTACACATACTGTAGGTGTGCTAGACAGCGCCCAGGTGTGAATGTGTGTAACTGTACACACAGGTGTCAACCCAGGCACTGGTGGGAAAAAAATGACTTGTGGGTACACAGCCAACTTAACTTAGGTAAACAGAGATTAGATAAATGTCTTTGATTCAACATGCCCAAATGTTAACATTGTCTCACTCCAGGGATGCCAGAGGAAACATCGTAACTATTCGAAAGTTCTGTTGTGCTGTTGTGACTAATTTGTCATGTTTTGAGTTCATGCCCAATTCTTCATCTGTCAGATGTAATTTCCCTATTTCACTACACAATATGCCCTCTCTGTCTACAGTATACTATCATATTGTATAAAGCAGAGGGGGGAAATCCACTGGTGTGGTTTAGACCATCCCAGCCAACATCCCATCAGAGTACTGGGTTTTGGACCCATTTGGCAGAATGCCTTATGAATCCATACAAGCCAAATGCTGGGTCTCGTCAGGGTTGTCTCCATATAGTGCAATGAACCAAAGCCTCGGCATAGAATGAGATAGAAACCCACTGAAGATGCATGTTTACATATCTCGGGCTTGAGCTCTATGATTGAGGTGCCAAAGTAATCTTTTGAGTCATTTTACTTCTATTACTTCACAGTGCTGATCTTAGAGAACTGTTAAGACGTGGCCATTGAGAGAAGGGACTCGACCCAATGAAAACATACGGTGTGGTATAAGGTAATACTCTATCAGACAAGAGCTGGCCTGCTGTTTCTGGCACATCACCAGGCACCTCAGGGTAGAAAGTAACTAAGTACATTTACTTAAATACAGTACTTAGGTACAAATTTGAGGTATTTGTACTTTACTTATATAGTATTTCCATTTTCCAATACTTTTACTTCTACTTTAGTTACTAGTTACTTTGTAGATTTGGATTATTATTACAAAACATACATCAACCACAACATTTCCGACATTTGAAAATTGCCGATCTACAAGCTCACAATGCATCGCATTGCATTTTTACTTTTGGTACTTTTAAGTACATTTTGATGCCAACGCTTTTGTACTTTTACTAAGTAGTAAATGTTGAATAGTGGACTTACTTACTTCTACATTACAGTATTGATACTTTTACTTAAGTAAAAAGAAATTAGTACTTTTTCTTTCTATCTACACATAAAGGTGAAAAACTTGGCATGGGCTGGGCTTTGAACCCATGACTATTTGTGCATATCTGTCCTCACAGGGGACAGTCACCTGAAGGACATCGTTTGTCCCGTCAGTGTCTATTCCCAGCAGACATGTGGCCAGATTATTATAGACAACACATATTCACTTTTTCTAGGTTGGAAGTCAATTGTAGAACGTTTCTGTTCATGAGGGAGGCGTGGAGCTTTCATGGGCTAAGCATACACGTTGAGCAGAACAGTGGTTCTCAAAGTGGGGTCTGAGGACCCCCAGGGGTCCTTAATTGGTTCCAGGGAGTCCCCCAGCTAAATGTGTTAATATTTCATCAAAATCTCTCACTTTAACTCCGGCTATTTCAACAGATTTATAAGCTCTCAATGCATCACCATGTGATCTGTGGAACATTTTTTGAAACATTTTAACAGGGAAAATCTTGTATGGGGGGGTCCCTGGCAAGACATATTTCCAAATACGTATCAATTTGGGGGTCCTCCTTGACATGAAAACATTTGAGAACCGCCATAGAATATGATGTATCCACTGTGTTCAGGCTGATGGCCATCTGGATAGGGGCTGTGTGTGGAGTATCTCTTCCCAGCAGGCAGCTATAGCTGTGAGCCAAGGCCCCAGGCCCAACACCCTGCCGGACTTTGAAATCAGATCTTTATTGTCCATAAAGCCCCAGCCAAGTATGAAGAAGAATCAGACCTCCCTAACTAAACACACTCACCCCAATGGACAGAACCAGGGATAGAGATGGAGAGAGAGAGAGAGAGAGAGAGGGGGGGGGGGGAGAGAGGGGGAGAGAGAGAGGGAGAGAGAGAGGGGGAGGGAGGGGGAGGGGGAGGGAGATGGAGCGAGTGGCAGTGGTGTAAAGTAACTATGTACCTTTACTTAAGTACTGTACTTTACTCCAGTATTTTCGATTTTACTTTTACTCCTACTCCACTACATCTCAGAGGCAAATATTGTACTTTTACTCCATTATACATTTATTTGAAAAATTGTATTACTATTTATTTTGTAGATTTTGATTATTATTACAAACATTACCCACATCAGCTCTATACACATTTTGGACATTTAAAAATAGTCGATCTACAAGCTCACAATGCGTCACATCGCGCTATTTTTGTACATTTGATAAATTGTGAAATGGGACATTCTGCATAATGAGTACTTTTACTTTTGTGCTTTAAGTATATTTTGATACCAATAGCCTACTTTTGTACTTTTACTCTAGTACATTTTGTCCGGACTTTTACT
Organism: Protomyctophum parallelum; assembly: GCF_964188405.1. Taxonomy (NCBI): domain Eukaryota; kingdom Metazoa; phylum Chordata; class Actinopteri; order Myctophiformes; family Myctophidae; genus Protomyctophum; species Protomyctophum parallelum. The sequence goes on along the minus strand of NC_139707.1, from coordinate 24,006,619 downwards.
TGTAACCTTTTTTACTGTACTTTTCCCACCCCTGGTGAGCAGATAGTACTAGTACAAAGAGTTGTAGTGTCCTGGTGGTCATGTTCACAACTATGCTCTCCAGTTATATATAGATCAGCAGTGATAACTCAATTTTCATAACTTTCTAACTTTGTTACGGATGCTCCCGTACAGTTCACATAATTACAGTATTATCGGATCATTCTGACCCTCTGAGAGTCTGAGGAATAGAAATGTCTCTGAAAGAAGAGAGGGGGGAAAAAAGATTGGTATGTATTTAATGTGCGTTAATGCTAACTAATTTGTCACTTCTGTTCGCTTCCAAACAACTGGGAGAATGTGGCCAAGGAGAGAGAGAGAAAAATACCCCGTCAATACATGAAAGAGAACAATGCAAACAATGTCACGGATTCCCAAACTTTTCCATGGTAAGGACCCCAGATCTCCATTACCATATATGGACCCCAATAGTTAAATGTGTCATGATTTGATACGGTTTGAGCTTGTAGATCATAATTTTAATTTTTTTTACATCTTTGACAATAACGATAATGAGCAAAATAGGGACATCAGGTCAAACTGGCACAATAATCGTATGAATTGGATTAAAAATGTTCTCTGTATAATTTCTTATAATTTTTTCCATCGTTAGACACAAATAAATATCGCTTTTGATCATAATAAGATAATCAGTTTAAGATGAATGCTGGGCCTGATGTGGGCCAGTAATAGGCCTCTGGTGAAATGTCCCGCGTCGCCCTCCCTCCCCCCTTCCTGGTACCCTACAGCCTACAGCAGCCTCCACTCTGAAACCACTGAGATAAGTAACTGAAAAGGATGCTTGAAATGGAGATGCTTAAAGTGCACATTGGACCAATATGTCAGACTTGACTTTGGTGCTTTGTTACATTGCTCCATTCACATTCTCATCCCCATGCTCTGCGAGATAGAGATTTCCCAGTGATAAAAAGCGTTTAAAAAAATAAAGAAATATTGTAGGCATAAAAGTGGAAATATATTCTACATCCCAGCTCGGCTCATCTCAGTGTAGCCTCGGCAGTTGAACCGAGGTAGCCTGAATGCACCTGGAGCACGAGAAAAGCCTCCATATTTCATCTTTGAAGTTTATTGTTGCAAGCTGAATTACAGCGGGGTACAGTATGTATGGAAGAACGTACTGACCACAACATAACCAGAGGCCCACATCAGGCCCAGCACTGATCTTAAACTGATTATCTGATTAAGATCATAAGCGATATTTATTTGTATCTAACGATAAGCTACCCAGTCAGTTCTGTTGATGAGTGTTTGCAAGTATTTTTGTCTTCTGCAGCATCATATGATGGAGTATTATACATTAGACATGGCAGTGTTTGTCTCAACAAAAGTTAAGGTTTCAGTTCACAGGTCAAATCAATTTAATATAGAAAACATGAATGGGTAAAATACTGCAGGCTAAGAAAAAATAACAAGCCAAATAGTTCATAAGCTATACAGAAATCTAACTTGAAATGTTGAATTGTATGGAAAATACTAAAGACATATTTACAAATTGTAGAGTTTAGTAACAGCATGACCTCGTCCAAACTTCGCTACGGATACTTGGGTAAGTAAATAGAATGTGCATTGTGTGTATGAAGCAGCTGTGTATGATAATATTTGTACAGACAGCATACCCACTTTGAAAGCATATATTTAGCCGAAGATTGTCATACTCAATCAGCGTTGTCCCAGCTGTTGTTAGACCACCAACTCGGTAGAAAATATACAGCGTAGTCCCTCTGGGTTATGGGATATAAGCAGCTGAGAGGCTTGTCCCTCCCAGTGATGGGAACAATTATGTAATTTAAGTATGGTTTATTTGATAGAGTATACAGACAGACTGAAAGGCTAGAAGGGCTTTTGTGAAAATAAGATATTTAAAAACAATGAGGTGCGTGACAGTACCCTGTAAATATGTGACAGTATTTCCAGATATGTTATCAATATATTTTATTTTTGTGTTTCTAAACGCTACATGGATTAAATGTGTTGTGATTGCCATTTGGGACCTCTCTTCTTCTCACTTTGGACCCCTGCGGGGTATGGCAACATGCAAACAGATAAAACAGATAAACGGAGACAAATGTCTGAGGCGTAGTGTTGAAGAACATCGAGTCCTGTATACATATTTATACGATGGCCGCTGGATAATCAATACAGTATTGTGAAAAATATTATCGTGATTCACAAGAGTCACAAGAACAATGTTGGATTATTTTACATGCATAGATGTTCAACTATGGCAGAACATTCATGGTCTTAAGTTTGACTTTTCCTTCACTACTAGCCAGTAGCTAGTAGTAAGTAAGCCAAGAATCATTTAGAACATCCGTCTAACAGTAGAATATCAGGTACACTATAGAGTGCTATGTCTACACAATATGCTATCTAAATGACATAAGTGTAGCCTTTGCATATACGCCTGCAAGGTCGTCGAGGCTAGGGCAAGTGCTACGGTCGGCAAGTGCTGCGGGGTAAGGTGTAGTTCGGGTAGCAACGGGAAGTTCATTCCATAGTTTTGGAGCCAGAAGGGAGAAGAGTCTGGGATGTGTGAAGGTTCTGCCAGCCTCCCGGTTGCTTTGTAGGCCAACAGTGTTTTGTACTCTGTGCGGGCAGTATACACTATACACACACACACCCCCCCACACACACGCGCACATACACACACACACACACACACAGAGATGGATTGGACTGCAGCCTCATGGTAAAAAGCCAATTAATTTGTCTCATTCACAAGCTTTGAATACTGTAAGAAGACACACTGTCTATTCACAGCTTAGTCCATATATCATACATAGATAAATGGTACATAGACCATGTTTCCATATTTTTACAGAACATTACAATATTACAGTTTTAAAATTTTAATTGCATTAGCCTAGCTATTTATTTTCCTCCATAGTCATTACAACATTTCCAAATTGAGCAGTTGATAAGTCAAGGATGTTTGCGTTTAGTTTGTAAATCAATCTTTTCATCAGAGAACATTACAAATATGTGTGTAAAAAGCAATGAAAATTTAACTTTTACAAAGAATTGCGGCACGGTGATATTTAGTGTGTTGGATTATCTATGTCAAAGCAAGTGCACCATACTGAAATTAATGGAAGCCAGTGGCAGACAAACTACTGTACGGTATGCTATGGAAAATGGTTTGCAGCTAAGTATATTAAAAAGTGAGAATTAATGGGCTAAACTTGCCAGACCACCTGTATGGTCCTTGAAATTTTGCTGGGACACGCTAGATCCCCCTCAAGGACCCTGGGGGGTCCCTGGACCCCACCTTGAGAACCACCACTGGCAGAGGCTGCTCTGTGACCTTGTGCTACTTGTGTTACCGCACTGGCACGTTGTGAGGGCGTATGAAGGGGCCCACCAGGGCCACCACCTAACCGTGATTAGGTTCAGGAGCGGAGTGTACTGGGACTGGGGAGGTTTAAGGTGAGGATTTGGAGGTAGGGTGGCATATCTGAATGCCTCCATGATTATAGTGGAACATGACTGTGTTCTTTTGCCTTGTGTGTTACAGTTGTGATTGATTGCATCACTGTGTAGGAACGAAGTGGGATGTCATGCAGAGCTTTTATGGGCGACAGCAGAGCAGAGGTGTTAGATTTCAATGGATGTGCCCTTGGCCAGATAGGTGATAATAATACTACCCACCAGGCTATGTGTGCGTGCGCGCGCGTGCGTGCTCGCACACACACACATACACACACACATGCACGCACAATTGTCTGCGCACATGCATTGGCTTGCATACAAGCGTACACAAATGCATGCGTCCTAGCAACAGTGCAGGCCTATTGTTTATGTGTTGTGTTTCTACCTGTAACAGCCCTATGAGATGATGTTGGTTCTCTTAATGGTGGTGGGTGGTGGCTGCAGACACAATAGTAGTCTCCCTACTGACATCAGTGCAGTGCTGCACACTTTTTTCCAAACAATTCCTCTCGAGGGAGGAGGTGCAGCACGGTGTGCAAAGGGTACAACATGTAATGACTACAGTATGTGTACATTTTTAGACAACTGGCATTAATCAAATTTAAAGAAAAACAAACTAACCCTAACCCCCATTTTTCATCATTGTCCTGAATAAAAGGATGTACCTTGGTGACAACAAGCAGCCTGTAGCCAGAATAGAGCAGATGAAAAGGGATCCAGTGTTTCTTTCATTCCAGCATACCACTTATCATCCGATAGACTATTGGAACATCTCAGAAATGTGTTATCACACACCTGTGCTGATCTCACCTCATTCCATAATCTCTGATTTCGGCTATGGCAGTGTCTGAACCCTGAGTCTGACAAACAAACGCACACACACACAAACACACACATAGGCGCACACACACACACACACACACACACACACACACACACAGTCACACACACACACTCTCTCTCTCTCTCTCTCTCCCCACCCCGCGTGTGTGATATGCGCGCGCACGCGTGTGTATGGGTTTGACTCGCCGTCACCCCTGAAAGCCTAACTTTTCTGCTCCCAGCAGGTCCTCTTCTAAAAACTAATTGCAGTTTCTTTCTCTTTCTGAGTGACAGCGAGGATTTCGCTTTGCCCGAAGCGACGTCACCCCAAGGTGGAAGATGAGTGCATTTTTCCTCCCTCTATGATCCAAGGAAAATACACTCTCGCACAGTGAGTCGCACTGCAGAGACTGTAGTACAGACAGACGCGCGTTTTGACGCCCGGGCTATAGCCTACCTGTGGCCGGTGAGTGTGAAGTTGTGAACCAGAGCGCGTATTATGGACTTCCAACCCCCAGCCAGCGCCAGTATAGACCAACATCTCCCGTGACATTTGTACAGTGCACGTCAACATTAATACAGAACTTTGGTCTCTGTGGAGTCTTTGATTTGTTTTCACTTTTTTTGCCCAAAAGTCTGGCTTCATTCCATCAGCCGCGGGGCTCTAAGTGTCCTCACTGCCAGATCTAAATCTCTGCGCTCTTGGAATTTGGGTAGGCTATTTTGCAGTCAGGAGGGTTTATACTTGCTTTGCGTCACCTCTATTTCTCTCTCAGGACTTCTTCAAAATTCAGCGGTGTGCTCCGATAGTACAGCTTTTAAGGACAATGAACTCGTTAACTACGCATTCGGTCACAGCTTTCTCTCTAGTAACCTCTTGACCGAGTTGACTGATTGATAAGTAGGATGCGCCTGGAAGAAACGGAGTTGGGCACTTGGGTGATTGACTTCTTGCGCACTTGCAGACAGAGCATTATGACTTGGCCGAGTGCTGGATCGTGCAGTTAAGAACCCACCACACACGGATGTCCCATGTTTTTCCACACAAAAATCACCGCATTCGGCGTTGTCTGGGCTGTTAATTTAAAACTTTTTTGGCGAGTCATTCTCCCCTGAGGATTTGCTACGTTCACCGCATCATGACGATTCCACTATCACGAATCCAACTTGCCCTGTTCTTCATCTTGCTCTGCCCCGTAAATATCATTGGACTCTGGTGGTAAGTGGTTTATGTGTATTTACCACGTGTTGGAGGATAGTCCATAATCATAATAATGTCAAATGTGTCGGTTGTCGAAAATGAAAGATTGAATGAATGTTCGGTTAGCAGACGTCCTCTCTCACCGGTCACCGCTTATACTTTAATCACGTTCCCATTGCTTGACCAGACGTTACCTTACCGACATATTTTAATAGTTTAATTTCACCCATATGTGTTGTGGTTATTGTCATTTTGTGTATGTCAAATATTTTTGCTGTCTGTTCAGATTCAAATTCTCCAATGCCATGCATTGGAGAATATTGTACCACTGAGGCAAATGTTTCAAAAAGTAGGCTATATATTGGGATAAAATAAATGAAGTATAGGCTATATGGGCTAAAGAACACTATATTTAAACTGTTTAAGATTAGAAATAGCTTTCACATATGTATTATTGGCTACAGCAGATTCATTTAACAGCAATTAGGCTAAGTAGAAATACAAATAATATTATATTAATATTTTATTATTAATTATTAGTAGCTGTATTAATAATAATAATAATAATAGGGTAATAAAATATATAATATATTGAATATACTGAAAAGTTATTCATAGAATAGAAAATGTATATAAAAATAATAATTCTTATAATTCTCATTATTTATTAGATAAATTTTCTATTCTATGAGTTACTTTTCAATATTGGACAGGATCCATGAAGTGTCACAATTTTATTCCTCATATGTGAGAGAGTGAGAGAACCACATTTTATTGAGTCTGGTTCCCAGGGCGAGAGAGTAAATGATGAGAATTCGGTGTCCCGCCTCTGGTTGAAAAAGTAGAAAAAGTAAAAGTCCCGATCTGGTTACACTGTGTCTGGTCAGTGAGGAGCTGCTGATCTGCATCTCCTGGAGAGAGATGGAGGAACAGACAGACAGACATACAGACAGACACAGAGAGGGAGAGGGAGAGAGAGGGAAGAATTTTAAGTAAAGCCAGGGAACGGAGAGGTTATGAGAGGGGTGAGTCTGAGGAAGAGACTGAGGGAAATAGACAGAGGTGAGACAGAAGTGCAAGAAGGAGAGGAGGAGAGGAGAGATATGAGGAGGGTCAGAGTGAGGAATGTCAGGTGGCCCTGGAGGCACTGTGGATATGTCATCATAAAACAATCCGTTGGGCTGAGCACCGCAAGGTGTGTGACAGTCCGACAGACAGACACCAGATCTGTTGATAACACCCCCCCTTCCTCTTCCTCTCTCTCTCTCTCTCTCTCTCTCTCTCTCTCTCTCTCTCTCTCTCTCTTTCTCATCATCTTCTTTTAACTTTTGTCTTGAAAGATTTCAAGAACGAGCCCTCTCTCTCCCCTGCCCATTTCTGAAAAGTAATGACGTTTGAATATAAGCTTTGTATTATTATTTTTTACACCAGTGAATCGTCGTCCTACTGTTCATTCATAACCCAGTCGAGGTCAGTGGGGGTAGCGGTGTCACTGAGGTTGTGTGGGTCTACTTGTATGCTCTAGCACGCATCGCAAATGCTCAAATTATTAGTATTACTGTAAGTACTGCATGTCTCAAATGGGTTGAGTTAACAGACTTAAATGAAATCATTCGTTTGTTGCTTTGTGCAAGCAATAGTGTTGTGGTTGTACCAGGCCTGTATTCATGCCATTCTACAATTCCTTTGTGCTCCAGTTGGTGATTTATGCTGATTTTGTAATCCAAGGAAAATTGTTAAAATACAAAAAAAATGTATGACCATTGTAACAATATGTTTCAATATCACCACCTTAATCCTATATTCATCAGGTACATACAATGACATTTAGGCAACTTGATTTAACCAATTTAAACCTGGCATCCCTATTTTGGCCATGTCAAAGGCAAACATTTTCAAAATGGTTAAATCTCAATAATAATAATAATAGGTCCCTAGGATAGAATCATTTGACATGGGGAGGGGGTAATGGGTCAATATGGAGGACTGCAATATTTACCTATTATCTTACCTGTGTTTCCGTATGCGACAGACGATCAATCATTTGCATTAATTGTTTTCAAAAAGCCAAAAAAGTTGTAGTGTAGGAAGGGAGAGGGAATCAGAATGGAGAGAAAAGGAACTGCAGTGGTACATCTGGTACCACAGATGCACATCATTATTAGGGGTGGGTATTATGGGTGTAACTCTATAACAGCGATACGATAACGATACGATACATGGTTACCTTGATTATATTTAAACACACCTTGACATGAACACAGAGAATACACACATTCTTCGATAGACATGCAATATGGAATGGAGTAAAAGTAAATATTTTCCTTTTTTCTTCTTAAAATTGCTAAATACAACTCACAAGTATACTTGATACTATGATTCAATACCAATTATTTGCATTGCAAAACGATACAAAGTCAAACCACTGGTCAAACGATACGATTCTTGCTGTTTAATATTGATAATATACTTCTAATTCTTGAAATTAAAATCGACATGTTCATTTTAGTTACATCTATTCACCGTCCAGGGAAATAGTACTTAAACGCTATATTTAGTTGAGCGCAAGGGCCCTATACTAGCCGCCCTCCTGTTTCACTATACACTAAATATCCTTGCCAAAAATAAGCGATCTACAAGCTCACAGTGCATCACAATGCAGATCTGCTATGTTCACTGAAGTCTGCCTCAGAATAGGGATGCTAGGGGTTCAAGTGGGTAAAAACAAAATGGTACAGGAGAGTGACATCAGTCTTGGTAAAATAATTCCTTCCTTTGGAAGGGATAGATTCTATAGGGAAGATTTATGTGCTCATCATCATCTCTCCTTGTTAAATTCCCAGTTTGACACCATCACTTAAGTTGTCCCACAGGGCAACGTTATCCGATATGGTTATAGTCTGTAAAAGCTGAGTTTACACTGCCTGTTTCTATGGAATCACATCAAACACCTTCAAGGATTTGGTCTACTCAGCCTGGCTGGCTCGCTGGCGGACTGATTTGTCTGCCTGACTGACTGACTGACTGACTGACTCACTAACTAAATGATTGACTGGCTGGCTGGCTGGCTGACTGACTGGCTCACTCAGTTATTCTCTTATATGCTGTTGCTTACGTACGCACGCACCATGCACGCACGCACGCACACACACACACCCGCACGCACGCACACACACACCTCACACACACACACACACACACTCACAGACACACCCCACGTCAGACTCTGGTGCAGCTGGGGTAAAGCCACACCTGTAGGTCAGTCCCCAGTCTGCCAGGACAATGATGCTCTCTGTTGAAAGCTGCTGGTCATACCATCATACATCTCTCTCTCTCTCTCTCTCTCTCTCTCTCTCTCTCTCTCTCTCTCTCTCTCTCTCCCTGCCTCTCCATTCTCTCTGTCTGATATACACTGAATACTTATCATCTAAAGACACATTGTCATTGAGAGGAGAGAGTGAGCAGGGGAGAGAGGGGGGGGGGGGGGGGGGGGAGATGAAACACTGGTAGATACTGTCCTTTCAAAGCCTTTGCTGATTAGGGACTTCTAATCACTTGGCCTGGGAGTAGAGAGGAGAGCACCTCACTGGAGGGTGGAATGCCTTTGCTCTCGTATACAACTTGTCACCACGGCACTCAGGAGGGCCATCTTCACGGTGTGTGTGTGTGTGTGGTATAGTGCAGACTTGGCTGGCAGCCTACTTGGAGTGTGCCACAAGCCCACAGGTGTACTGATCTCTCCCTCTGTAGTGTGTGTGTGTGTGTGTGTGTGTGTGTGTGTGCGTGCGTGCACGTGTGTGTGTGCACGTGTGTCTGTGAGTGCGTGAACACATTTACTCATATATGCATGCAAGCAAGCGTAGGAGATTGCAGATTAACCATGAGCCATTCATGCCAGATGAGTTTGAATTGACACACACACACGCACGCACGCACACACGCACTCACAGAGCCAGGATTGCCGTCGTTACCAGCAGAACATCACTTGGATATAACAGATCTTATCCGCTCAGCTTCACTAGAAAAGCATGTGAAGTTACATTTCTAATCTTTCTCCACGCTGACTCCCCAGCCTCCCCGTTCCATTATTTCTTCTTTGTGTCATTTTAGCCACTCTGTTTCTGTTGTGTTTAAGTATGTTTCTGTTGTGTTTAAGTATGTTCCTGTTGTGTTTAAGTATGTTTCTGTTGTGTTTAAGTATGTTTCTGTTGTGTTTAAGTATGTTCCTGTTGTGTTTAAGTATGTTTCGGTTGTGTTTAAGTATGTTTCGGAATGTTTTGCAGCCGTTCTTAGGTTTGAACAAAGCATCATGCGTAACGATATTGAATAGTGTGCTTTTGGAGTTATGATGTTTAGCGAGGCATGTCATTAAACAAAGTTTTTATGACAGGTTGAAAGTGGTTAAGTCTAAATAACACTTAAGACTAATAACCACATTAGATGAAATCATCCAGGTTCTTTCTGCCATTTCCTGAAAAGTTACGGTTTTGGACAAAGCCAGAAGGTCCCCCCCCCCCCCCCCGACATTGGATATAGCCCAAACTGGTCAAATCCAGAGAACAGAGTGAACAAACAGAGAAGGGTAGGGCGAGAGAGAGATATAAGAATAGAAAAAAAGAGGGAAGAGTAGAGGCACACGAGAAAAGAAGGGGAAAGGAGAGAGGAGCGGGGGGGAGACAGTCTAATCAAGACCAGAGAGATGGGAACAGATAAAGATTAAATAACAATGTGGTTTTGGCACTAGCCAGGGAACTGAATTAAATGTTTGTGTACGTGTGTGTGTGTGTGTGTGTTGTGTGACACAGACCGCTAAATGGCCATCATAGTGCAAAGTTGCAAACCGTGTACATGTGTGTTGTCGTTGTGCGTCGTCGCAAGTACATTATTCTTTGTTTATGTGCAAGAGTGACTATGTGTGTTGGTTTATGCATGTGTATGTTGTACAATGTCACGCAGCAGTCATTGTATTAAGTGTGAGTATAGCAGCATATGTTCGTGTGTCGCACAGCAGTCATTGTATTAAGTGTGAGTATAGCAGCATATGTTCGTGTGTCGCACAGCAGTCATTGTATTAAGTGAGTACAGCAGCATACAGCATGTGCAGACTATACAGTGCATGTGTCATTGTATTCAGTGGTGCAAACTACTGCAAAGTAACTAAGTACTGTACTCATTTTGAGGTATTTGTAACTTCCAAATATTGTACTTTAAATACTCCACTAAATTTATTTGACAACTTATAGTTACTATAGTTATATTTTTATTATAATTACAAAATATACAGTAACCACTTCAGCCCTATATACATTTCGGCCATTTGAAAATGGCACATCTACAAGCTCACAATTGAGTACTTTTTCCACCACTGATTAAACGTTGAGTCCTGGTAGAGACCGCAGCTCTGTGCCAGTGCACTGCGATCCAGAAATCACCACACTACTTAACAGTATGTTCTTTATGTTTCCTCTCCTCCCCAAAGAATTGCTCCTATTTGTAAGTAGTTTGTCTTGTTTTTTGCTTTGATCTTCATATTTATGTATCCTGTTTTCCTCATTTTCTCTCTCCATCTCTCTTCCCTATCCATGTACAGTATGTTTCATTTCAATATGGGGGGGGCGACGACGACGACACACTGTACAACGAGTCCCAAGTTAAACCCCCGACCCTGTGGTTCCCCCCCCCGGGAACTTTTCAGAAACAAAAGAGCGAGCCCACAATTATTTTCTTGTCTAAGAAACATTCATAATACAAAAAGATCTGACTATAACAAATCATTGAAGCGCAAAAAAGTATCACTGTATTGTTTGATTTGATTTATTCAAATGTGCGAAATCTGTACGAAACTACAGAAATACCAAAACAACATGTAATGGTCGGGGCCCATTCATGGGTCACAGACCAATTTTCAAGGGTTTACGACACGAGTAAAAATACCATATTATTTTCATACAATAAAAAAATAATAATTAATAAGTAGTAATTATTTCACTTATATTTGTTATTCTTTTTATTTATTTTTATATATATATATAATTGTGTTATGTTAAAACAAACAAATTCCATAAATTAAAAAAAACAACTATATATTAAGAACTAGTGAAAATAGCCGATCTACAAGCTCGCAAAGTTGTGCACTTGTAAATCTGCTATTTTGACTAATTTTGGTCCCGGGGAGAGATAAAAAGTTTCTTTTTTGTGCCTCAGTCCAACCCTGTGATTCCACTCACTCCACTGAGCTGACTGCCTCAGCTCTGGAATCATGAAAAATCGGCTTCTCTGTTGAAAAAGTGATTATCCAATCAGCACCTTGGGTGGGACTAATGCTCTTGTCAAACAATGTCAAGCTGTGCACTGGAACCAAGGATAACAAGACACAGCTATCAAGTCTGTCCTAAGTCGAGTAAAAATCACCAGCACTCTGCTTTGAAAGTATTTATTCAAAGGGGAGATAATTTTGTGTTGTCAACTTGGCATGGCGAATGGTGATGCATCAGTGTCTACTTAAAATGACGTCAGATTAAGCTGGTCTCTAGTGATTGGTTATGGACAATCAAATCCCCCTCCCACATGGAAATTGATTAGACTAGATAATAATAATTAATATATATATATATATAATTTTTTCCAGGTGAATTATAGTGTGTGATATGAAATGTGAGCTTTCCACAGTAATCCTTAATCATATTCCATCATATTCAAGGGGGTTTGTATAGGGACTGTGACCAGCTGATGGTTGTTATGTTGCTGCACTGTCAGGTCTACATCTATTCATGGGTGTCAAATGTATTCCTACACCTGCCATGTTGGGGACTAACACTGGTGTTTCAATTTGTCTGATTGGTGTAGAACGAATTAATTTGTTTGCAACATCTGTCCCCATGGCAGGTGTGGGACTACATTTGAAACCCAATGAATTCTAAGATATCCTACTATAAATGCGCTACGTCTCTGTCTGTCTGCGTTGCACGTCTCTGTCTGTCTGCGTTGCACGTAACTCGAGAACCGTTTGCCCCACCGACTTTGACACACGCGTTCCACAGGGAGTGCAGTGCCCGGTATCAGCCAATTGATTGCCATGGCAACCCCACACCTGCCAATTGATTAATTAACCAGTCCACTTTTAACAGTCAGTTTGCACTCTTCACACACAGGCAGACAGACAATACAGAGATCTCCATGTGGGACACAGACAAACAGTTAAAATGGGTGCTATGACAATGGGTATTGATACTACAGAGATCTCCATATAGAGTATGGGCACAAAAGGGACACAGACAGATAGTTTAAACGGGTGACAACGGGTAGTGTGTGTGTGTGTGTGTGTGTGTGTGTGTGTGTGTGTGTGTGTGTGTGTGTGTGTGTGTGTGTGTGTGTGTGTGTGTGTGTGTGTGTGTAAAACCAATTAAGGTATTGTGAATTAATAATCTCCACTGTCCCTCCTGGCTAGGGGATACGTCACGTGTCCACAAGTCTATGGAGTGGAACTAGCCAATCGACTGCATGCAAGCTATCCATCTGGCATATATGGGATCTACTAATTACACTCCTGTCCTTACGGCACAAGCCGGCCTGACAGGGAAATGCCAAAACGTTAAAATTAAAAAAGAAAAACACTACCGTCTACCACATACTGTAGCCCTATTGACTCACTCACACACAGACAGAGAGAGAGAGGAAGGGAGAGGGAGAGAGAGACCATTCAGTTATACTGTAGCTCACATCTGAATCAGGCCAAGATATAAACATGACAACATACCCTGTGCACCTACTGTATGTCACACGTCCACGCACAGTTGTGGCTTATTCCAAACGTGTAACCACGGTTCATACGGTTGGAGGTTTACATTAATTAGTCAACTACTACTGACTACATGCACACACCAGACAGATAGTCATAGAGAGTGAGACACAGAGAGGGAGAAAAGAATATTTACACACAAAAAGTGTCATTATTTGGGCCCTGCCTTTCTGCCAGAGATTTGCAATCCACTGAGTGCGCCATTGTAGTATTGAGTCAGCAGGGGTGCATACATTGGTTAGACATACTAACAGTCTGACAAGCATTAGTCCGACAACACCGTCGCTACCAACATGCGTGGCCGGTTACAACTAACATGTGGCAGGTTAAACCTAACCGTGAGGTTAGGTTTAGGGTTTGGGTTTTTTTTTTGGGTAGGGTGTCGGACTGTTGAGGTGTCCGTGAGCAACACACTGAACCCCTAACTAACTGCTCCAGGTGAGCATGTTGCTGCGATGCATGGTGTCCTCCACCATTGGTCTGTGAATGTGCTTGTGAATGGGCAAAATGCATTGTATAGCCCTGCATTGTGTCATGTGTAGTCCATTTACCATTTACTCTGTGATCCTGCGTGGAGAATGACCTGCTGAATACTACACTCATAATGATCTCATATGATATGAGATATGAGCGCTCCTCTTCACCTCTGCATTATGGAAGTGTGGAGGAGTGCTATATGGGGAGTGTTGGATCTACAGGTGGCTTTTTAAATTCGATATTATGTAATACCATATTATCGTGTGTTAGGGTTAGGGTGTGTGTGTGTGTATGTGTGTGCGTGCGTGCGCGTGCGAGAGAGAGAGAGAGAGAGAGAGAGAGAGAGAGAGAGAGAGTGTGTGACAGACTGCTGAGAGGATCAAACAACAATACATCCATGTGAGCATGTGTGTACTGTTGTGTGTTGTATATGAAAGACATGCATTGTTGTGAGTTTATTATTGTTTGTTTACATGCTGAGAGTAAAGTGGTATTTTATTTGTGTTTGCCGTAATCCAAAAGTATTCACACTGGGGTTAAAAAACGTACGACGCAGTGTATAAAGTAGGCTATAATACGAGGTAATTATACAAAGCAGAAAGTAATGAGTTTGACTATACTAATTACGAAACTTGCCATGTAATGAGTAGACAATTCAGTAGCTGGCTACATTTTAAAGTAATCTGACCAACCCTGAATATCAAGGAGGCCATATTGCTTCCAGTATAGCTACCTGGCACCCATACAATATAACAGTTTCTCTATCCGCCTGGCGCAGTTTCAGTAGTTTTGATCTGTCACTGCGTGCGGTCAAGTTCATCCATTGCTGGAGAGTTATATCTTTATAAAACTGTTGCTTTGTTTGTGAATGTCAGAAACAGTATTACTATGGATGGAGTGAATCATATTATTTATAAATTAATCATTACAAAATTGGCTCATGTAGCCACAGCTGACAAGGACACACATCAGATTTAGAATGAGTTTTGGGTTACAGTGTGCTGCTGATAAAACTAGCTACATAAGGTCCCTGCCGAGACTTCATGGTTGGTCACTTCTGTGATTGTTCGATGGTGTTGTAGAAAGACGCTTCTTTTTTATTTTATTTTTATTTTTTATCCCGTGATTTGTGTAACCCTTTTTTTTCACTCAGTGTCAGTGTCGACCTTCTAGCTGTGAGACTAGAAGGTCCTGTAGAAAGACGCTTCTGACATGATCTTTGTGGGGGTTAATGCCATAAGCACATTGTTCACCAATGCATCAATGTGGTCTGCACCTAATTAATGCAACATCATATTGACGTTGCGAGTCATATTGGGATCAGTTTTGATATGTGTCCGATACTGACGCCATTGTAAAGCTGCAATGCGTACCTTTTACAACCCACCCGGGATTCGAACCCATGGTCTCCTGTCTGTGTGAGGGACTGAACATCCTACTGTGGCAATCCCTGCTCGTACAGGCCCACGGGAGATATTGCACTTAGGAGCTTCAGGCAGTACTACTTGTCAACCACGTGACACACAGGGTATAAATGTCTCAACGGAAGAGTAGGGAGAGCACCTCTACCCACTGCAGATGTACTACTTAGGCTATATTGTATTATAATTTTAGCATGAACATTAGTGAAGACCAATTATATGAAGATAGGTTGAAAAGTGGTGAAGTGGTCCTTTAACACAGTGGTTCCCGAACTTTTTCATGTCAAGGACCCCCAAATTGACACTAAATAGCCCACGGACCCCCCATTTCAAAAGATATGCCAGGGAACCCAATAAGAGAAGACTTTTATGGTGGCAGTGATTTTGAACCAGTTTAATTTCAAGGACCCCCAGTTTGACATGCATTAGTCTACGGAATAGCATTTCTATCTCTGGGACCCCAATTTATATTGTGAAATCAATGCTAATTTAACTCTGAGAGCGTACAAATGGAACCATATGGACCCGTTAGGGTCCATTTGGTTCCATTTGTACACTCTCAGAGTTACAGACCCATAAAGGTCCATTTGGTTCCAAATTATCATTTAGCTGGGTCCCCCCTGGAACTCCCTCAAGTACCCCTGGGGGTCCCCGGACCCCACTTTGGGATCCACTCTACCATACAAATTGGTTAAAAATATCATTTATTTAATTAAATAAATGATTACCAATATATCGTGCATCCCTAATACATTACAACCATGTCTTATTCTCTCAGTGCCCAGTGTCAGATGAAAATCCAAACACTTGATGATCATTACATGCCACAAATTCCTGCGAGATTACCTCTTTCTGTGTAACTGATCGAGTTTGTCTTGGTGCACATGCATGGCAGACAGCAGCATTGCTGTGTCCTTTTCTTTTGTGCCATTGTGGACCATGGCCATGTTTTCAGTCTTGGAAACAGGAACCACTAGCATGAACCTGAGAGCTTCCATCTGAGGAAATAATCCCTACACTTCTTAATTTCTTTGTCAGTGGTTCTCAAACATTGTCTTTGTGTACGCTAGGCCGGCCCGGGCCAGAACCACTGCTTCTGGTTGTAACCTGGACTAACAGGCAGTTGGCTATTTCATTCACAATTGTGAATTTAACAAACAAATTCATAGATTCAATGATATCATACAGATGGTTAATCTAAATAGTTTGACTTATTTTCTTACGCAATTTTACATTAGAGGGGGCATGTCTGCGGAATGTTCTCCTTTTTTCCTATCCCTCTCTCTCCCTCTAGCCTCCCTCTCACTCTGGTGTCCCAGACTAGCTCTTGTCGTGACTGTTTTCATCTCTAGCATACTTTAGGGATTAAGGACGAATTAAATTCACTCGTTTCGTGGGTGGACAAAAAAAAGACAGACCCAGGGCAGCGCAGTGCTGTATCTGTGGCATCATGTGACTTATAATGAAAGCGGAGGTCGTGCTGGGCAAACACTTTCAATCTGTCTTGGCTCTGCACCCTTGTGTCCTACACAGTAAAGTCCTGAGGATTATATATTATATATATATATATATATATATATATATATATTATATATGTGGTGCAGTTTTTGAAGGGAACTGCACCTGGAAAGGTGTCTAGATGTGTCCAAATAAGGGGGAAATTGTGGAAAAATAAAAACCATCATCTACTCAATGCAAGTGCAATAGTTTTAATACGAGCCAAGAGTGCATTTGTTTTATATATAATCTATCTAGTTTTATATCTTTTTGTGCTGCTTTTTGAGCATGTTAATAATGTTTGTCAGTATGTTTGTCTTCATTCTTACATAAAGGCCTACTGTAGTTTGGTAGAAATCACAGTGTAGCCTATTTGTCTGTCTCTTGGTGTTTGCACACTGATACATTTTTTCGGCCGATTATATCCGTTTTTTCGCAGCTGTCTGTCTAGTGGAGTCTAGGGTGTTGGTGACAGGCTGCCAGCTAGTGATAGCCTACTACTTTCAGATACGCAAAACGCAGCGAAAAAAGAACGCAACCGTGTGCAACCACCTTAAGAGTCATCTACAGTTCCAGCGTTAGATTATGTCAGTGAAATCAGCAATGTCTCAACGCTTCATAACTCTGCCTTCTGTATAGAGATGCAGGTGAAGTAAACAGAACTTACAGCAAGCAACATTGCAATAATGAGTACCATAACCACTTAAACCCTATTAGACTTCTTTGACCGGAGTCCCCCAGGGGTTTATCCTTGGTCCACTCATTTATTTCCCTCCTACATCAAAGGTTTTCAATTTTCATCAAGGTCCATTATTTATTCTGCATTTGATGACATTTAGCCTCTCACAATCCAAGTTGTTGTTGTTTTTTTCCAAAATTCCATGTTGTATGGATGTGGTACCACATAATAGAAATAACAGGCAAACTAGACTTCTTATAAATTAAGTAATGCAGATGTTTAACAATATTGAACTCTTAATTTCAAGAGTTTACATTTCACGCTCTATAAAATGGACCAAATGGACCCGTTTTAGTGTTAAAAGATCTACATTATAAGTGTCCATTTGGTTAACAACTCTCCATCATTTAGCTGGGGACCACCTGGAACCCCCTCAATGACCACTGGTGGTTGAAAACCACTGTTCTAGTACACATGAACACATCTCTTTGATGAAAATAGCCAATCTACAAGCTCACAACATGACGCATTTTCAAGTGCCATTTTGCAAAATGTTCGCCTTGCACAGAACAGGGATGCCAAGTGATTAACAAAGTAAAACTAGATTTTGTTTAAGATAACCAAATACACATTAGCAATATTGAATGCATTTAAATCAATAACTTAAAGGTGTACAAAACAGTAAAGCAGCAATAATATATTCCTTACAATTATTTGTACGAATACAGAATTTTAACTACAGTATCTGAGCTGTCATCTGACTGGTTGACACAGAGTCTCTGCGAACAATTACTATTTGTATAATATTGCCCCTTTATCTAATTGTATCCACGCCTATCTCTCTCTCTGTCTATTTTGGGACTTTTATCTTCAGGATTAGTTCATGCGAGACAGTGTTTTGGTAAGGCTCTCGGTCATATCGGTGGCTTTACAGTAGATCCCGCTTGGTGTTTTGGTTGGAGACTGTTTAACCACACTGATCACGATGGAGAGTTTTGACTGAGAGACTTTGCATGAAATGGCTAAACAATATCTTTATAGTGTGTGTGTGTGTGTGTGTGTGTGTGTGTGTGTGTGTGTGTGTGTGTGTGTGTGTGTGTGTGTGTGTGTGTGTGTGTGTGCGTGTGTGTGTGTGTGTGTGTGTGTGTGTGTGTGTGTGTGTGTGTGTGTGTGTGCGTACGAGCGTGCCTGTGCGTGGCTGAGATGAATGAGAGCTTTAGTGTCAATTATTGTGAAACAGGAAGACTAACTTAACCACTGCATGATTCCTATCTAAATGGTGTGTGTGTGTGTGTGTGCATGTATGCGTGCGTGCGTGCGTGAACTGTACAGCACCGAACCAAAGACACATTATATTGTGCAGTTGTTATTGAATTGTATTTTGTACTGCTATTTCCATTGTTATTTTCTTGCTTTTCCTCCGGCCATTTGTCTTATATACTAGAATTTCGCCGCCCTTCGGGTGGCTCATCCTAGTTACGTTGCAGCGCAATGTGAAGAAGGAAATTGCGGGATTTGTCAGCCTCCACATGTAGTAACGGATGGCTACACGTCGTAGACACGCACGCGCACACCCTGGGTAAATAGTATGTGTACTGTTTTTTGATTGATTGAAATATTTATTAACAGTTTGTAGAATTTACAGTACATTTTAAGCACAAACTCAATACAAAGACTGTTAACTGTGAGTGGACGACCCAATTAAGCATTACACTTGTTTACAACAGGGTCCACATTGTTCAATTCATCAAAACATTTAGAGACATACAAACATTTAGAGACATACAAATAGACATTTCTATGTAGCTAAAGAACAGAACAGGAATTCATCATATAGGAAGCAAAAAAGGGAAAAGATACATTATACAGTGAGGGGAAATGGGGGGGGGGGGGGGGGTGGGGTGTGGGGATTCAGATTTTACAGAGGCCAGTTTCGAATTGCAGCCATCCGTAGGTGCCCTTTGAGAGCGGTTTTGAAGGAGTCAAGGGATTCACATGTCTTAATGACTGTTGGTAGGGCGTTCCACATTTTGGTGGCATAGGAGCGAAAATAATTTAGTCCCTTGTTTGTGCCGAATCTGGGTTGTACATGGTTTGTTGCACTCCCTCTGGTGTTGTGGGTGTGGACTTCGTTTACATTAAGGAAGTATTTAGACAGGTACATGGGTATCTTGGTGGTGTATCGAATCTTGTGGACCAGACCCATTGCAAGATGCTGTACTCTGTCGTCGACCCTAAGCCATCCCAGCCTGTCAAAGTGGGCAGGGGTGAGGTGGGTTCGGGGGGTGAGGCCAAGTAGGAGCCTGACCAGTTTGTTTTGGGAGGTCTGGAGCCTTGTTTTAAGGGCCTTTGAGGTGCTGTGGTACCAAGAGGTGGATGCATAGTCAAAGAAACCTTGTACGAGGGCTCCTGTTAAGGTCTTCAAGGTGTTTTTGCTGACCAGTGAGGAGATCCTGTAAAGGAATCTTGTTCTTTGATTGACTTTTTTGATTACGTTGGTGGCCATTTTATCACCGGAAAGATTGGCCTCCAGGATGGAACCTAGGTAGGTAATTTGATCTTTTCGTGTGATAATATTGTCACCCACTCTATCCAAGAAGCCATCTGCCTTGCTGAGATTACTATTTGATCCGAAGAGGATGGATTCAGTTTTTCCCAGGTGTAAGGATAGTTTGTTATCAGCGAGCCAGGTGCAGATTCTACCGAGTTCAGAGCTGAGGGTCTTTTCAACCTGCAGTTTGTTCCTGTCCGAGACCAGCAGTGCTGAGTCATCTGCGAACAGGAACAAGTTGCAGTCACAAGCTGAAGTCATGTCGTTAACATATATTAGGAACAGTAAAGGCCCCTGTATGCTTCTTTGTGGGACGCCACAGCTCACTGGGAGGGGAGGGGACAGTGTTCCGTTCACCTCCACCATCTGTTCTCTCCCCTCCAGGTAGGATTGCATCCAGCTCACTGATGTGCTATCAAAACCAATAGCTTTAAGCTTGTTAACCAGTATGGAGTGGTTCACGGTGTCAAAAGCCTTTTGGAGGTCCAGCATGACCATGCCGCAGTATTTTCCAGCGTCCACCTCGTGTTTGATGTGGTCGCTCAAATAGAGGAGGCATGTGTCAGTGGAGTGGGATGTTCTGAACCCAGATTGGAACTCGTACAGTAATGTATTAGTGGCAAGATACTTTTCAACCTGTTCATAGACTATTTTTTCCATCACTTTCGAGATGGAGCTTAGAATAGAAATAGGGCGGTAATTTACTCCCTTTTTTGTACAGGGGGGTTACTTTGGCCAGTTTAAAATCTTGGGGGACCTGTCCCCTGAGTCTCTGAGAAATTTGGAGGGAATATTGTCATGGCCAGTGGCCTTGTGGGGTTGGAGGGCACTCAGTTTTTTAAGTACCTCCTCAGTTGTTACCATTGCCATTTTAAAATCATCTTTACAAACACCTAGGTTTTTGTAGAAGGCTTTGATGTGCTCTACACCAAAACGCCCCGAGTGGGAGGGCAGTTTGTTAACCAGCATTGTTGCAATGTTTGTAAAGAAGATGTTCAAGTGGTTTGCTACGTCAAGCTTGTCAGTGATGAGGGTGTTATTCGATTTGATGTTTATGTTAGTAAACCTGGTTTTTAGTTTCTGACCACAGCCTAGTTGGTTGTTTAGTAGCTTCCAAAGCTCCCGAGGGTTGTTTTTAATTTCCTCGGCTTTATCATTGATAAAGTTACTTTTTGCTGATTTGGTCATGGCAATAACACCGTTTCTTAGCTTGTTACATTGGGTTTTTAGGATGTACAGTTTAGTTTGGAGATCACTGTCGAAGCGCTTGGCTAGCATGGACTTGCATTTAAGAAGTTCAGAGCATTTGTTGTCTCTGGTTTTCATTGCAGTCAGTATGTCCGAATTCATCCATGGCTCCGAGCGGGTTTTGACCCTGACGGTTCTCAAAGGAGCCATGATGTTTAGTACTGATGTAAATTTGGTTTTAAAGCCAAGCCATGCTTCTTCGACTAGTGAGCTCCTGAGCACACCGGACCAATCCAGACTCTCCAGTTCAAGGTTAAAGGCCTCCCTAGAGTAGGTTTTGAGGTCCCTAGATATAACTGTTTTGTGACAGTCAAACTTTTGTTTTTGTTTTTTGCGGGTACAGAAAATCATAAAATTATCGCTAAGCCCACATGCAATAACCCCTTTATTACCCCCTGTACTCGCGCACACACACACACAGTCACACACACACACACACACAGTCACTCACTCACTCACTCACTCACTCACAGTTCAAGTCCCCCGCCCCCGTTACGTCCACTCTGTGAACCCATGTGTCTGCAATGACACTGATGCAAGGTTACTATGAGTCCGTGGTGGGACTGGGAAATAATGCTCGGAAGAACTTGGCATCCGATTATGCGTGTTGTGCCCGTTTTGTGCCGATGAGATGTACTGTAGTGTGTGTGTGGCTGGCCAATCACAGCTGTGTTGAGCGGCTAGCTAATAAGGGCTCTGTGTTGCGCGTGGAGAATTGTATAGGTTAGTGTGTGTGTCTGTGGTGTAGCTGAAATAGGTGGTGAGAACATGACGGGGATGTTGCACAGCAATCGGTGACCCCTACATTAAGCTGTGTCCCTCCCAGCATGCAGTGCGGGGGCTATGGCGGGGCTAGGTGTGTGTTTTGGGGGAAATGTATTACATTTGGGTATTACACGCAAGTCTTTGATGCAGGTCAGCCACGCACATTGGTGCGGGAGCCGAGGGTGTTTTTTCACGAGGTCCCGGGAGGCTGGCCGTGCTCCGTGGCGTGTGGTCGCGTCCGCCGAAGTGTGCAGCATTGTTGCAATCCTGCCCTGAGCGGGTTTAGGATTGTAAAAGGGATGACATACAGTACATACATAATCTTGAATTCGAATCTTGTACGAGAGTTTGTGGGTCCAGAATGATGCAGTACAACTGTGGTGGTTTGAAGCCAAGCCCTTATGATTATCTATTTGCCCTGAGCTTGAGGTGCACCACTGTGATTCACTGTGTATGTGGTGGAAAACTTGTATGTCCAAAACTGTTAACAAAACTTTCCCGGAAAATATACTAAAAAGCTGTGTTCTAATGGATCCAATGTTGTTATTACTAGGTCTTGTTGACACTTTCAATATGTATATAAAAAAATCAATCACCTTGCACTTTCACTTCAAAAATAGCAAAAGAAATATAGCAGATCTACAAGCATGACATTGACATTTGGAGATACAAGGTTTCTGCCCGACGGCAGCAATTTGCTGGAGACGTTCCACAACTCCCCTCTGTGGTTTTATTTTATTGTCTTCAGTGAGATGGCAACAAGGACGAGAGGGCAGGAGATCATGGGAGAGGCAGGGGAGAAGGTACGTACGGCTGGGTTTTGAACGCAGGCCAACAGGAGTACAGAGTACATCTATCTCCAAAGTTACATCAGAGCTCATCTATCACCATTATCAGGGAGAATAGAAGAAATTTGAATCATAGTTTTCTTTCTTTTTTTTGCTATCTTACAATGAGAGAGAGAGAGGGAGAGAGAGAGAGAGAGAGAGAGAGAGAGTCTTAATTAATTGGGGTTGCTGATGGCAGGATCTTTGACATACAGTACAGTGATGCAATGAAGTTATATCACGGAGTGATCTTATCCAGAGTTCTTCTGGCCCTTGTCTTCTATCAAAATGACAAAACATATCTTATCATTGCCACAGATGCATCTAGAAGAAATGGGATAAGCAAATCAGAGAAAGGCACAATTTAGCTCTTGACTCTTATTAGAGTTGAATTGAGTAAATCCTGATTTATACTTCGTCGTACGATGGTGTCACTTAATAACAAGAGCTCCTCACATAGGAACAGTGAGATTTAGGTTGAAAATCGGTCAAGGTTGCCATTCATCATCTGGCCTAAGTGGGTTTGTTGTAGCCTGGCTAATAAGTCAGACACAAATCTGCCGTTTATCCAGGCTAGGTTTGTTGAGCACACTTTCACCTGCTTGAGCATTACGTTGACTATATATTCAGAGCTGTGGAAGATAGAAGGTGTTGTTTGGGTTAATATCTATCTATCTAATATCCAAATTTTCCACACAGTTTCACAGTGGGTGCAGGCATGCTTGTTGACTAAAGTCACAGAGTACCATTATTGAAGCTTTATGCTTAACTGTCTTAGCTACAAGAATAAAAGTCCTGCATGTGTGACAGTTTGTCTTTTAAAAATCCAAAGCATATGTCAAATATATTTTGATCTCAGATGTCTGTGTCTGACTGGTACTCTGTCTCACTTTATGACGGGATCCAACACTGTGTCTCTCTCTCTCTCTCTCTCTCTCTCTCTCTCTCTCTCTCTCTCTCTTTCTCCTCTCCTTGCGGAACAAAACTTGATACTGAATGCTCAGTTATTTTATGTCTCTGCACCTCCCATTGTTAAAAAAACACTCTGTGTGTGTGCACGCACGCACGCACGCACACACACACACACACACACACACACACACACACACACACACACACACACACACACACACACACACACACACACACACACACACACACACACACACACACACTTTGTCTCTCATTCACAGATCGCAGTATTCCATTTTTATCACTGTCTCTCACTCACACACGCACACACTCACACACACGCCCATCCTTGATGACAGTGGTGGATAATCAGTGGTTGTCATGTGGGAGTGTGTGTGTTGTTAAGTACCGTAGGCTACCTGTACCTGCTAATTTAGCAGAGATTGCTAGGAACAAAAATTACATCTAACACATGGCAACTGTCTGCTGTTGCTATACCACACACACATACACACGCACTCACGCACGCATGCATGCACGCACGCACGCACGCACGCACACACATACATACACACAGAACATCCACTTCTGGCTGCTTCTGGGGCTGTTTCCATAGAGACGCTGTCAATACACTGTCAATAACCAGTATACAGAGGCTGATATGCTGTAAAGCCCAGAGTGTTCATTCAACTGTGAGTGTCCACTCACATACTGTAGGTACAAATAGATACATGATCTCTAGGATTTGTGTGTGTGTGTGTGTGTGTGTGTGTGTGTGTGTGTGTGTGTGTGTGTGTGTGTGTGTGTGTGTGTGTGTGTGTGTGTGTGTGTGTGTGTGTGTGTGTGTGTGTGTGTGTGTGTGTGTGTGTGTGTGTGTGTGTGTGTGTGTGACGTAACTAAGTACATTTACTTAAGTACGGTTTTGAGGTACTTTTCTTGAGTATTTCCAATTTCTACTCCACTACATCTCAGAGCCTAATATTGTACATTTACTCCACTACAATTATTTTGAAAACTTTAGTCACAAGTTACTTTGTAGATCCTATCCCGTTTGTGATTTTCATGGACAGGATCTCGAGGCGAAGTCGTGGTGGAGGGGGTATACGCCTCGGTGAGCTAAAGGTTGCTTCACTGCTTTTTGCAGATGATGTGGTCCTGATGGCACCAACGGAGGTCAATCAAGACCTTCAGCTCTCACTGGACCAGTTCGCAGTCGAGTGTACGGCGGCTGGGATGAGGATCAGCATCTCCAAATCTGAGGCCATGGTTCTCAGCAGGAAACCGATGGATTGTGCAGTCCGGGTAGGGAATGAGACAGTACCCCAGGTGAAGGAGTTTAAGTATCTCGGGGTCTTGTTCACGAGTGAGGGGAGGACGGAGAAGGAGATCAGCCGGGGAATCAGAGCAGCAGGGCGGTATTGCAGTCGCTGTACCACACTGTTGTGACGAAAAGAGAGCTGAGCCAGAAGGTAAAGCTCTCTGTCTACCGAGCAATCTTTGTTCCTACTCTCACCTATAGTCATGACGTGTGGGTCATGACCGAAATAATAAGGTTTTGAATACAAGCGGCCGAAATGAGTTTTCGACGGGTGACTCGCATCTCCCTTAGAGATAGAGTGAGAAGTTCAGTCACACGAGAGAGACTCGGAGTAGAGCCGCTGCTTCTTTGCCTGGAAAGGAGCCAGCTTAGGTGGTTTGGGCATCTGGTTAGGATGCCGCTCGGGCGTCTCCCTAGGGAGGTCCTCGAGGCGCGTCCCACTGGGAGGAGACCCTGGGGCAGACCAAGACGCAGTTGGAGGAAACACATTGACTCACTGGCCTTGGAACGTCTCGGGATCCCCCAGGAGGAAGTCACTAATGTTGCTCTGGAACACAGCTGTTGCCCCCACGACCCGACTACGGACAAACAGTTGAAGATGGATGGAAGGATAAATCAATGCTATTGAACCACCTTTACATCTGTGACGGGTAAAAAAAATATTTAACCAATGAAAAAAACCCCCGCTTCAGACAAAACCTCTTAACTCCATTGGACCATCAAACTGTCTGCTAAAACAGCTAACTCCACCACCTCTCCCCCTCTTATGCAACTAATTGACAATATATAAAGTCAAATACCAACTTTGATGAGGCAGTATTGCATCGTTTTAATTTCCTGAAAAATTTATATTTTTCATTTCCTGAAGATTGAACATTTTGGACTTAAGGTGGTTTCTTCCCAACAGCAGAGATATCATGGTTCATGTCATGGGATGATTTGCACCCCACTCCTCCTAATCTTCAAGACAAGATGAATTTATTAGAATGGATTACAGGAAATCCATAACGGTAATCCACGCCGCCCGCTATTATCATAATGTTGCGCAGACAGTGATAGCAGTACTTGGACAGAAGGATCAGCCGTTTCCATGACGTACTTGGCCTGGTGTTAGGGTTGTAATTAATGGTGTTTTGATTCAATCATAGATAATGCTGACATGTTATCCTCCATATGAATGTCGTTAGCTTTATTAAAGCAATTGACGATGTGTGTGTGTGTGTGTGTGTGTGTGTGTGTGTGTGTGTGTGTGTGTGCGTGTGCGTGTGCGTGCGTGCGTGGGTGTCTCTTTGTGTGGGTACAATTTATTTTATTCTTGTGTATTAAAAATCACACCCGTGTGAAGTGAGGGGCGCTCTAATCATCGTACCGTACATCATCATCAAGATTGGTGGTCCCTTATTGGCCAAGTGTTCCCACCGACATACATACGCCTTTGCTCAGACACATTCTCTGTTCATACATACGCCTTTGCTCAGACACATTCTCTGTTCATACATACGCCTTTGCTCAGACACATTCTCTGTTCATACATACGCCTTTGCTCAGACACATTCTCTGTTCATACATACGCCTTTGCTCAGACACATTCTCTGTTCATTGTCAATGGCATTTTTTACGTTTGTTCAGATAACACAAACATTAAAGCTGTATATAGGAAAATTGTAAATTGTGGTGTACAACAATAATGTAGCTATAAGATAGCAAATCTACAAGCTTACAGCACGCTGCAGCGTGAGTCGTTGTGAGCTTGTAGATCTGCTTTGTTACAATAAATAGAATAAATAGTAATAGTGTGTTAATTGTAATAGAGGCAATAGTTTGACATAATGGTGATATTGATTTGAAGTCCTATTGCCTGGCCCTGGGCAGGACTTTCCAGTGAAAGAGCCAAGGTCCTCTTTCCCCATTAAGAGCTGAAGTAAACAATTTATCCCAATGGTATACACTCATCCATCAGAGCTGTTGAAGAGGTTATGGGCCCTTGTTCATCAAACCCCAGAGAGAAAAGCCTTTTATTCCATTATGTTAATATTTGAACTACTTAAGGTTTATGTGATTTGTCTCTCCACATTAATCACCTTTAAAATTGGCCCATCATAATACATTATACGTATTGTTGCTGTCGGGCAGAAAAACGGACGAAGAAGACACTTTTTCAACAAATTCAAATCCACCATCTTTGAACTTCCAGTCGGGACTCGGTAGGCCAATCAGACAGGCACTGTAAACGTTTGTTTACTCATGCCAATAAAGCTCATTTGGATTTAATTGGTAAGTGCCGCTTAAAAAAAAGAAAATTGATCTTCTGTTTTTACCTCCGGAGACTCCTGTCCAGGACAGGCTTCAGATGCGGCCTCCTCAGGAGACTTGGCTCAGATCTGAACCCATTTTACCAAATATCAACATTGAGGATATTTAGTCAAAATTGTCTCTTTGTCCTTAAGCTTTCCTCTTCTCTTCTAACGAGCTACCATTGTCTCTTCTGTTGTAGGGCAGTGGGCAGCCCACTGGTCATGGATCCTAACAGTATTTGCAGGAAGACAAAGCGCCTGGCGGGGAAGCAGGCGGAGCTTTGCCAGACTCAGCCGGAGATCGTCAGCGAGGTGGCCAAAGGTGCCAGGTTGGGCGTCAGAGAGTGTCAGTACCAGTTCAGGTACCGCCGGTGGAACTGCACCAGCCATAACAAGTACTTTGGCAAAATACTGCAGCAAGGTGAGCGTGTGAGCGAGTACTGGCAATGCTAATGCCATGTTGTGATGAATACACAGTATAATCCTCAGTTTTCATTTCAACTACTTAAACCTTACTTACTTCATTGACCGCGGGAACCTTTCAGGGGTCTATACTCGGTCCCTATCCCCCCACATCAATTCACTTCACACAACACATTGCGAGCTTGTACATCTGTTATTTTTTGGTTTATTTAATTGTGATTAAATAAACCATAGGCTTGTTGCCCCATCTAGAAACCGCAAATATCCCACTTCGCCATAGGATTGATTGGCGTAATAGAGAACATATTTCTAGCATCAAGAATATGGCTCTTGTCAGCACTCTTTCCTAAATCTACTGCTGTGGTTATATAAACCTCCACTCTTTTTAAAGAGAGTGTCATCTCCCATTCTTCGCCGACGTGTGCTTTTGGATCTGAACCCATGACCTCGGGACCACAGGCTGCCGGCCTTACGTCAACTTGAGGTCGGTTCCCTGTCTGGTCACGGTACGACAGACAAGGGCAGCTGTTGTATTTCAGAGCAGACATATTCACACTCGACTGACTCCCTCCTCTTCATCAGATGGCCCGCGTGCGCTCCGAATGATCTTCTGAAATTGCCCTCTCCCTTACCATCTCCCCCTAAGATCTCTTTAACATCATCCTCCAGCTCTTTGAAGTCTGTAATATAGCTAATGTCGGGTCATGGCTCGGTCTTCTGCAATTACTGTGTTGGCTTTTCTCTCTGGTATGAGAATGTTCATAGAAGAAGCTGTCTGTCGGTTCCATGAGCAGAATCACAGAGGACCAGTTCACTGTGTCCATATAGCAATGTGTTTTGTCAACAAGCAGAGAAGGTCCAGCATTCAGTGGTGGAAAAAGTACTCAAATGCTTTACTTAAGTAAAAGTTTCAATACTGTAATATAGAAATACTACGTTACAAGTAAAAGTCAGCAGTTCAAAAAGTACAAAGGTATTGGCATCAAAATGTACTTAAAG
This sequence comes from Protomyctophum parallelum, assembly GCF_964188405.1. Taxonomy (NCBI): domain Eukaryota; kingdom Metazoa; phylum Chordata; class Actinopteri; order Myctophiformes; family Myctophidae; genus Protomyctophum; species Protomyctophum parallelum. The sequence continues at coordinate 23,977,898 of NC_139707.1, read as the reverse complement.
TATAAGTAAAAGTACTCGTGCAGAATATCTCATTTGACGTTTTAAAATATTTTTGAAATGAGCAATTCAGTCAGGATGGAATATAGAATACAGAATGGAATATATATTGATTGTCTCCACCAGGCCGAAGGCATGGGGAGAGAGTATGTTTTATTGTCTCCACCAGGCCGAAGGCATGGGGAGAGAGTATGTTTTATTGTCTCCACCAGGCCGAAGGCATAGGGAGAGAGTATGTTTTATTGTCTCCACCAGGCCGAAGGCATAGGGAGAGAGTATGTTTTATTGTCTCCACCAGGCCGAAGGCATGGGGAGAGAGTATGTTTTGCACTCCGTCCGTGTGTGTGAGTCCGTGTGTGTCTGTCCGTCCGTCCGTTACCAGCTAATCTCCGGCACCGTTAACCCGGTCGGTCCAAATCTTGCATGTACACTCCCTGGATGACAACGATGAACCTCTGCCCCACATTTTCCAGAACGGCCTGTTATAGCGCCACCAGGAGGCCGACATTTGAATTTTTTTATTTTATATTACTCCTCCAGATTCTGTCCACAAATCCCACAAATCGTTACACACTATCTCTATAGTCATGTGTTCAAGACGGATCTGTCCGATATTTAATATTCCATCCTAATTGGCTAACATTGGCTTTCAAAGTTAGCAGGATTGGCCCGTTTTGAACAAAAAGCCTCAAATCATGAACGCAGCGTGCAATTTACGTGAAATCTTTCCTACTAGGCTGAGGCACCTCTGCCCTAGGTTAGGTACCCTCACAAAAACATGCAGTAATCCTGGTCTCTAAACTACCTCCCCCTGGCCAGCCGGGGCGCCTGATGGAGGGGAAAGGAACTGGTCAGAATAACGTGCTACGTCCGGCCGGGGAAACTCCCCCCTGTCAGGTGAAAAGAAGCAGCTTGGACTCCTCATGCATAGAAGGAAGCATGAGGTCAGTCCGCTTCCCCCCAGGTTGGCAGAGGAAGTGTAGCGCCCAGGATTACATTAGATAATTGACACTGGGTAAAAAAATTGGTTGTAAAATTGTGGGATAAAAAAAATGTAATTAAAAAAAAGAAAAGACGCAGCTTAGACTCCTAATCACCATTGAAGGAAGCATGAGCTCAGTTCGGGGCTCTCCCTATGTTGGCAGAGGGAGAGTAGTGCCCAGGATTACAGATTAGACAATTGGCAGCGGGTGAATAATGAGTGAATAATTGTGGGACAAAAATATAATGGTAAAAAAAATGTTATTGAATACCTGGTGCATGTATGTTGCATCCATCGCGTCTGCAATTGGTTTTACCAGAAGGTGAAAGGTGGCAGTGCTGTTGTTGATAATATCCAATCCTGGGACAGAAACGGTTTGCAATATACAGACATTTGGGCTCAAGCTCATATTGTATGTCATGACTTACATTTGTGGCCGGTCTTTCTGGATCAAAAGTACTCACATTTTGTGCTTGAGTAACAGTAACAATACTGCAATATAGAAATACAAGTAAATACTATAATTCTGACAATGTCTGAATGTCTGAATGTGTGTCTGTCTGTGTGTCACTGTGACTGCCGTAGCTCCTCACTGCATGCACCAATCACTCCCACTTTTCACACAGGCATTGACCATAATAATATGGAGGTCCCTTTTTCCAATTTAACACACTAAATTAATAATGAATTTATTAGTGAATAAAAAATGTGAAAACGCACCCAGGGCGCAGTATACAAGTATTTCACTACAGGTAAGGGCTACTACAAGTTAAAGTCCGGAATTAATTTTTTTTTTTTTTTTGCGGCTTACGCCTTTATTGATTTTTTAAGGGATAGAAAGTAGGCTGACAGGAAACGGGAGAGAGATGGGGGGATGACATGCGGTAAAGGCCGTGTCGGGTCCGGGAGTCGAACCCGCGGCACACCGCGACTGGATCACCAGTCCGGTGCCCAGACCGTTAGAAAGTACTCTTTATGCAGAATGTTTCATTTCAAGTTTTCAAATGTTTAAAAAGTCTTTTGACAATAGCCGTTGTGAGCTTGTAGATCGGCTTTTTTTAAATGGCCAAAATATAAATATATGCTGTAGGGCTGAAGATAATGTATGTTTTGTAATAATAATCAAAATCTACAAAGTAATTAAGTATTGGAAATTGGAAATAATCAAGTAAAGTAAAAATAGCTCAACATTGTACTTACGTAGTACAGAAGTTTAATGTACTTACGTATAGTTACTTTACACCATTGGCCATAGCCACGCTGTAACCCATACCAGAGGAGAGCTGTAATCCCCTGTGGTTCTGTGGTAGCATGACGTGCTCTGTCTGGCCGAGGGGCCAGAAATATTGATGTCGATATACCTTATAAAACTGGTAATTTTATAAAGGTTGTCCCAAGAATGTTGATTACAGTATCCATTCTTTCAACTGTCCTATAGCAGCCATATACTGTATCACATTGTGAAATGGCGTTTAGGATTGTAACGTGTCCATTCCACAACCACTATATATACCTGGAAGTCCATTATTTCCTTTATAATCCCAGTTTGCCAATTTGACCAGTTTCCATGGGTCACTTTTATTTCCCTGTTTATTGACTAAGGAAGGCTGACCACAGCCTAACTTGTGTAAACGGTTGTCCACCAACGACCAATCACATGATAGCGTGGGTAGATTTACCAGTTCTCGCTACAACATCATTGGCTCTGTAGCTCGCAGTCATTTAAACTCAAATCAACGAACCCCCAGTTACAATGTGGTTGTTGGCGCTCTGGGTGCAGAGTGAGGAAAAAGGTTAGGGAAAAATACGAGTATGGAAAACAACGCTTCTTTCACAGTGATTTTTAAGTGAGTGGAGTTTCACAATACATTATTTTCTTCCACTAACGTAAAATAAAAACCTACGCTGCAATGAAAACAGGACCACTACACAGTACACACTAGGTTGGGTTCTACTGACTATCTGCAGCAGTGACAAGATAACACCTGGCCATCCAGTTGAGGCTTCTTAGTTCAACGAATAGATATAGATAGACAACAAATTGATAGGAAGACAAGACATTTATGCATACAGAGAGGGAGAGAGACATACCAGAGCAACACACACAGACACTCACACATGCCCAAACACACACACACACACAGCGCACACACACACACACACACACACACACACACACACACACACACGGCAACAATCTGCCAGTAGAAGACAGAGAAGCAATTAATCATAAATTCCTGCCTGTCTATAAGAAGCCAAAGTGCAGTTTTGTTTTTGAAACCTTCGCCCTCAATTACCTGGATCTCTCACTTAATGGCCGTTTGTCATTAATACAGTTGACGGCCAAAATAAAGAAGTGCCAACATAAAGTGTTTTTAATAGCACGTGTAAAGACTTCACCTGAGAACGAGAACGATCGCTCACGATGGCTTTGTATGTACTGGCATTGACCTTGCTCAGTAAGGGGTTGAGTGGACCTAAGCCATGCCAGGCAAATGCAGGCCGTCAACCTCAATATTCTTTATGTTATTTTGCCTATACTTTAGGCAATGATGGAAAGTAACTAAGTACATATACTAAGTACTGTAGTTAAGTACAATTTTGATGTATTTGTACTTTACTCAAGTTGAGTATTTCCAATTTCAAATAGACTACACTACATCTCAGAGGCAAATATTGTACTTTTACTACTTAACTGATTTAACTGGTTTAGTTACTAGTTAATGTGTCGCAATGCAATGCATTTTACATTTTGAACTTGTGAAATGGGACACTCTGCATAATAACTACTTTTACTTTTAGTCATTTAAGTACATTTTGACACCAATAGTACATTTTTGACTTTTACTTCTAACGAGGTAGTTCTATATTGCAGTATTGATATTTTTACTTAAGTAACAAATGTGAGTACTTTTTCCACCACTGCTCCTGGGTTATTTTATCTATATTACTGTAGTCTTTCTTTCTTCTTCTTTTTTTAACCTCTTGTAATAATGTGTTGTCATCATACAGTATCATTCATACTGTACTGTAACTTAAAACCAGAACTGAAAGCAAGGGTAAAGATTGATGATCATAATGATGATAATGAGCATATTGATTCTAACTCAAATGCAACAAAGAATATAATATAGAGTCTTTTCTTCACACCCCTAAGCTGTTATAGAAGTTAATATAATATAGAGTCTTTTCACACCCCTAAGCTGTTATAGAAGTTAATTACGGTAGAAGGTATTCCCGTATTTTGTCCCAAACCTCAAATTCTATTTATTTTCACAAGGTTTTTGGTACGAGACAGTGATGAGTCATCTCTATAGACAGGTTTGGTCCGTACGGCACAACCTGGCTAGCTGAGACATCCTCTTCTCCTTCTGCACAAAAATATCCTCAGGCTTATTTCTCCCTTTATGCAAACATGATGTGAACCTCAAGACGTATATACGTATAGTTGTATGTCCGTGTACTTCAGTGCTGCCACTATTGATTACTTCTTAGCGATTATATTAATGATTAAGTAAATAACTGAGAAGCGTGTTTTTGAAATATAAAAATAAATGATAAAACAACAAACCGATTAACCACTATTTCATCCTTCATCTCACATTTGTGTTTTGCAAAAATTGTTAAAATAGCAGATGAGCTCACAACGCTGCGTTGCACCTTGATGTGAGCTTGTAATCTAGGATTTTATAGCAATGTTTTTAAATGTTTCACCTGCAATGCCCAAAATAGGGATTGATTACTAATAGATTACTGATCGATTATCTTATCAAACACATTCATTGGCTGACTTTGAAGAGAACAAGGACTGTAATTTGGTAATTTGTAGCACTCACGTTGCGTGTTTGAAGGAAGGAGATGTACTGTAACTAACAGATACAGTAAGATCTGTTGTAAGACATTGAGGATGTTTTAGGCTGTGGAGACGGTGCCTGTGTTTGCTTACAGTATGTGAGAGCGAGAGAGAGTGAATGAAAAAGAGAAAGAATGACACGCACGGCTATGAATGAAGAATGGCTGGACGGACGGACATGTCAATACAACGACAACAAATAATTCTGTGTACGTTTTCCCCTTTTTTTCCCCCAATTAAACGTATTAAACTTATATTAACCTAATAGCCCAGTTTCTAAAGGAGATTGGATTTCTGGTGTCTTGTCAATAATTGGTAGTTATTACCATCCTCGCTTTGATCTCAGCTGTGTTCAAATAACATAATGGAGCCCGAAGCCAAGTCATGACTCGAGTGTGTGCGCCAGCTGAGAGGGAGAGAGAGAGAGAGAGAGAGAGAGATGAGCTGAGCTGCTTGTGAAAATCAAATGAAGGATGAAGGATGTTTGTTGCTGCGTGTGTGTGTTGTGTGTGTGCGTGCGTGCGTGTGTGCGTGCGTGCGTGCGTGCGTGCGTTTATATGTAATCCAATACGGTAGTAGAATAAACAGCAACTCCTTCCCTGCGGTGTGAACAAGTGGTTGCAGAGTAATTAAGCCAGTCATCACCTGTGTCAAAAACAGAATAAAAGAGGAATTTATCTGCTCTTTCTTACAGTATGTGAGCATAAATCATACAGCCACAGACAGACAACTCACACACTACCGTGCAAACATGCATGCACACTGCTGAGAGACTCCTGCAACATGCACACTTTCTCTCTCTCTCAGTCACACACACACACACACACACACACACACACACACACACACACACACACACACACACACACACACACACACACAACACACACACATACACACACACACACACACACACACACACACACACACATAATGCACACATGCACGTACGAACACACACATAAAGTAAACACACACACAACCATGCATGCGCATGCACTCATAACCTGCCACCAAATAGCAAGCACAAACTAATTAATTTATCACCTATACTGTATACACATGTCAACTTGTTTTGCTATGAATTGCTTGGCTGGTGCTGTAGCTTGGCAAAGAGGGCCAAGCTTTTGAACTCAGATGACAATTAAGCAAGGTTCAAAATCACTCATTTGCTTGATCAAGTTTGTCTTGTGTGAATGTGCACCACCAGGGTCACTGGAAAGGTCAGTTGTCATTGTAAATTAGTGAGTGAAACGATTAAAAAAAGATCTGATCAATAGAAATGGCTTCTAGTAACACTAATTAATTTCCTTTCCTCAACCATTTTTATGTTTTTTGGGGTTATGTGGCTTGTTATATCATGACATACTTTGTTTCAGTTGGAATGCAGCATGGATTGTACATGGTACAGTAGGCCTATACTGCATATCTCTATGGCTTTGTGACGCATACATGGATTATAAGGGCTTCCCTGTCCCGATTATAAAGAGCACAGCAATATGGATGTATTGTACAGTATAGCTGGTACAAACAAGTGTATGCGTTTGTGCCTGCATGCGTGTGTGTGTGTGTGTGTGTGTGTGTGTGTGTGTGTGTGTGTGTGTGTGTGTGTGCGTTTCCTAGTTAAATAAAATGTCCTGATTCTCACAAGAGCAATGGTTGTGTTATGGTTAACAACATATTTTTGTGGAGTTAGGCGTACAATTAGGAAAATTAATTAGGAAAGGAAAAGCCACAAGTAAAGTAAAAATGTCAATGGCAGTAAAAAGTCTATACTCTTATATTAGTGCGTGTGTGCATGCTTTTGTGCGTGCGTGCATGAGTGCATGCGTACGAGCCTGCGTGTGTGTGTGCATGCGTGCGTGCGTGCATGCGTGAAAGAGCTCACTTCATGTGCCTTGTTTATATGTTTTTGTTTCTGAGCAATTGTGCATGTAATGTAAGCATGCACAGTGTGTGTGTGTGTGTGTGTGTGTGTGTGTGTGTGTGTGTGTGTGTGTGTGTGTGTGTGTGTGTGTGTAGACAATCAATCACTCAGCATTATTTACACCTTTCAGACAAGCAGCTGTACTGTAGCTCCTGGATAATCATTACCCTACACAGGTCATAGTGTTCCACAGTGAAATATATAGGAATTCCAGATCAAAGCATATTCGCGAAATCAAACATGCATGCACATGTGCTCTGAAAGTGTTCAAACCACTCCAATGTACAGAGCTGAAAAATGTGTAAATACATAAATCCGCAAAGACATCCTAAAAGTTATGGATTGGGACAGGCTGGTGTTCAGATACATTGTTATTGATCTGCATCCTGTTGTAAACAAGTGTTAAATGCTTAATCATGGTTCGTCAGCAAAGTAACAGTTCTTGTATTGACTTGTGCTTTCGTTTGAAATGTACCCATTCTGCATACTGTGAAATAATGTCAATCAATCAATCAATCAATCAATCACACCTGCTAAATAACAAGTGGTAACAGAGATCTTGTTAATGCCCCAGTGACAGTCCCACAGTAAAGTGGAGGGAGTGTACACTTTGACTTCATTCACCCAATTTAAACCAGCCCACTCTGAAGACTTACGTTCCTATGAAGCATTCAACCACTGTGACTCGGGTTGTAACTATGGCGATTATTGTTGTTCTTAGCCATTTTTCTATTGATTCATTTTAGATTATTTGATAATGGAGAAGTGTAGTGCAATTGACACTGACACATTTTTTTAACCAAACAATAGCGGCTTGTAGATCTGCTATTTCGGCTATTTTAGAAAAAGAAATGAAACTGTATGGACATTTTTCAACATGGAAACTATTGACAATTATGCAAAAATAATTATGTTTATCTCAAATAATTGTAATTATGCTTCTTGTAATTATTAAATGATTGTGACAGGCCTACTGATCGTCATCACAATACATATTTCTGTGTCTTGTGTGTCTGGGCCGATGTTTGGTTGTTTTCCAGACTTCAGACCCGGATCCCATACATCATTGCCTGAAAGGTTGAGTATTAAAATAATATTTGCTAATTCCAGAAGTTGGGCCCTTCTGGCTGTAAGAGCAGACCTAGACAGGCCCAGACACCCGCTGTGGCAGAGAATTTGTTTGGAATTCATGTCTCAGAGGGGGAAAAAAAGACAGAGGGGGGCCTCAAATCTTTTTGATTTCTAATACCTTCTTTTAACTCATACCCCGGCCATACCCTTCTGTCTGTCTGTGTTCCTGTTTTTCAAACTTCCTCTCCTCTCTCTTTATCCCCTCCCTCCCTCTCTCTCTCTGTCTCTCTGACTCTCTCTCTCTCTCTCTCTCTCTCTGTCTCTCTCTCTCTCTCTCTCTCTCTCTCTCTCTCTCTCTCTCTCTCTTCTTTCTCTGTCGTTGTCTTTGGCCAATGGATGAGTGAAGTAATATTTCCATTGCATCGCATAGGAACAGGATAGGAGGGCATTGGAACCATATTAGTCAAACCCTCAGGTGTTACCGGGGCAACAGATATCACCATCATCAACATGTTTTTATTTTTATTTTTATAATGTCAACATTATTTTCTAAAACAATATGTCCATTGTCTTTTGATGTGTGTATATGTCTGGGTGTTGGGAGGGTACCACAGAACTGGTATGATCAACATGGGCTTTGTCTTGTTTTCTTTCTGACCACAAAGAGCTTTTGTGATTAAAAACGCTTGTCATGTCCACTCATACACACACTCAAATAGGATATGAATCTCAGCTGTGTGCATTCACTGTCGGGGACGTTACAGTAACAGTTCTCCCCACAACGTACGTTATTTTTATTTTTTTTAAGATATTTTATTGATGGGTTACAGTAATTACACAGGAAAGGGGGAGAGAGACGGGCTATCAGGCTGGATTACCGGCCGGTGCCTGGACTGCTCAGCCGCGGCCCAGGCCACAACATACGTTATTTAGTGACACGTGTTGGTGTTAATAAGTGCTCTGTCCAAGAGGAACATGCAGAAACGTCCTTTTTAAGAACATGAAATATATTCTTTCAAGCAGAATGGCAATAGGTGTGGTCTGACTGAGCACAACACACACACACACACACGCGCCTACGCACACACACAATTTTGACTATACTGGAGACATCTTTGGGTGTTGGGGTGTACAGCTGGTATTGATATCATGGCATGCTTGTGTGTGCAGGTCTCGTCGCACGCCACCCATTTTGTGTGTGTGTGTGTGTGTGTGTGTGTGTGTGTGTGTGAGTGTGAGTGTGCGCGCAGGAGAGTGCAAGCGAGCGACTGGCCCTAATGAATCCCATTCACTGAATCATGCGATATGGAGTTGGCAGTGTTGATGGTGGTGACTGCACGCTCACCGCCTTCCAGCTTGCAGAAATAAAAGTCATTCACTTCAGCTCCCACACAATGGCCCACTAAGTGCCTGCACACACACACGCACGCACACACACACACACACACACACACACACACACACACACACACACACACACACACACACACACACACACACACACACACACACACACACACACACACAGTACCCAATCCCCCCTAGAGCCATCTATCTAGGCAGAGCTCTGCCATTGAAGTCACCGAAGGCACCGATTGTTCCCACTGCTTCCTGATAGAATATAAAACCAGAAAATGTTTCCAGGCAACAAATACACTTCCAGCCATGTACGCTTGGCTGTGTCTTAGGCTAATATTGAAATCTATAGCTGTGGACCAACGTTCAGTTCCACACATTTAATGGATCTGAATCCAAATGAGGTTTCACACACCTCCGTGTTGCAAGCTAGTTTAGTGAAGTCATTTTTTTGCCATGAGCTGAGCTGTTGTCCTGTTTACACACACGTCTGGTTTTGGCATCAAAAGTGGATATAGGCCTATAGAAATAGTGGATCTACCAGTATAAAAGTAGAATTGTACACCTTTAAGGCTCCTTGCCATGTTCTAAACTTTAGCAAGGAGCAGAGTAGCAGTTAAATACTTTAAATCTAAAGTATTTAACTGCTACTCTGCTCCTTTTTTTTCAAATAAAGAATAAATAAATCAATAACTGAGAATAGAGTTGTGTGGACCCAAAGAGGAAGAATGATGTTGAAGCCACGGGCGAGGACAGAGGATCAATTTGCAGTTGTGGTTGGACTTGCCTTTAGCCAGGAGTGCTAAGCCCTGCACCAGAAATAAACCCACAGCTGTGGTGGTGGTGTGTGTGTGTGTGTGTGTGTGTGTGTGTGTGTGTGTGTGTGTGTGTGTGCGTGTGTGTGTGCGTGTGCGTGTGCGTGTGCGTGTGCGTGCGCGTGCGTGTGCGTGCGTGTGCGTGCGTGTATGCACATGCGTGCGTAAGAGAGAGAGAGTCTAAATTGGTAGCCCTCACAGATTTTTGAAAAATAGCAGATGTACAAGCTCACACTCGCAGCGCTGCAAGCTTGTATATCTGCTTGGATGTATGGGCTGTCAAGGCCAGGAAGTAGTTTTTTGCCACTCAGTAGTAAGCTGTTCCCGCATAACTTCCGGGTATATGATGATGATGACACACGCCGCATACCGCCTATACACAGATTACACTGAGGTCATGATAACAGACCATTGAGAAAGACCTGCTTTGATCTCACTACCATCTGACCGGACAGGTGTATGACTGAATAAATATAAAGGTCTTTACTGAGACTGGATTGTGCATACCAAAATATTGGTATTGCCATGGTATATTGGGTGTTCCTATTCCTATCCCCACTTAAACAAAAACACACAACCACGCTGTCCTCCAATGTGCGTTATATATTCTGATATCGTTATTATTATTAGTATAACTACTACTGCTTATTAATGTAAAATGTTCCACAGCTGCAAGTTTTAAGCCCTGATGATATCACAGATGTCACCACTGTCTACAGCAGCGCATTTTGCTTCATGCCATTTTTTATTTTGATTTAGATTTATATATTTTTTGCATTGATTCATCAATATATATGAAGAAATATCTATTAACAACACGCTTCTCGACAATTATTCAATTGATTAATCGCTAAGAAAACTATACTGTAGATAGTTGCAGCACTACACCTGTGTGCTCAGTAGAGGGCAGGCTTCTGCCTCAACCTCTCCATGTTGCCCATTGGAAGGTTTGGCCTGATGGCCATGCTGTGAAAGGTCATGGTGGTCACAAGGCAAATAATGTACTTTTGTAATGTAATGTATTATTACAAAACGTACCACTATACATTTCGGCCATTTGAAAATGGCCGATCTACAAGCTCACAGCTTGTAGATCTGTAACGGAGTACTAATACATTGCAGTAATGATACTTAAACTTGAGTAAAACATTTGAGTACTTTTTCTACCACTGCCTAAAATAGCTGACCTATACAGCCCCACAATGCATCACTCTGCGGACTTGTCCTATATAAGCTTGTAGATCTGCTCTATTAGGTGAGTGATACGACACGTAACCAAGTACAAATCAGGCATATAACACGATGCTTCCCAGATCTCAAAGCTCTCTCTCTCTCTCGCCACTTGTCTTACAGATATTCGGGAGACGGCGTTCGTCTACGCCATCACGGCGGCGGGCGTGACCCACGCGGTGACGCAGGCCTGCAGCATGGGAGACCTCCTGCAGTGCGGCTGCGAGGCGACCCGGAGCAGAGCACCTCCACGACCCCTCTCCTCCTCCAACCCCTCCACCACCTCCTCCTCCTCCTCCGCCTCCTCCACTGGGGAGGGGGTGAAGTGGGAATGGGGGGGCTGTGGAGATGACGTGGAGTTTGGCTATGAGAAGTCAAAACAGTTTATGGACGCCAAGAGGAGGAGAGGCAAGAGTGACATCAGGGCTCTGATTGACTTGCACAACAACGAAGCGGGCAGGCTGGTACGCGTGATGATGTCACCCATTCATTCATTGGTTATGTTCAGTGGTTCCCAAGCTCTGTTTTGTGTGTGTGTGTGTGTGTGTGTGTGTGTGTGTGTGTGTGTGTGTGTGTGTGTGTGTGTGTGTGTGTGTGTGTGTGTGTACCGTGAGACCAAGTCCAGGTGTGCCTTGGGATTGTGTGATAACCACGCATTGTTATTGCAATATATAAACAATACAAAGTTATGAATCATTTATTTATTTTTAATATCAGTACTTTGCGCACTCAGTTTACGAATACAAAGGGAAATTCTATAATAAAAATAATAAAATCAATGAAAACATTTACATCCTGGACAGTGAACATTTAAGTAAATAAAAATAAACATATTCAGGGTGATAAGAGTGTTATAGAGACTATTTTGTATGGATATAAATATAGGTATATCTTGAGATTTTTACTGAAAGTTTGATCAGCCTACAACCTGAGAAATATTTGATATTGAATACGTGGCATATGGAAACTTAGTTGGCGCAGCCATAGTGCAGAATATTGAGCAGTAATAATTCACTGTTCTATACTGTAGGGTTATAGGAACAAAAGCATTGCTTGTCTTATGGAATGCTCCACCGTTGCACCAAGATCCAAAGGAGAAAGATATCGCCTCCAGCTAAATTTGTGTAGTGCCGTAAACCGATATTCGAACAAGAATCAAGTTTCTGAAACACAAAAACACGAGCGTGCCACACATTTTGTCTTCAAGCCTCCGAGGCACATAGCTTCTAACATTTCCCCGGCCCTTGTTAAAGTTTAAAGTTGCTCTTTGTTACTCGCTCTACTCTCGTGTATTTACACGGAGTGAATTATGGCCAGGACAAGTCAACTACCTATTGAAAAAGAGGGGCGATATAGGAACCTTTTTGGCTGTCTTTTTTCCTGAAGACCATATGTCCTTTTTAAGAAGTTAATGACATGTTATTGGGAATGTCTTCCATCTCTCATTTGCTTTAGAGCTGTCAACCATGGCTGGCCCCAGTTTGTTGCACACTCCTGCAGAAACGCCAATACTCATTCACATGTCTCCACACAGAGAGAGAGAAAGAGAGGGGGGGGTAGTTGCACAAAAGCGTGATTAATACATCGGTAATCAAAAAATTGCCGATCTACAAGCACACAACGAGCTTGTGGATTGGCAATTTTTGGTGCGCGACACAGCACACAGCTGAGTATAATTCAGGCGAAACGGTTGTGATGCACCCGTCTGCTGGGGTCAAAGACAGGTAGACAGGAGGAAGGGAGGGGGAGGAGAGGAAAGGTGGAGAGGTGGGGTAACGTCCAATTATAGCATTAGTGTGCAGCTATTTGAACAAAACAACAGAGGGAACGTGCTGCACGACGAGCAGTGGAGCACTGTGGAGGAAGAAGTACTCAAGTACTGCAAAGTCTGCAAAGTAAAAGTTCAGCACTTGAGTAAATGTACTTGGTTACTTTCCATGCACCACTGACGACGAGGCACACTTCTTAAAGAGGTCTGGAAACAAGTGTGCTGCAGTACGTGCATAAGGTGTGTGAGTGCACATATTTGTGTGCGTGTGTATGTGTGTGTGTGTGTGTGTGTGTGTGTGTGTGTGTGATGGGTTAATTATGTGCAGTATATAAGTGAATGATCTGTTGTCAAGGCTTGTTAGATGTAGGAAGGCCTGAGGCAATATGGAAGGAGAGGGGGGTTGGGGGGGTTAAATTCCTTCTGAATAGCGTCTACTTTTATCTCACCTATCTATCTATCTGTGTGTGTGTGTGTGTGTGTGTGTGTGTGTGTGTGTGTGTGTGTGTGTGTGTGTGTGTGTGTGTGTGTGTGTGTGTGTGTGTGTGTGTGTGTGTGCACTGTCACTGTGTGTGTGTGTGTGTGTGCGCGTGTGCACTGTCACTGTGTGTGTGTGTGTGCGTGCGTGCGTGTGTGCGTGTGCACGTGTGTCAGTGTCTGCATGTGTGCCAGTGTGTGATATATCGCAAAAACACGACTATAAATTACACCTTTAGTGCACTATTTTTCATTTGTCATAAGCCGCATTGCTTCATTCTAGTGACTGAATTTCCTTTTCCTCTTCCCTTTCTCTCTCCCTCTCTCTGTCTCCTCTTTCTCCCCTCCACCTTTTTACTCAACCCCTTTCCCTTTATTTATTTTTTCCACCTCCTCATCCCCCATTATCTTACCCTCCCCTTGTGCCACCCCCCCCCCCCCCCCCCCCCCCCACACACACACACACATACACGCCCGTCCGACCCACCAATCAGGCGGTGAAGCTCTACATGCGGACGGAGTGCAAGTGCCACGGCCTGTCGGGCTCGTGCACGCTGCGCACGTGCTGGAAGAAGATGCCACACTTCCGTGAGGTGGGCGACCGCCTGCTGGAGCGCTTCAACGGTGCCTCCAAGGTCATGGGCGGCAACGACGGCAAGACGCTCATCCCCGTGGGCCAGAACATCAAGCCGCCCGACCGCCAGGACCTCATCTACTCGGCCGAGTCGCCCGACTTCTGCCTGGCCAACCGGAAGACCGGCTCGCTGGGGACGCGGGGACGCATGTGCAACAGCACGGCCATGGACGTCAGCGGGTGCGACCTGCTGTGCTGCGAGCGGGGCCACCGGGACGAGACGGTGGTGTTCGAGGAGAACTGCCTCTGCCGCTTCCACTGGTGCTGCGTGGTCCAGTGCAAGAAGTGCTCCGTCCGGAAAGAGCTCAGCCTTTGTCACTGAGTAGCAGAACCCCACTACCCCCTCATTCCGTCCCCACCCCACCACCCTCCCCTCGGGCTTGAAGGTAAAGAAATACATGAATCAGTTGAAATGGTTTCGCCTCAGCAGGGGGTTGGGATTCAACCCTTTTTTGCACCAGATAAGATTAGTAAACCTCCTGAAAATGTTGCTGGTTTTCAAGTAGTTATTGACCTCTCTGTGTGGTCAGTTCATTTTTAGACGTAACATTTTCCTGAAAGACGAATAGAGGAGCCAGTCAGAGGAAACAAAGAAAGAAAGTAAAAATGGAGTGATGTTGTTACAGTCCTGCACCTACGACATTGAAATGGAGGTACTCGTATTTCTTTTCTTCAAATAGGACCAAAGAGACATGTTTAAAACGTTTAAAATGCACCTTCCAAGTCAGTGAACGAGCAACAATATAACGGTGACAAAACAAAGAACTGTGCTTGAACAGTTTGGTGCCAGTGTCTTCTGTATATCTACCAATTCAAACAGCAGACAGTGAAAATGACCTTGAACTGAGGTCAGACTAGAGCTGTGTTTCATATTTCACGCTACACTGGGACTGCTGATTTACCTGGATTGTGAAATTCCTATAAATTCATTTTACTGGCCGCACGCCTAAACGCAAAAGAAATAAAGAAAAACATTCAACACAACATAAGGCGTTGTTGTGTCTTTATAAGCCTCTGTTTTGACTTCCCGGATCTAAATCGGAATCTGTTAAAACAAAGCCTTGACAGCTCTAGCACCCCTTTCCACAGAGACAGCTAGAGTTTGCTGTAGGAACTAAAGCCACCATCCATGTGTGGCTATCCCATTACATTCAGCCCACTTTGTCTTTCCAAAGACACCCTTTGAAATGCTGTTAACTACAGTATGTCACCTGACAATGCATCATCAACTGACATGGGAGGTTGTCCAACTTGCTTCCTATAGGGAAACACAAAGAGTTGCCGCAGGTCTTGCTGCATCTGTACTGTTGAATAGTATAAAATGGCTATAGGCTACATGGGAATGGCCAACTGGGACTTTTGAGAAAGCCGTTGTGTTCCAGAAATGTAGTTGGCGCCACGTTGAAATTGAACAATGTGGCTTTTGCTGATGCCATAAACGAATGCTTGCTGTAAGGCATAGGAAGTTGCGATTGAATTGTCATGACATTAAGAGAGACAAAAAGATTCTCTGCAGACTGGAGCTCAATGCAGAGCCGGGGTTACAGCTTGGCCCACGAACATTTTATTTTTTATTTAACCTTGTTTTAATTTCTGCAGCTACTTCCCTCCCGCTGCCACGGAGCAAAGAAGAAGACATGGAAAACAATCTGTGATTTTCACTTTAAACCAAATGTTTTGAGGTTGTAATGGGAGCATCCTTCTATACCACAATGGTGTATGTCTCACAAACACATATAATAAACCATATGGAGTGAATGTTGAAACTACAGTTTCAATGTCCATCTCCCCCATGTATCAAAGCGAAGCGCTTCTCAACCTCACCATACTTGGATCCGCTGTTCCGTCTTTAGATTTTTATCCACTGAAAATGTATTCCACTTACAGGAAGGAAAGGCTCCACAGCGAAAGCTGGTTTTGTTTAGTTTTCCTACTGCTGTGTCAAAAATGTATGAAAAGGGAAGTTTTTGGTCACATTTATCGCATAATGGAGGACACAATCAACACCATATGTGGTCGTGGAGTCAACCTGCCAGCGAAGACTGTTATTTATACAAAGATACGATAACAAGACTCACAGCGCGCCGCCCCATTCCATCTCTCTCAAAAGCACTTTGGATACGGCCGCTGTGAGCTTTACAGTAGCGTTCGACTGTTCTTTTATGTTTCAGCCTTATTTCTAAGCAAAGATAAAAGCAAAAACAATTTTTACACAACATTCGATACCAAGAAAAGATTATGATGTATTTTATCTTTTATGATATACAGGGCTATTGTAATAATGCACTTTCAACATTAGCTTTTGTGTAAGGTGTGTGTAAGGTGTGTGTGTGTGTGTGTGTGTGTGTGTGTGTGTGTGTGTGTGTGTGTGTGTGTGCGCACATACGTGTGTGCACGTGTTTGCGAGTGGGGTGTACGGATGGCCAGTCATCACCGTATCCTTTAACTGACAGTAACTTCATACTTTGGTGTATTTTTCAGTTGTCGTTCGATGTTTAACTACATTATGTTGGTTATTGAAAGCTCACTTTTCATCTCTGACTTTGTCTAGATTTTCTTTTGTATTGTTTTTTGTGGGGCAGATAAGATCATGTGGTTTGGTTGCTTGTTGACTCAGGGGAGGAGAGGGGATAGAGTTAAACTCATACTCCATCGCAGCACGGTGTCACTTCATGCCAGCAAGAACATTTTCAACAAGACAGGGTTTAATGACAGCGTCCATGTAGACTTAGGACATTATGTGGCGAGACTATTTTGTCAGTCATCGATTTCAGTCGTCTATAACGATTCTATGATATGACTCCAAATTTGGGCGAGGTTGACAATAACAACAATAATATATAGACTATATATGTGTGTGTGTGTGTGTGTGTGTGTGTAAAACGAAATGGAGGTACTGGCAGCGTGCACAAATCATTTTGCACTGATCCGTTTGCAAGATTAGCCGTGGACAGTCTCACAGACAGACCCTCTTCTAGAAGACACTGCCCTTCGTATAGGAGCCACACTGCAATGACCAGTTCTTGTCAACAAGTGACACAATATAATATATAACACAATATATATATACAAGTATACATTTGACTTAATCCTTAAGCCTCCCTCCAACATGATAGATTCGTAAAAGTTGGTTCCCCATAATAGACCAACATCATCTCAGTTATCTTACAGGGGTAATAGCAGACAATCTAATTATACCAGACAATGTTACTATACTGCTTCAAGTTGCTCCATTTAGCCTCTTGTCAGAGTCTGTATACTGTGTGTTCTTTTCTTTTCAGATTCACATCCACCTACTGTACCTTTTACTGTACAGATATGGTTTGCATGTCCCTAAACCATGTTGTTGCTAAAGATAATCGATTATCAAACAACAGTGAGAAAAGGATACCACCATACTGAATGCTTAATCTTGTTAATGCTAAGTTACGAACATATTCCCCCCGGGACGTTATCTGCTAAGTAAGTACGAACATGTTCGTACCTAAAGCTTGCCTTTACACCAAATATGAATCAGCTTTTAAAATTGGCCCGGTTGCTAGGCAACGCCTCCGTCACCCCCAGCACCAGGGTCTTTGCACATGGCCCCCATAGACTGTACAAAATTCATTGACCCAATGAAACATGGTGTCATGATTATGAACACTCTGAAGGTGCACAAGATGATTTTGTTCATTGACCTGGCAAGTCGTGTGTCCACATATGAAATCAGTCATTGTGTCTGTGTAGCACAGTGTTTCCCAAATAAAACAAATTATAACTGTATACAATACACTGTATAAAAATCAGTGTGAAGTGAGGGGTGCTCTTATGTCATTTTACAACATCGAGGATGTATTATATTTTGGGTTATTTTTCACATGACCCATAAAGCGGGTGTGCAACCCAAAATGGGTCACATTTGGGAAACACTGGTCTCGTTCGGTCGAGTTTATTCAAGCATGCCCCAGGGTGGTTCTTATTCTGTCCAGGTTTGGTGGACAGAAACCCCCATGCAGAACACACCGAAACAGACAGTAAGACAGGGGGAGAATGAGCTGTACTTTACTACCAATATGGTAGCTTTTATGAGCATACGTTTCCATGCCAGAGTGATAGTTAATATTATTACCCTGACAGTTGTTATATACTGCAAACCAGCCCTTGGCCTGTGTCTGCCTCAGCTATGTTAGGTCCTGTGTTCAAGCAACCACCTGTTCCAATGTTAGCGAGTTCAGATTTATTTAAAGACACGCACTGTTCAACGTTTGTTTCCACTCTCATGCTCTTTGTTTCTGTTTTGTATTTTACAGAATTCACTTCAATATCTGGATGTTATACGGCAATCTTCATTATGCATTAGTTAGACTGACCACAGTTTGAAACCAAACGTGTTGAAATAAAGGGTTCTTTTGTTGTGGTCTATCTGCATGTCTGTCCATCTGTCTGTGTCTGCATGTGACGTTTACAATGCATTTTGCATTAGTATGAAAATGTACAAATAATACAGAGTAGGAGGAAACCTGAAGTATACTGTACAAAATGTGTAGCTCTAAAACGGTCAATTCAGAAAAAGAAAAAATACGTTTTAGTTCAAATCAAAACACAGGAAAAAAAAAACTCCATTGAAGCTCTCATATCATCCCATTGAGGATCAGAATCTCTTGTGTTAGCCCGAATGTATGAAATGCGACCATCCTCATTTACAACTAAATTTGAGCAATAAAACAACACAAGCTGACACTAACTAATACATATTTTTGAGTGGTGCAACCACTCCTATAGACAGCTATGTGTGTGTCCCTGTGTCCGAGCACGGAAGTAGCATATTGTCACCACCAAGTGTCACTGTTGTGCAGAGTGTCACTGTTGTGCAGCCTAACACAGACAGAGGCCAAGGAGGAGAGCTAGTACAGTACAGTACAGTACAGTACAGTACAGTACAGTACAGTACAGTACAGTACAGTACAGCACCACTCACTTCAGACGGGTCTGATTTTAAAAGTGGCTTGACACCGAATTAGATAGCCTATCATTTGGATATTAGACTTGGCATTTGAATGCCAAGTTTAAATTGTTTAATACTTGTGTTTAAATATAGCTGGGGGGCTTATGGGGATATTAATCAACTCCATACTAAATTTGGTCTTTATCACCCTGGAAGAGCAGCCACAAAAGAGAGGTTTTAAAGATATACTGACCTTCCTAAACTTTAAACATTTATACTCTTGTTTTATATTATATCACTTTTTCCTCCCCTCTTCCCTTCCAGACAGTGCAGTGCAGTGTGTTGTTCTATGCGCCTGATTTCACACAGGGCACGGGGCTGAGCTAGTCTTTCACCTCAATGACCATTTGCAGCTAACCAGATCTTTTCCACACCTCCGCCTCAATTAGATCCATTTGCCACTCAGCAAAAAAGAGGTGTTGTTTCGAGTTATTTACGCTATTGAAAAAGAAAAGGAGAGGGGGAGGAAGAAAAGAGAAAAAAAGCTGCCTGTATTAGAGCTGTGCATGCAAGTCGACACAAGTTCATATTTTCCAGGAATTCGTTGCATGGTGCTGCTCCGTAGCGGAGTGGAGCCAGCAGAGAGGAAGACCAATGATGGGACACTCAATTGGCTGCTTTGAGTTCCTTTCCTCTCTTCTCTCTTATCTCCTATTCTGTAGCTCCTCTCCTCCACTTCCCTTCTATCCAGTGATGTAAAGTAACTATTAAAGTACATTTAAATGTACAATTTTGAGGTATTTGTACTTTACTTGAGTATTTCCAATTTCCAATACTTTCACCACTACATTTCAGAGGCAACTATTGTACTTTTACTCTCCTACATTTATTTGAAAACTTTAGTTACTAGTTACTTTGATTATTATTACAAAACATAGGCCTACATTAACCACTTTAGTCCTTTCGGCCATTTGAAGATAGCCTATCTACAAGCTCCTACGCTTGTAGATCTGCTATTTACAGAAGATTTTGAAATTTTGAAATGGGACATTCTGCATAATGACTATTTTTACCTTTGGTGACTTACTTTCTGCATCTATTGATAGATACGAAGTGAAGATTGACAGGAAAGAGGGAGAGAGAGACGAGGGGAGACATGCAGCAGGGGTCGTCATGAACGGGACTCGAACACGCGACACGCTGTCAGGCCAGAGCCTACTGTATGTGGCATGTGCCTAAACCACTAGGCCCCTTTAAGTATACATTTTGAGTCCCGACCCAGCCCTTTACTTGCAATGGTGGAGTATACATTGCAGGATTGATACTGCAATGTATACTATTAAATAATTGAGTACTTTTTTCCACCACTGCTTCTATCCCCTTTCTATCCCCTGTCCAGTCCTCTCCTCTTCCCCACTGTCCTCCACTCCTCTCCTCAGCTCTCTAACCTGCCACCAGAGCGGACCGTCTGCGCTCCATGGGCACAGCCAGAGAAAATAGACAAGTGAGCCGATAGATTTATGAAGGCATTGGTATAAATATAGCCGCCTGTCAACATCTGCACGTGTACATGCGCGGGTAAATCTGTGTATTTGCAAGTGAACGCATAATATGCATGCAATGTGAGTGTGCAAGTGTGTTCCTGCATGGCTCTGGCTTGTGTGTGTCTGTTTGTGCGAGCATTAATATGGGAGTGCATTTCTGTGAGGGCCCGTGTGTGTGTGTGTGTGTGTGTGCCGTGCGTGTGTGCGCGAGTGTGTGCGTGCGTGTGACTATGTTTGTGCATGTGTTCTGTATGTGTGGCCAGGTTAAAGTGGTGGTACTTTTCCACATGTCCGTATCATAGAGAACACTGCCTGCACAGTCCAATCACTAGTGTGAACAAATGGTACCAAATGGACCCTTGTGACCTAACCCGTTGGTATACTTTGTAGTGAAATGGACACTGGGGATTTTACTGTGTGAGGAATGCAGCATCGTTCCATCTTGGAAATGAGTCTGCCTTCGATTGCACTGATTGTAAAACACGCATGCACACACACATGCATCCACATTAAGAAACACAGACTGAAGTGCATGCATATATATATGCATGCACTTCCACAAAAATACACACACAGACCTCCATGTGTCCAGTTATGTATTGTATCATACCATACTGTACTGTAGAGATACACAGAAACATACATGTGTGTGCACACACGCAAGCACACACAAGCAAAGCATTAATGAGGGTTTGCTATATTGTTAATGTGGTCATTGATATGCACCGCATTATTATAGTATTAGCTTTTAATGGGCAGTTGCTTTTGTTTGTTGATTATAATATTTTGTTTTGTTTGTTTATATATAGTATGCCGAGATACAGACAGACAGACAGACAGACAGACAGACAGACAGACAGACAGACAGACAGACAGACACACACACAGCCAGGAGATGGGCACGTGAAAGTGAGAAATGGATCGAGGGGCAATGAGGGATAATAAATAAATGAAGAGAGAGAGACAGAGAGAGAGAGAGGGAGAGAGAGATCTTACGTGTAACCCGACACTATAATGTCTTTCTATGTATGTGTGAGAACTCTTCTGAGATCCTCCATCAATCTACTAGTGAGATGTTGCTTACTTTAAGAGCACATCCACAACTCGGCTCTGTGTGGGGTTTCATCTGATAGCAACCACTGTAATTATAGCGGGGGCAGACAGACGGAAAGAGACAGAGACATGTTTAATCCAGACCCTAAAGTGAAGCAAAGTTACATTTTGAAATGCGCTCCAAAAATGTACTTTTCAGGACAGACAGATAGATATGCACACACGCATGCACCCACACGCACACACACACACACATGCACGCACAGTCGCACACGCACGCACGCACACACACACACACACACACACACACACACACACACACACACACACACACCCACCCACACACACACACACACCCACACACACACACACACACACACACACACACACACACACACACACACACACAGGCAGACAGCCACACACACAGACAGACAGACGCATACACAGACACATGGCCAGCACTTCAGCTGCGTGTGTTTGGAGGAGACAGTGATTTTTATGAGTTAATGCGCGCCCTGGAGGTGATGGCTCAGCCGTTGTCTCAGCTTCACATAGCCCACCCAACTAGGCAGCCAGTGGGAAGAGATTTAATACCGGCAGTCAATCCGTTTCACCTACAACATCACATCTATCGCTTTGCATGGACATTGTTGTGGTTAGAACTGTACCTCGGGATATTGAAAATGTTGAAAAGAGCGTGGGTCGTTATTTTTCGGTACATGATGATGGAATATGGACTTATATTACACACCCAGTGCATCGGCTAAAATATGTCACTGATCCTGAGGAAGTGTGTGTATGTGTGCGTCGCGTGTGACTGACATGTGTGTGGCGTGCATGCACATGTGCATTCAGGGTTAGAATTAAAGTTTAGGGTGAGGTCAGGGTTAAGGTTAAAGTCAGGCATGTAGTGGTGAGGTCGTGGTTAGGGGTTAGAGGTTGGAGAACAAATATAGCCAATGGAAATCAGCGGAAAGTCCCCATATGGATAAGACTGCAAGAATTGTGCGTATGTGTGCGTGCGTGCCTGCATGTGTGTTCTCTACACATAATAATGCAATGGTATAAGTTAGAGCGTGCACAATAAGGTCCATAGTGTCCATGAAACCTGTGGGTCCATTTGGGAAAAATCGCTCCATTTTGTACTGGATTTCACTGCATGTGCACTCTCGAATTATCACTTAAAAAACACATAAGAGGCGGTCAGCTGTGCTCATCATGCAAGCCACATTTCATTTCATGAAGCCATGTGTATCTTGAGCACTTCAAATGTACAAGAACAATCGCCAACATACTTCTACCAGTTAAACAATTTGTGAAACGTTTTTTTTTTTGTATTGTTTTTTCTTCTTCTTCTTTTTGGAAGAAACCACTAATGTGGTTAGCGTGTGAACGAGCGGCGAGTCTCAGAGAACCTGTCCTGACTCCTACATTGCAACATGGTGAAACCTACCCACTGGCTGGGAGTTGAGAAACCCTTATTGACCCATATTATAGGCGTGGGTGGATAAACATCCAAGTGACCCCTCAATGTCTCTTCTTATATTCACTCCCTCTGTTTCAGCCTCTCTCTCCCCCCTCCTCTCGCTCCCCCCCCCCTCTCTCTCTCTCTCTCAATATCTCCACAACACACACACACACACACACACACACACACACACACACACACACACACACACACACACACACACACAGGTGGCCGAATCACACACTTAAAAACATAACATAACCCTGCAAAGGTGCAACACACATGCACATACACGCACGCACACTTGACTCCCGATTCACTCTCCCCATTCTTTTACCATTGTCCCATCCCCACCCCTCTCTCTCTCTCTCTCTCTCTCTCTGTTATCTTGGGCTGTAAAAACATGGCTGCCAGTGGCTGCTGGGATGCAGAGGAGGCCTGCTGTCTTCAGAGGCAGCTTTGGCTCTCTGTCTGTTCTGAGAGAACAGGGCAGGTCCTCGCTCCCTACGCACGCACGCACGCGCACACACACGCACGCACGCACGCACGCACGCACGCACGCACGCACGCACGCACGCACGCACGCACGCACACACACACACACACACACACACACACACACACACACACACACACACACACACACACACCACTCTTTCTCTCGAGGACAGAGACAATAAACAAAGCTGTTTGTACAACACTCCACCATGGAATTCCCTGATGGGAAGTACTAAGTAGACACCCCCACCTGTCTAATGTCCACGCACAAGGACCAGGCCTCTGCTCCTCATGTCTGTGGTGTTGGTGTCCTCCACGCACAAGGACCAGGCCTCTGCTCCTCATGTCTGTGGTGTTGGTGTCCTCCACGCACAAGGACCAGGCCTCTGCTCCTCATGTCTGTGGTGTTGGTGTCCTCCACGCACAAGGACCAGGCCTCTGCTCCTCATGTCTGTGGTGTTGGTGTCCTCCACGCACAAGGACCAGGCCTCTGCTCCTCATGTCTGTGGTGTTGGTGTCCTCCACGCACAAGGACCAGGCCTCTGCTCCTCATGTCTGTGGTGTTGGTGTCCACCACGCACAAGGACCAGGCCTCTGCTTCATGTCTGTGGTGTTGGTGTCCTCCACGCACAAGGACCAGGCCTCTGCTCCTCATGTCTGTGGTGTTGGTGTCCTCCACGCACAAGGACCAGGCCTCTGCTCCTCATGTCTGTGGTGTTGGTGTCCTCCACGCACAAGGACCAGGCCTCTGCTTCATGTCTGTGGTGTTGGTGTCCACCACGCACAAGGACCAGGCCTCTGCTCCTCATGTCTGTGGTGTTGGTGTCCTCCACGCACAAGGACCAGGCCTCTGCTTCATGTCTGTGGTGTTGGTGTCCACCACGCACAAGGACCAGGCCTCTGCTCCTCATGTCTGTGGTGTTGGTGTCCTCCACGCACAAGGACCAGCTCTCTGCTCCTCGTGTCTGTATAGTGTTCACGCTCAGAAAAAAACCCACTCGAGCACTATATACATTTTGGCCATTTGAAAAATAGCTTATTGTCTCCACCAGGTCGAAGGCATGGGGAGAGAGTATATGTTTTACACTCCGTCCTTGTGTGTGTGTGCACGTCCGTCCGCCGTCTGTTACCAGTTAATCTCCAGCACCGTCATCCCGGTCAATGCCACATTTAATTTTGTACACACACTCCCTGGATGCCAACGATGAACCTCTGCTCCAAATTTTCCAGAACGGCCTGTTATAGCGCCACCAGGAGGCCGACTTTTGAAAAACATTGTTTGATATACTCCTCCAGATTCTGTCCAAAAGCCGGATCTGTCCGATATTTCATATTCCATCCTAATTGGTTAACATTGGCTTTCAAAGTTGGCAGGAATGGCCTGTTTTGAACAAAAAGCCTCAAATCAGGAACGCAGCGTGCAATTTACGTGACATTTTTCACGCACTTTCCTACTAGGCTGAGGAATAAATACCACCCTTTTCACATTGGCCTGTTATAGCACCACCAAGAGGTGGATTTTTTCAAAACACAAAAATCAATTGGAACAAAATGAACGCAGCATGCAATTTACGTGAAATCTTTTCACATTGGACTTTATAGCGTCACAGGAGGCCACAACCTGACCTGCCCTGGTGGAGACCTGTGCCCCGAGGGGCACTTTATCTAGTTTTAGCTATTTTCTAAACATTTTTATACATACAACTTGTGAAATGGGATATTCTGCAAAATGAGTACTTTTACTTTTGGTACTTTAAGTACATTTTGATGGCAATAATTTTGTACTTTTCCTCAAGTACTGTACATTTTGAATTTCAGGCTTTTATGTAGTATTTCTACATTGCAGTATTGATACTTTTACTCAAGTAGCTACTTTTAAATACTTTTAACACCACTTCTTATCAGCTATATGTATAAAGGAGGCTCATCTTCGGATGAAGCCTGGAGGAGAAACATACACGAATGTAGTTGTTCTCAAACAAACTCTTTCAATGCCATTGAGCAAGGCTTTCACCCCCATAGAGTCTGGCATCGCACCTCAACACTACAGTATATAGGCTATAGGCACGCATGTTTTAATGACAGACTAGGCATTTAGTTTGCTCTCTTTGTTTGGAAAAAATGATGTCCAGTGTCTCACTTTGTATAATGTGACCTTGAATTGAAGTTGTATGTTCTCATTCAAGGTCAACCAAACATTAATTTGGGCTTATGAACACTAGATGGCGTCCTTGGAACAGATTGTTAATTCCATGCTATCCTCCCTGATAGTCCTCAGACTGTATTGTATTGTGTGCAGGTTTGTGGAGTAATCAATGTTATATAGTCAAACTTTTTTATTTCAAGGACCCCCTGTTTGGGGTGCATTAGACTAAGGATTGGTTGGTTCCATTTGTACACACAGAGTGTGACCATCTATAAGGGTCAATTTTGTCAAATTGTCAGCTTTGCTTAAAAACCAGGAATATTTTGTTGTTATTCTCAATAATTATCATATTTCCATATAGTCACATTGATTTTGTGATTATGTTACTTTCAAAACCACGCGCACACAAATAAGTAAATAATGTTTCAAAGATGCACGATCGCGCGCACACACACACACACACACACACACACACACACACACACACACACACACACACACACACACACACACACACACACACACACACACACACACACACACACACACACGCACACTAGCATGTCCAAACACCTTTCCTTTGTGGCTGACCTTATACTTTGTCTTTCATTTTGAACTTCTCTACTATACCATCATTCATGTAGGTGTTTCCCTGGGCTTGTTAAAGTGCAACGGTCGTACTCTGGCCAGCCAGCTGGGTCCCTGCATGGTGTGAACTTGAAGTGAAGCCCAGGAGGAGGCCTTTATGGGACCTTCTGGGAAACACCACCCATCGTAATATGTGAGCTGCCCTGAGACCTGCAGTCTAGTGTGGGTCACTAATACAAATCACAGTAGCCACCGGTTCCCAAACACTGGGTCGGACTCGGGACCCATTTGTGGGTCACGGACCAGATATTTTATAATTTATAGTGTTCCAGTTAGAATTTTGTCAGATTCTTTTGTTTCATCACTTCCAGTTCAAGGGTTGATTCAGTGTTGTTTTTATCTTGTGCACAGGCCAGGCTAAGAGTACAATTTATGTTTGTTAGACTTATTCAATTCAGACTAATAATAATAATATAGTAAAGAAAACAATTAGAGAGGAAGAGAGAAAAACAAGATATATATTGGCCTATATGTCACATTATTATTACACTATCACTATCTCGTTTTTTTGTGCATCATGTATGAATTCCCTCTCCTGATTGGATGAAATTGTTATCACTGCCTGATGTTGAGTTAAAATGTTAAATTAACTCTGCTGTGTACAATGATATACCGCCCATTCTCTGTTAACATTACAGTCACCTTTGTACTCCCTTGTCCCTTCAAATTGCTTTCCAGCTTAGCCCCCCCCCCCCCCCTCATGAAAAAGAAAAAAAAAACATATTTTGTCTAAACGCCCACATAACATTTTCTCACAGAAGTTTTAAGACCCTCGCTTTGGGCGCCTGTTTTGTCAAGAGATTCTTCCTGAAGTTTGGGACACCCCCCCTCCCCCCCCCCCCCCCCCCCCCCACACACACACACACACACACACACAGACACACAATTTGGCATGCGTCTTGTGTACCTTCTGTGAGTTGTTAACAGGCCATCCAACATAAAGTAAGCCCCCTCATCCCGGGGAAGTTTTCATTCCCACAATGACGGATTAATTGATTAGAAACATACAGAGGGGTCCCACCCCAAGGATTGCAACACAGATAGAGTACTGTAGCAAGACAACAACACAGACTGCCTCAACCTTTCTTCTCCCCCTCTCTGTTCTAAGATAATACGTGTGTGTGTGTGTGTGTGTGTGTGTGTGTGTGTGTGTGTGTGTGTGTGTGTGTGTGTGTGTGTGTGTGTGTGTGTGTGTGTGTGTGTGTGCGTGCACAATTGTGCATGTGCGTGTGTGTGTGTGTGTGTCATACAGGACAAACCAACAACAACAACACCAGTACTCAACATTCATGTATAAAATATAAAAGTCAAATTGTACCTTAATCAACTATAACTGAAAAAAAAAATGAAAAAAAAGAATACAAAACAAGTGGGTAAAGGGGGGGGGGGGGGGGGAGATGGCCAATGACTACGGAGATGGCCAATGACTACAGCATTCTATAGTGTTTACTTATAGTTACATTCTACAGATATTCTGTTAGACAGATATTATGTTCTTAATAGCTTACTTATGATCATACACCCACCGATCATCATACATCTTCACATTACGGCCAATTACTTTTGGCGTCCTCACATTTCGTGCTCAGCCAATCACTTTTGGTGTCCACACTTTTCTGTCCTCACACTTTTATCCTCAAATTCTGTGCTCAGAGAGCAGCCTGCTATGGAAAACACCAGATTTACTATGTATGGAATCCCCAGAGCAAACAATTGCCCTGATAAAACAGAGCAAACAATTTCAAGATAAAACAGGCACAAATCACAATACATGACAATGACCTACCTGATGTTGCTTCAGGAGACGATGCTGACCTATGCCTGATGATGCTCCAGAGGGTGAAGATCACTTACCTGATGATGTGTACTCCACTGCACCCTCTACCCATTCTGGCCTGTGGTGGGGGTTCAGAGTGCATCCATGGACCAGAGCTAGGAAAATAGTTAAGATTGATTGATTGATTGATTGATTGATTGATTGATTCATTCATTGATTGAAAAAAAATATATATATATATATATATATATTACTTGTGGATGAACCATGATATATATTATTTTAATAATTTTTTTATCCCACGATTTTGTAACCCATTTTCACCCCTGTGTCAATTATCTAATGTGATCCTGGGCTCTACAGTCTACACACCCTCTGCCAACCTGGGGAGAGCAACGGAATTGAACTCATGCTTCCTTCATGCATGAGTGTCCAAGTTGCTCCTTTACACCTGACAGGGGGGAGTTTTCCTGGTTGGACGTAGCGCGTGGGAGGAACACGTTATTCCAACCAGTTCCTTTCCCCTCCATCAGACGCCCCGGCTGGACAGGGGGAGGCAGTTTAGAGACCAGGATTACTGCATGTTTTTGTGAGGGTACCTACCCTAGGGGACACAGGGAGAACATGCAAACTCCACACAGAAAGGCCCTTTCGCCAACCCCACCTTCGCCAACCCCACCTGGCTCCATAGTCGACTTCTGCACTTCTGATAACTAAAACCCAACATAACTATAACAGGAATTTATAGTTATGCCAATAGCCATAACCACTCTAATATTGTAATTCGATTTTTTTGATTTGTTTTGGAGAAGACATTTCTGATTTTTGCAGTACTTTTTTGGTTGAAAATCCTCATGATTTTATCCTTATAAAATCCTATAAAATGTAGGAAACGTAAAAAAGAAAGGGATATACTATTGACTCATAAGACTGGACATACGATGATTGGGTCCCGAGTCTCCTGAGTCCCGTCCCATTGTTTGGGAAACACTGGCTTAGAGAAACACAGAAAGCGAGGGGGATCAAGAAACCTTTACTTATAGTTTTTTTGCTTATTCTTGTCCAAACCAACACTTCAACCACGATCCCATTTATCTCAAATACATTTTGACTGACAGCCCTGCCATTTTTCCAAGTTCTCTGTGGTATAATTGCACAGTTACCTTCTTCTGTTATTTGTCCTACCCTGCTGCTGTGTTAATTTACCCCTGAGTGGGTCAAATTGAGCCGGATAGACCTGCCACTCTGAGAGTGTAATAATAAGGTCCACTTGGGTCAGTTACGCACAGTCGCACACACAGACTGCAAACTATTGCATATGGACATCAAGCATTTTTCTGTTGATGTTGAATGATTGTTGTGCACAGCAGCACAGCACAGCACAGCACACACACATGCACACGTGCACATGCACACGACACGCACGCACATAAAGAATTTGCTTGTTAGAAGTTTGTTGCTCGACTAGAGCCTTGTAATTGACTAACCTCTGCTCTGCCGCGTTCTGTTTTGCTCATTCCGTCAGCAGAGTCTAAAACTCCAAGAAATATGAACTTTATTTGAACTCCATTTTTCAGAGACACATACACACACAGAAAATGGGGGGGGGGGGGGGGGGGGGGCTTGGCAGTCGGTAATATTACTGTACTTTGAACTGTCATTGTGTTTTGTGTATATTGCTCCAATACTTTGACCCGGATATGGAGAACAAGAGAGAGGCCCAGAATGTATACTCCTGATTGAGTCACATCGCGTTGCGTAGTGAGCTTGTAGATATCCGGGTCAAAGTATTGGAGCAATATACACAAAACACAATGACAGTTCAAAGTACAGTGACCATTGATACACTACTGACCTTGATACTGGCATGAGACTGACATGATACTAACATGATACTGACATCATACTGGCCATGACATGATTATTATTATGTAGTGTAGGATATGGGGTGCATACGTACTAACAGTCCATCATGCAACAGTCTGAGACATGCGTGGGTGGTTAATATCATGAAACCTTTAAGACTCGGTTAAGACTCACCCGTGGCTCCTGATATAGCCTACGTGGCTGGTTAACAGTACGTTTTAACAGCGGGCGAGCATCGGCCGACACATCGCCCAATCGCCCTGCAGTATCGCCCGAAAAGATGAATTATTTTTATCTCTCCGCCCACATTTCGACCATCGCCTGCTATCGCCAGTAGTCACCGGGTCCCATTGTGAAGTCAACTTGGAGAAAAAGAGAGCAAAGGGTTAAAATCTGGACTGACACTCATTGCCACTGACACTCAGCTGATTGTCACTCAATCACTCCCCAATTGCCTGACTAATCAGCGTCAGTGCATTCACTGCACCTGAGAGGAGGGCGTTGGCCAAACACAGGAAGAGAGGAGGAAAGAGGAATCCTACACAAACCTCCATGAGGAACAGTGTGCATCCAAACAGGAGCAACACACACTGAAACATCAGAGCAGAACGGTGCAGCCATATAAAAGCTCGAGAGACAGCCGGTGAGAGAGAACTGTTTATTTGTTTACAGATCATGCTGGTTGCATGCCAGTTCATGGACACTTGTTATCGTTTGTTGTTGTCTGTGATGACTTGAAGTTAAAGGAAACATGACAGCCAATTGGACATGAACAATGAACATGATTATTTGATTTAAAATACATTTGAATTGATTATTGATTGATAACTAATTAATTCAGTTTATTTAATTTACATTTCATGAGGTTATATTAAACAGTTTAAAAATGAATTGAGTAAAAATGAATTGATTAATAGACACTAAAGTAAGTGATATTTACAGGTGTTTAAAACAGATATGCAAAGTATGTGTATTGATTTAATGTGCATTATACTTAAATTATTTTTTATTTTCCATTTAAGGTTTTTCACCTTGCTTACTCAATGCCCATGTCTGTACAACTGTACTCCACTACAAACAAAGTAAAGAAGAGTAAAAAGAAGGAAACTGTGTGGTCATTGTATGAGTGAAACCCAGTTAAAATCTCCTTATGGTCTACTCTGTACGCTGTACCATCCCTTTCAAGCAGGGAAACTGCAAAATACACTAAATAGCTAGACACAGATAGACAAATAATGCACTTCCGTAAAATTCGTCTGGCTGTCGCCCACTGTTAAAACGTACTGTAAGACTCACCTGTTCTTCCCTATGACGTTAGGGTTTGGGGTAGGGTGTCGGACTGTCGGACCAAACACATGCATATGATATTGGATTTAGCAGTCTTGGTTACTGTCAGGTTGATCCTGGATGCTGTTGAGAGACTCAATGGATGAAAGGCCCGATTGGCCTAAAATGGATAGCGTAACCATGGCAGACACACCATTATTTGTACAACAATGGGTTTTTCCACTTTATTATTGAAAGCTCATTACTCTAAGAAGGTGATACAATGTATCAAGTTAAAGGGATGCTGTCAAGAGAGACAAAGCCTAGATATATCACCTTCAAGTTCACATGATGAATTCAAGGGGCTTGGCCGTCTCCCACTCCTGCTTCCAAATGCTGCAGCCATGCGGAATATTGTTCCACCATACTTGTAGGGATGGCGCGACTTGAGTCTGCCTGGAGGCACCGCCGGCTTGTTTCTGAATTGTTTTGATGGGGGTTTGGGTTGCAGCCTCCCATCCAAGGCCAGCTGGGACGATCCCCGCTATGACTGATGGTGGAACACAGGGGTGGGCTTCATTCAGCCAGGTAAGAACCGGAGCGCAACAACAACCTTTTTGACAAGTGGGCTTCTGCTCCAGGCTGTGGCCTCCAGAGAAGACCAGGGCCTGGCTCACAGTCACCAGTGAGATGTTGAGCTAGAAAATAGTCAACTATGCAACTGATCTCTGAAGTGGGTTTACCCTAAAGGGACTAAGATAATTCATTATCTGTGTCTGGTAAAATGGCTTAGTAACAAATGTATAACTCTTTTGGCAATTCAAAAAGGTCATAGTACAGTATCTATAAATACAAAAGATGGCCTAGGTAGTAAATGTGTTATCCTTACAGTACATCAGACTAGGTTGTCCAGTACTTTCAAGTACTTTCACAGTTTTAATCGCATCAAATAACAAGATGTAGGGACCATTTAGTTTCAAATCATGTATTATGGTATCTTTGTTTTGGATGAAAATATGTATTATGAAAACCTACCTTTCCCCAGGTTTATTGTAACGCCCTCTCTCATTCTAGGATGACAGAATGAGAGGCAACCACTACACTGTGTTAGTATCTCTTTCATCAACTTTCATCTGCTAAGCCTTAGCTTAGACCAGCTGCATAAACCCAGTTTAAGACTTCTCAGTTTTATGGTAAAGCCTTGCATGATGTATCTAAGACTTCTCGTACGTTTTATGATTAGACAGCCAGTCAGATATTACTGGCAGTGAAGCTTATCCTTATAGGCCTACATCTAAAGCAGTGGTTTTCAACCCTTTTCATATCAAGGCCCATTATTAATTCGGGATTTGAGCCACGCATCACTATTTGATGCAATTTGATCAAACCCCAAGCTTTAAATATTTTGTTATCGTTGGATAAGATTTTGTCCACAATTCCATGCTGTACTGTGGTACCATTAGGAGAGATAACAGGCAAATGTTGATCAGAATAATAATTCTTCTACATTCTCTAATTGTGTAGACTTAGGTAATGCAGATAGATGTTTAACAATCATTTAACTCTTGAGAGCGTAAAATGCACTTACCGGTATACGCTCTCAAGATCTATAAAGGTTCATTTGGTTACCAACTCTTACATCACTTAGTTGGGGACCACTTGGAACCCCATCAAAGACCACTGGTGGTCCCCGGACCACTGGTTGAGAACCGCTGCTCTAAAGTGCAGTAATTTAAAAATAAATCATGACTTAACAACACAGCAAATTGCTTGTTGTTTTTCAATACACAAGTTGGAAGAGGAATCACAGGACAAAGGTTGCACAATGCAAAAAGTCTTATTGTTCAAAGCCAATAACTATTTAATCATATACTAGTATATGACCTCATCTCTTTACATGACACTCGCCTCTAGACTGTGAAATCGCAGCTGCGTAAGCCGTCCCGCTTTGGTAATAAAGTTTACGTTGAAATGACTGGACAGTGTGAGCACGTAAACACATATTCCAGTCATGTTTCCATTGTGAATTAAGGCACTGTAGGAATTATAGTATCTACTAGACTTTTTCACAGATGTGAATTGACTTAACGGCAATGTTTTAACAGTAAAACATATTTTCAACAAGGGGTCCGCCAAGATTGACAAAAAGTACATAAGATTAAAATAACTTGTTTCATCATAGATGTGTGTACATGTAGCAGGATATTATGAAGCCTGACAAAACACTTTAGGCTGCGTCTCCAGACACAGCGGGGTTGAGCTGAACTGAGACCAGCACAGAAATGTTTCCCACATAATTGTATGATAAACATAATTGAACAGAAATGCTCCCCAATGAACAATGGGAAACAAATTAAAGATATCTACTGTATATGAGTGTTTGTGTATGAGCAAAGCTCCAGCACCTTGGCAGAAGGCCCTTTTCCAGAGGGGGGGGGGTGTGTGTGTGTGTGTGTGTGTGTGTTCACAAGTTTGTAGGCCTACTGTGTTGCCTGTTTCACTCAGCTTGTAAATATATTGTTTCAGGTCATTTCCAATATCTGATGGCTCTGGAACATACTGTAGTATATCATTGCTGTTGCACAGAAACCTTAACTCCATTATTTGTATATTAATACCCTATACTTAATACTACAGCGTCATACAAAAGTAGCAGATCTACAGTACAAGCTCTCAGTGCGGCCAACGTGTTTTGAGCAGATCTGCTACTTTTGATATTTCTTTTAATTTGAATCTGAAAAGTCATAGGTTTCCAGGTTTTATGGTTGAAAAACGTTTTCACCTTTTGCCATTTGCACCTTATACAACGGAAATTACAGAATGCGCCTGAAAATGTCATGGTGTAGCCATATAAAAATGAGAAATATTAAATATTCTAGAGACACTTGATTTTATTAACATTGTATCTGTCGACATCCTTCAAGGTCTGTATCATGATCAGTATGCTGGTGTCAGTATCTGGTCAGTATCCTCTGATGCCCAAAGTAAAAAACAAACAGACAAAAAAAATAACTTTACATACGTACTGTACGAAATCCCCTCACTCTCTAGCTGAGAGTGGGGTGGAGTGGGAGCTGATCACCTCATTCCTCCTCCATGGTGGGTGGGGCCCTATACTAGTTAGGCACACCTACGGCTGGCCTATATAGGCCCTGGTGGTAACCTCACAAACATTTTGCCCTCTATCAGAGAAGTACTGTGGGAACCCTGACAGTTGTGCCACAAGTTGATGCATTATGTACATGTACAAGTTTGCTCCTTTCTATCTGTTGTCCTTTTTGCGTATTGTTTGTTTATGCCCAAGTTTGTACCTTTAGTTTGCACTACTGACTGTTATACCGTTTCTTTCTTGAGCAGTTAAAATCATCACTCCATGTCATCCTCAATAAATATATACCATGTGAAACCACAAGCCAGTCTGGTCCTGGTGCTCTAATAGG
Source organism: Protomyctophum parallelum (assembly GCF_964188405.1). Taxonomy (NCBI): domain Eukaryota; kingdom Metazoa; phylum Chordata; class Actinopteri; order Myctophiformes; family Myctophidae; genus Protomyctophum; species Protomyctophum parallelum. Next base: position 23,943,152 of record NC_139707.1, on the reverse strand, counting down.
CACACTGGTCTAAGGGTGATATACAACCAGCAAATACCCTTCTTACAACCATACAATTCTTTCACATTTTTATTGGCCTACGTCCCACACCCGTTTGGCAAATAACAATAATTTCATCTCAATTATTATTTGTAATTGTATCATTAAAATGAGCTGGCTGTCATCAATCAGTTTTAGTTTCACTTCTTACCTGATGCAGTGATGTCAAGTGCCCTCTGCCACCTCGTTCATCTTACCTGATGCAGTGATGTCAAGTGCCCTAGCTCTGCCACCTCGTTCATCTTGCAGCTGCATTGCAAACAACTTGAGACAGCAGCAAGCATGGTAAATTCACTCTCCCATCAATAAACAATTTACGCCGTATGTTTTGTTAGCTATTGTTTGTACAGAGTCAGGCGAATTGTTTCCCCCTATTTCCAATCAGTGTGATAATTAAGTAAACTGGCATCCTGGCTTTTTTAGTTTGTCTTCATCTTAAAGTCAACATGTCAGGCTGTTTGTTGTATTATGCATGTGAAGCTCAGGGGTAATAGCAAGAATGACACATTGGGATGAGTTATTGTAGAACATCTTGCTTCCATTATATACATTTCTGGTGTGAAATGGAGGAATGGCACGAGGGACCCCCCCAAAAAGTCCCTCCTAAAAATCAGCACACACGCTCTGCACACACTCAATGTGCCCTTTATGATCTTTGAGCACCTGCCCCTCTGGTCTCTGCACGACCCTGCTGGTTTCAGTATCCTGGTGTCAGTATCTTGCTCAGTATCCTGGTGTCAGTATCCTGGTGTCAGTATCCTGGTGTCAGTATCCTGGTTTCAGTATCCTGGTGTCAGTATCCTGGTGTCAGTATCTTGCTCAGTATCCTGGTGTAGTATCCTGGTGTCAGTATCCTGGTGTCAGTATCCTGGTGTCAGTATCCTGGTGTCAGTATCCTGGTGTCAGTATCCTGGTGTAGTATCCTGGTGTAGTAGCCTGGTGTCAGTATCCTGGTGTCAGTATCCTGGTCAGTATCATGGTGTCAGTATCCTGGTGTCAGTATCCTGGTGTCAGTATCCTGGTGTAGTAGCCTGGTGTCAGTATCCTGGTGTCAGTATCCTGGTCAGTATCATGGTGTCAGTATCCTGGTGTCAGTATCCTGGTGTCAGTATCCTGGTGTAGTAGCCTGGTGTCAGTATCCTGGTGTCAGTATCCTGGTGTTAGTATCCTGGTGTCAGTATCCTGGTGTAGTAGCCTGGTGTCAGTATCCTGGTGTCAGTATCCTGGTGTCAGTATCCTGGTCAGTATCATGGTGTCAGTATCCTGGTGTCAGTATCCTGGTCAGTATCCTGGTGTTAGTATCTTGCTCAGTAGCCTGGTGTCAGTATCTTGCTCAGTATCCTGGTGTCAGTATCCTGGTGTCAGTATCCTGGTGTAGTATCCTGGTGTCCGTATCCTGGTGTCAGTATCCTGGTGTCAGTATCCTGGTGTCAGTATCCTGGTGTCAGTATCCTGGTGTCAGTATCCTGGTGTCAGTATCATGGTGTCAGTATCCTGGTGTCAGTATCCTGGTCAGTATCATGGTGTCAGTATCCTGGTGTCAGTATCCTGGTGTCAGTATCCTGGTGTCAGTATCTTGCTCAGTATCCTGGTGTCAGTATCCTGGTGTCAGTATCCTGGTGTAGTATCCTGGTGTCCGTATCCTGGTGTCAGTATCCTGGTGTCAGTATCCTGGTGTCAGTATCCTGGTGTCAGTATCCTGGTGTCAGTATCCTGGTGTCAGTATCATGGTGTCAGTATCCTGGTGTCAGTATCCTGGTCAGTATCATGGTGTCAGTATCCTGGTGTCAGTATCCTGGTCAGTATCATGGTGTCAGTATCCTGGTGTCAGTATCCTGGTGTCAGTATCCTGGTGTCAGTATCCTGGTGTAGTAGCCTGGTGTCAGTATCCTGGTGTCAGTATCCTGGTGTTAGTATCCTGGTGTCAGTATCCTGGTGTAGTAGCCTGGTGTCAGTATCCTGGTGTCAGTATCCTGGTGTCAGTATCCTGGTCAGTATCCTGGTGTTAGTATCTTGCTCAGTAGCCTGGTGTCAGTATCTTGCTCAGTATCCTGGTGTCAGTATCCTGGTGTCAGTATCCTGGTGTAGTATCCTGGTGTCCGTATCCTGGTGTCAGTATCCTGGTGTCAGTATCCTGGTGTCAGTATCCTGGTGTCAGTATCCTGGTGTCAGTATCCTGGTGTCAGTATCATGGTGTCAGTATCCTGGTGTCAGTATCCTGGTCAGTATCATGGTGTCAGTATCCTGGTGTCAGTATCCTGGTGTCAGTATCCTGGTGTCAGTATCTTGCTCAGTATCCTGGTGTCAGTATCATGGTGTCAGTATCCTGGTGTCAGTATCCTGGTCAGTATCCTGGTGTCAGTATCCTGGTGTCAGTGTCCTGGTGTCAGTATCTTGCTCAGTATCCTGGTGTCAGTATCCTGGTGTCAGTATCCTGGTGTCCGTATCCTGGTGTCAGTGTCCTGGTGTCAGTATCTTGCTCAGTATCCTGGTGTCAGTATCCTGGTGTCAGTATCCTGGTGTCAGTATCCTGGTGTCAGTATCCTGGTCAGTATCATGGTGTCAGTATCCTGGTGTCAGTATCCTGGTGTCAGTATCCTGGTCAGTATCATGGTGTCAGTATCCTGGTGTCAGTATCCTGGTCAGTATCCTGGTGTCAGTATCCTGGTGTCAGTATCCTGGTGTCAGTATCTTGCTCAGTATCCTGGTGTCAGTATCATGGTGTCAGTATCCTGGTGTCAGTATCCTGGTCAGTATCCTGGTGTCAGTATCCTGGTGTCAGTATCCTGGTGTCAGTATCCTGGTGTAGTATCCTGGTGTTAGTATCCTGGTGTCAGTATCCTGGTGTAGTATCCTGGTGTAGTATCCTGGTGTCAGTATCCTGGTGTAGTATCCTGGTGTCAGTATCCTGGTGTCAGTATCCTGGTGTCAGTATCCTGGTGTCAGTATCCTGGTGTCAGTATCCTGGTGTAGTAGCCTGGTGTCAGTATCCTGGTGTCAGTATCCTGGTGTCAGTATCCTGGTCAGTATCATGGTGTCAGTATCCTGGTGTCAGTATCTTGCTCAGTATCCTGGTGTCAGTATCCTGGTGTCAGTATCCTGGTGTCAGTATCCTGGTGTCAGTATCCTGGTGTCAGTATCCTGGTGTCAGTGTCCTGGTGTCAGTGTCCTGGTGTCAGTGTCCTGGTGTCAGTGTCCTGGTGTCAGTATCCTGGTGTCAGTGTCCTGGTGTCAGTATCTTGCTCAGTATCCTGGTGTAGTATCCTGGTGTCAGTATCCTGGTGTTAGTATCCTGGTGTCAGTATCCTGGTGTCAGTATCCTGGTGTCAGTGTCCTGGTGTCAGTGTCCTGGTGTCAGTGTCCTGGTGTCAGTGTCCTGGTGTCCGTATCCTGGTGTCAGTGTCCTGGTGTCAGTATCTTGCTCAGTATCCTGGTGTCAGTATCCTGGTGTCAGTATCCTGGTGTCAGTGACCTGGTGTCAGTGACCTGGTGTCAGTGACCTGGTGTCAGTGACCTGGTGTCTGTGACATGGTGTCGGTGACCTGGTGTCAGTATCCTGGTGTCAGTATCCTGGTGTCAGTATCCTGGTGTCAGTGACCTGGTGTCTGTGACATGGTGTCGGTGACCTGGTGTCAGTATCCTGGTGTCAGTATCCTGGTGTCAGTGACCTGGTGTCAGTGACCTGGTGTCTGTGACATGGTGTCGGTGACCTGGTGTCGGTATCCTGGTGTCAGTATCCTGGTGTCAGTGACCTGGTGTCAGTGACCTGGTGTCAGTGACATGGTGTCTGTGACATGGTGTCGGTGACCTGGTGTCAGTATCCTGGTGTCAGTATCCTGGTGTTAGTATCCTGGTGTCAGTATCCTGGTGTTAGTATCCTGGTGTCAGTAATAGTATCCTGGAAATCTGGGAACCCATCAGCAAAAAAGAGGTGGGAAAATCCTTTGAATTTGCCTCTAGGGGCACCGCCCAATTCCCCTTGTAGAGACCGGATGTCAAGTCAAGTCACCTTTATTTATATAGCACAAAAACAGCACCCAAAGTGCTTTCCATTTAAAAATTCCATCTAAAAACCTAATAAAATACAACATAGTAAAAAGAAACATAAAAGCAATACCTCATACAAATACAACATCAAAAGGAACATGAGAGTAGTACAATTTTACACCGTATTAAAGGACAACTTTAGTTTTTTTCAACCAAGGTTCATGTTTTAGGTTGTTATTAGAGAAACTAAAAGGTGAGTGTTAATTTTCTTTCATTTGCTGCTTTCTTTCGTTTTGGGGATTTTAGCAGTTTTTGACAGGGGGGCGGGGGCATTCGAGCATGGGGCTAAATATGTATTTTTTTACAAAATATTATGGCGATTTATTTTTTTATTATTTACTATAGTCCTAATAAACCCCAAGAAATTACATCTGGCCACAAAAGATCACAGGATCTATTGAATGTGACAAACTGACATATTGAGCCTATACACACACACACACACACACACACACACACACACAGTATAAGCCTTCCCCCAGTAGGCTACCTTCACATTCAGTAGATCATGTGATCTTCTGTGGCCAGATGTAATTTCCTGGGGTTTATTAGGACTATAGTAAATAATAAATAAATAAATCACCATCAAATTTGGTAAAAAAATACATATTTAGCCCCATGCTTGAATGCCCCCGCCCCCCTGTCAAAAAGAGCTAAAATCCCTAAAACGAAAGAAAGCAGCAAATGAAAGAAAATTAACACTCACCTTTTAGTTTCTCTAATAATAACCTAAAACATGAACCTTGGTTGAAAAAAACTAAAGTTGTCCTTTAAGTTAAAAGAAACCCCCAAAAAACTAAACATTCAATGACTATAGAGCAGGCCATACGTTTGATTTGTCCTCAGACTGAGCTGAAGGCAATGGAGAAAAGTTGGGTTTTTAGGGTGGATTTAAAGCTTTCAATGGTGAGGCTGGACTCTGATGTGCAAGATTGTTCTAAACTTTGGGGGAAATAACTGAAAAGGCCCGGTCACCTTTGGTTATTAGGCTCGTTGAGGGGACATCAAGGAGCATTTGGGCATTTGAGCATTTGTTTGTTTATACACTGCATAAAACCAGATTTTTCTTTTTTATAGGGCAAAACAAGTATCTTAGTCATCAAAGCAACTTACCAAACAGACTGTTTTTCATTCAGGAGATTGGTTGGCAACACCATGAGGCTTCTCTGTTAAAGAGCTTCTTAGAGAGATGAGATTTTTCATTTTGTTTTATGGGAGCGTCTCAGTGGGGCAAGATCAACCACAAGCTTCCAACTGTGTGTGTGCGCGTGCGTGCATGCGTGAGCTCTGTCTCAAAGAAGATGGGAGAGAATTTTGAATAGGGCTGCAGCTATTGATTATTTTCTTATAGTGATTATTTGATTGATTACTTATTAGATTAATAGCAATAATCGAGAAGTGAATATTTTATCACACACAAAAAGGGGGACACACAAAAGGGGGACATATTCATTTCAATCCTTCCTCTCCAAAATCCATTATCAATTATTTTGTATTAAAATCAATCAATTTGATTAACTGTTGCACCCCTAGTTTAGAATATTTATCGGAGCTTTCAGCATCCCTTTCAGAATCCCATGCACTACTACTCCAGCTGTAAAAACAGTAGCAGATCTACAAGCTCACAGCCTATAACTTTGTGTCGCGCTGCAAGCTTGTATACATCTGATATTTTTTTAAATGTTTGGTACATTTTGAACCATTTTTTCTTCTGGGGGTCCCCTGCACAAAACCTTTTCAGATGGTCTGCGGAAAAGTAACCAATTCGGGGGTCCTTGGCACAAAACCAGTGCAAAAGACTAGAGGGTGGATAAACACCTGTTGCTTCAAAGTATTCTGCTTCATGAGAGCAATGAAAGATCAGCAATAGAGAGCAAAAAAAGGGAGCATTGCAACACATGCAGAGCAGACTGACATAGTATAAACTTTACACTACTGGTACTCGGAACCAAGTACTGTACAGTTTTTAGGTACTTTGCTTGGATATTTCCATTTTCAATACTTTATGTCCTCCAATACATCTCAGAGGAAAATACAGTAGCCTTCTGTAGTTTCTTTGCAGATTTAGATTATTACCTATTCCAAACATTCATTAACCAATTAAACACAAATACCATGCTATTTGTGTTGTGAGCTTGTAGCTGCTGTTTAATAAAAGTGTGAAATGAGACATTCTGCATGTCCTGCCAATACCTTTGTATTTTTAAATTTGACTTTTACTTGAAACAGAGTATTGTTTTATATTGCAGTATTTCTACTTTTACTTAAGTTATAAAAAAACATTATAGTATTCCGACCAATGCTGAGAACTGGGTTCTAATTCACAGCTCCAGCCCATTGAGCGACCTTAAGCCTGCAGTATGTTCATTATATGCCTTGAAATAATTAAGCACAAAGTTGCTGTCTGCCCCGGCTGCCACGACGAGCCCTGAGAACAACTATGATGTGGGATTAGCACCCAAATCTTCAAAATTAAGAGTAGGCCAATTTAATTGTGGCAGAATCTTAAACTTTTGTTGCGTTTTACCACTCATAGTGACCTCACAGGGTCAGAATGCTCAGCCCCATTACATTGGTTGGGAGGATTCTTTATTTGTGGTTTGCGATTCTTTCTTCTGGGCCCCACTCATAAAGAACTAAGATGAGTGTGCTCAGCAAGGGGGCCATTATGTTAAAGTGATTTGGATCAAAAGCTCAAAGACCATGATTTATAGGCAATGTTGTTAAGCAATTTACTCCTAATTTCCCCCAACAATTATTTTTCCATGGCATAGTACTGCTTTGCTAAATTGTTGGGCATGTCTTCTAAATCAATTTGTCCCATCCTTGTACCGTGTACAGGTAACATTGGTATTATTATGCCTGGAAGATACCGTATAAAGACAGATAGGCCTATGTGGGAATATAAGTACACAATTGGTCGGTCCCGCACACAAAAATGGTCTCTATCATCATCATCCCACCACAACAGTGAATGTCTGTGAATCACATTCCCCTTTGGGCCATGCAATAAAGAGCTGCTGTCCCACATAGAGAGAAGGCAACGTGTATTTATGGTCTCATATAAATACAAAATAATCATCATTCTAATTCTTGTAGTTATCCTCATAAGTCATCAATATCACTTTCAGTATACTTTTAGGCTAAAACTCTGTCATATACGGAGAGCACACACACGCACGAGCGCACGCACGCAGCACACACACACGCGCACACTTTTTTTTTTAAACTTCCTTCCTTATCCACGGATCTCTATCCCACTTTAACAAGGCACTTGACCTTCTCCGCCACTCTCCTGTATTCCCTGAGTGACGTAAAAAAAGTGGGCTGGCAGAGTGCTAAGTGCAGTAGTTTAGAACGCTATCAGTGCTTGCTGAAACATCACTAGTCTAGCAGACTTCAGATAGCGCGCCGATGTTATAGGCACACTCGTCTCCCTCGGATGTTATTCCAATGCAAATGTCTTGGCGGAGATACCGGGATGTGTCCGGATGTGCGAGGGAGAGAAACACCACCTAGGACCGCTGTAATTGACCCATCTTCCAACTTGCCCCGTCCGCCCCATTCACTAAAGTTGAGAGGTTCATAGCGGCGCCGCTGAAACTTTCTTGAATGACTTCTGCCGCGTATCACATCTGGATTAGAGGACAGCAGCCTCTCCTGAGCCAAAGCGGAGCTGTCAAACCCAGCGCAACTTAAATGGACATGACCCTTTTCTGTTTTTCTTTTTCCCCTTTCCTACAACTCTTGAAAGGGCGCTTTGAAGAAGGAATATTGTACTTTATTTGAGTCTTTGACTCTATCTTTCGTTATTTATTATTTCGCAAAACCACACATCATCACACAATGGAGCGTTCATTCCACAGACTGACTTTCGTCTTGATAGTAGTCTGTCTTTTGGATAAAAGGTGAGTTGACAATAATAGATACAAATGCAGGTCGCAGGATACCAATTAATAACGTGAATCATGACTATAATCCTTTATAACACTTCCAATGTTATTCTTTATCTATAGGCTAGGGAGGCTACCATAATCAACACAATTTATCTTAAGTTATAGCCAATCAATTTACTTTATCACACAGGTTTCCTTTTTATATTTATTACGGTACTGTGATAATTAGCCTACATTCATATAATTTATTAATGTCATAAGCAAACAAGGGAAATATTCTGGTCTATAATATAGATATAATATAATATAAACTATTGTCCATATTATGAACAATAGTTTAATTATGGACATTGTCCTCCACTTTGACTATAGAACCAACTTTTTTCCAGACAGCTAAGCTGCAGAGCCTCTGGTATTTTTGATCGACCAACAGGCTGCTGTAGTTTAAACACAAAAAAAGATGTATAATTTGTTCCTCTGTCACTATACATTTCATATTATCCACAATGATTGTGTCACATGTCACCTAAAGTCCAAATCAGTGGCTCCCAAAGTGGGGTCCAGGGAACTTCAGGGTTCCTTGGGGACGTTCCAAATCTACTTGCAGGACTGTAACCCTAAGAGGCCTATACAAATAGAACCGCAATAAGAGCATCCTTGAAATTAAAACAAAAAAAGTTTGAGAACCACTGGCCTAAATTATAGCCTACTTCTCATGACCACAAGGCTCACTGACGATATGAACTCAGAAAGTTGTGTAGCCTATAGTGCTAGATAGATGGACAGATGAAACAGGACTTTTCTCAAAGCAAAGGTAGCAAACAGGTAGGAACAGAGCCCTAAGAGGAAGTACAAAGGAGAGGAGCCTGTTCAAAGTTTAACCACTTGAGCCCTAGCATCCCTGTTCTGCATGGGCAACATTCGGTGAAGAGATTTGGTTTAGAGGGGAGAAAAAAGAGCACAGCTCCAACTCAGGTCAGTTTGACTAAGAATAGACGGTTTAAGTAGTTGATGCCAATCAGAAAGGGAAACTTAAGGTGTTAATATGTCACAGTGCCAGTGGCTTATATTTAGATCTACCACTTGGAGATAAATGGTCTGTATACTGTAGCTACCGTTATATTGCCTATAGTGACCAGAGTTTCAAAAGTAGCACAAATTGTATTAGTGAATAGGGTAATGCATAAACAATATTAATGAAACTACTAAAACATGCAGACCTGCAACAGGTGTGTGTGTGTGTGTGTGTGTGTGTGTGTGTGTGTGTGTGTGTGTGTGTGTGTGTGTGTGTGTGTGTGTGTGTGTGTGTGTGTGTGTGTGTGTGTGTGTGTGTGTGTGTGTGTGTGTGTGTGTGTGTACACATGTGTGTGTTTGGACATGTTCCTGGATGCACGTGTGAGTGTGTGTTCAGTCCTGCACAGTGTTACACTTATAATGAGAAGAAGCATATCTTGTAGCCTGTGTTGTTGTTATTGTTTCTCTGGGTAATATTAATATATCGGAACAGTGACTATACGGTAGGCTACTGTCAGTTGAATACAAACTGTTATAAAGCACACAATTGATAGATCTGCAACAGACGCACCAGTGGATTGCTGTGCATAGACATAGGTTCAATAAGGAGAAATGCACTAAAAAATATCATTAGGCAATTATGTCAATGCTGGGGAAGGCACCAGGGCTCCTACTTTTAGACGCGTAGAAATTGCTGTTTTGTCAGACTTATTCCCCCTTACATCTGCTGTTGTGACGAGTATGAATTTAATAACTGGCATTTAACTTCTTTTGTTTCATCAGGAGACAGAACCTGGAGAAGTGCCATTCAAACATGTACAGTTTGTACACGATACTGACTCCTTGTCTGAGAACGATGCTTTTACTTCTTTCGTTTATACAACTGAACAGAGGTTCATGCTCTTCTGGCCCAAATTTAGTGCCTTCAAACCCTGTGACCCCAAATGACTCTGTAATACTGTCATAAACTCCTCAAAGTCAGTCTTCCATTCAGTGTCAATGCCGTGTTTTGCTCCTTGAAGATCAGTGGTGGAAAGTAACTAAGTACATTTACTCAAGTACTGTACTTAAATACAATTTTGAGGTATTTGTACTTTATTTCAGTATTTCCAATTTCCACTACTTACACTTCTACCCCACTACATCTCAGAGGCAAATATTGTACTTTTACTCCACTACATTTATTTGTAAACTTTAGTTACTTTGTTTATTTGGATTATTATTGCAAAACACATGAACCACTTCAGCCCTGTATATTTCGGCCATTTGGAAATAGCAGATTTACAAGCTCACAATGTGTCACAATGCGATGCATTGTGAGCTTGTTGGCTATTTTAAAAAGTTTTTTTAATATATTTTTAACTTGTGAAATGGGACATTATGCACAATGACTACTTTTTACTTTTGGTACTTTAAGTACATTTTGATACCAATACTTTTGTACTTTTACTCAGGTCAATTTTTAATTCCAGACATTTACTTGTAATTGTATTTCTACATTGCAGTATTAATATACTTAAGTACAAAATGTGAGTACTTTTTCCAACACTGTATGTAACATAGCGTGTACTAAAACAGTTCCATTGTAAATTATTACATTTACTCTACCCAGGCTATATCAGCCACCATCCAGTGTCCATAGTGGTATTTCAGCAGCAGTGCAACTATTATAAAACAAAACTATTGTAAAATATTCAGTTTGAAACTAAGATCCCTTAACCTCTGGATGGGATTGACACAGACACACAAAAACAAGACCATAAAACCTTTGAGTTCAGACTTTGAGTGGAGAACCCTCTCCAGCGCTGAATTCGCCCTGACTGGTCAGAGGCGATCGCTGCACTGCAAAAATGTGGAGTGTTAATTTAACCCTCAAGAGTACGGGTAAATTTTTTACAATCTCATCAGTAAAATTAACAATCAGGACTTTGTCGTGTGCGACACCAGTGGAAAGCGCTGTCAGTCTCTGTACACATGGATTGTATTTGTTTTTTCCTCCACGCAGGGCAAACTCCAATGAGATATTGGGCTTGAAAATCCCTAACATCGAACCCATCCTGAATGCCAACACTGTGTGCCTGACACTGCCCGGCCTCACGCGACGCCAGCTGGAGGTGTGCATGCGGAACCCGGACGTGACGGCGTCGGCCATCCAGGGGATCCAGATCGCCATCCACGAGTGCCAACACCAGTTCAGGGGGCATCGCTGGAACTGCTCCAGCCTGGAGACCAGGAACAAAATACCGTACGACAGCGTGGTTTTTAAAAGAGGTTAGTTGGATGTTTGTTCTGCGCACCATGCAGATGAAATGTTAGTCGTTCCCCTTTCCCTTGAAACATCAAAGGTTTGCAGCAATTCTGTGGTTTCTGATTTTGTGACTTCTATCCCAAAGAGCATTTTCTTTTATTAATTTTAATACACAGCAAGGCATTCGCCATCTTCAAAGGAGGCTGGTGTCTTTAGCAGTCTACAAAACCCTCTCAGTTAGCTATAGTCTTTCTATACAATATTGACATTCTATACAGTGCCAATTACAGTAGCTAAAAAGATGGGAGATATGTCATTTTGAGTTAACCTTTGCACTATAGGCTACAATACAGTATAGCCAGGTAATACAATGCCTTAAAAGTGTATTGTTTCCCACACAAAGCTCTTCTTACTTTTAACAAGATACCCTGAAAGTAGACAGGTTAGCAACAGGGCAGTGGTCAGAAAGATTGATATCCCATAGAAGCCCAGTAATAAAATACACTCATCCTTCAAATCCAGGAGAGTGATAATCAAAAGACCCCCTGACAATAACGTCGCTTCCCAAATGCTTATCTCCAGTGACAGACAGCAGGCCGCTCTTGTATGGCATTTTCTAAACTACTAGCTACTCAATGGCCTGTACAATGGATCAGCTAACTTCAAAAGCAGTTAGTCACCTTTGGATTACTAAACCTAGTACAGATCAGTTTCCCTATGAGGCTTTGTAGTCTTCAGAGCTTCTCGCATCGGCCACAATGGATGAAAGAGGATCTTTACTGCTCTGAAGCTTTCGGTCCGACTCATCTGGGGTTATTTACTGTGAAAGACATCTGTTCCTAGCAGACCAGGCACCTGGATAGATGCACACGTACAATATATGGTTGATACTCGGGAGTCCTGGGCTTTCAGTTGGCTTTCAGACAGTTTAACCACATGAATCCCAATGTGCCTATTCCGGACACTCTCATAATAAGAAAACATTTGGCGAGAATGGCGAACAGTCCCTGAAAATAGCAGGTCTACAACCTCACAACGTGTTGTGTTGATATATCGGTGAGAGAGATTTTCTGTGGAGGGGAAAATGGTTGGGGCTAAGGATTTACCACTCTGGGACCCCGATCAATGAAGTATGGGTTTAAGTGGTTAATCAATCAATTTATGTATCAAAAGTCAAATGCTCTGGCATTTAAAGTATTGTCATTGCATTCATTGTCCTCCAATGAATGTGTAAATGTGGCTCATTGTCTGAGGCAAACATTAGATTACATTTCACTTTAATTTAATTACGCATGGCTTGGCAACAAGATGGCCATCTGGTGACGTAATGCAACACTAGTAAAACATGCACGCTATGTGCCAGGACTGTCAATCTGCTCCGAACGCAAGGTTGCACAACATTGACTTCGATGTTTTCTGAACGAAAGATGAATGCTCTCAACCTTCACAATGGCTGCACGTCTTTGAAGGCAGTCGCACAGCCTTGGAATTTCCCTTAGCAAGGATAATTGACTGTTTAAATCCATCAAACCTTGATTTCAGGGGTGTCTTCACCAGAAACATTCCCCCAACCCACCCCATGCCAGGGAGAATTCATTTTTATGGGCCCTCCAGATTAAAAATAGCAACAATTGCTTCAATTCACCCTGTGACCTTCATTGTCTGTGGTTAAGCTTAATACTAATACTGTCAATCTGGCCTATACACACCTCTGGTCTGACTTTCACTCGTTACTGACTCATTGAAAAGCTGTTTGTCATTATTAGCCACGGCAGTAGTTGCTTGTCTGGCATCCTTGTTTAGCCCCGGGTGCAGAAACTCCAAACCATTGATATAAACAACGTCTTTAAGTTGGATGATTCACCTACAGTATTACAGTACATGTTGATGAATTATGCACCACAGCAGTACTGAAATAGATGCAGATTTATGAGCTGCAACCTCTGTTGCGTGCAACTGGCTCAGGTAGGCGGTGTTATTCAGCGTGACACAGATGTGGATTAAGTGAAGTCTCACAGATTAATGCAACCTTTCTTTGTATAGATCTCTGTAGAAAAATATCCAGGCCTAATCTATGTACCAGCCAGTATGTTCGGTTTGTAATCATTCAATTATGTATTTGGTCAATGTCATTGCAACATACAAACGTATTATTATTTTCACAGAAGAATCACATAAAAATGGACCAGTACTATGGGTACATTTTGACACCATCAGAGTTAAAAGATTGCTTCAGATTTGAGTGTGTAGCCACTCTTGTACTAGTGTTAAATAGTGATAGTGATGTAATATCAAATCAGAAGAAACTAGATGCCGACTTGCGCTTTGCACCCTTTATATAATGAAAAGTACTTTAGTTACGTCATCGAGAATAATGGTCCCTCATTGGCTGGTGGAATATACCGACATACATACCCAGCCGATCGCTGTTCTTGGTCCCTGATTGGCCGATGGAATACACCAACATACATACCCAGCCGATCACAGTAGTTGCGCGCTCTGCTTGCACAAGTAATTATCTTGGAGTCTTCCATCCATGGTTAGATTGGCAGGCTTCTGGTCAGACTTATACATCATTAAATACATGCATTTCTTTTTGGGAAAGGTAGACTGTTTGATATTTATGTTTGATAATATTTCGATTTATCAATCATCTTCTATATTAAAATTGCCTAATGGGTTGGTCGCCCTGTGGATAACCGCTGCCCGTCAGGGCCTATGTCACTATAGCTCAGACATAACCATATATAGAGTTCCCACTGCAACTACACCCAGATATGGCATGTCATACTGACTGGGACTGCATGACCTCATACCCCAACATACCGTGTCGTCAGACTCAAACAAACCATTTAAGGATTCATATAAGGAGCTCCACGTCAACCATGACCATATATAGAGTTCCGGTATGACCATTATCGGATTAGTAGAAGTTTCTCACTCTAACAGTATGTTTTAAGCATTACGTTATACTTTAGCTATTGAAAAATAGAAGATCTACAAACTCATACGAGCTTGTAGGTCTGCTATTTTAGAAAATTCGTGAAAATGTAGTGCAAATCTTTGAACATATATTCTTTCAGAGCGAACGTTTTTAGCTCATTTCTTTGCTTCTGAGGGGTTCCTGGTACTACATATTTTCATATGGGGGTCGGAGGCCAATTATACCACTGACCACTCATATAGAAACATGGGATTTAGACATTTGTTAAATCTCGACGTCAGGCCTAAACGGGTTAATAGCGGGCGACAGCCAAACAAATTTTCCGAAAGTGCATTATTTGTATATGGGACCCGGCGACTACCGGCGATAGCAGGCGAACAGGCGATGGTCGAAAAGTTGGCGGAGGAACATCGCCCGAAAATATTTCATCATCTTTTCGGGTGATTGGGTGATGTGTTGGCCAATGCTCGCCCACTGTTAAACACACTGTAACCTTTACCTCTTGAGTATCCATGGCAATCTAACATTGTCAACCCTAGATGTAGTTGACACCCCACCGTCAAACATCAAATGCATACAATTGCGATTGTATATGCGCACCGGGAGCACACTCCCCTATTAGTTTGTATTGCACAGTGTGCTCTGTGTGCTATATCCGAACGCAATATATGGAGTCAAATGCACATAATAGCCCCGATCAAATGCACATATGCATGTGCTATATCGTATGGAGATCAACATGCACTGATGTCATACACACAAGGCTGGATTAACACCTCTGAGGGCCTCTGGGCACCGAAGCTCGAAGGGCCCCTCTGCACATGCACACGTGGACCCGTTTTAGTGACATTTTGGCGGTTTTATGCGGTTATGTTGGCCTATTCCCAGCTGACCCACATAGTAAGCAAAGGCAGGTGACAGAATCCGCCAGTGCCAGTGTATTTCAGTGTTTTTACCCTTTTGTCAAGCCATCTGACGTGCTATGCATGCAGAATGTAAACAAAATTAAACCATGCTGTATAGCAGACAAACGTCTTTTATTCCACCTGAATCACCTCTCACCTGACCTCACACGGCCCAGTGGGCCCACCCACCTTGACAGCCAATATAGCACATTGTTGCTGCTTTACACACAATTGCACTTTCCAGCTGCATTCTCACCAATAATAAAACTCATTTTGACTATTTATTTTGATAATTACAAAATGGGGGGGGGGGGGGGGGGGATAGGAGGGCCCCTGATGCCCAAGGGCCCTGGAAACGTGCCCAAAGTGCCCATATGGTAGATCCGGCCATGCATACACGACATTAACCAAATGCACATATATGGAGGTTTTGAGACACATGTGGGCATATTATATTGGTTGGATCGGTGGTGTGAGGGCCACATATCGGCCTGAACTCTAGATGTGCATTTTCCATTTTATTATTTAAATCTTAAACATTTCTACTTCTTCTTTCAATAGTTAATCTACAAGTTATGTTGTGAGCGTGCAGATACACTACATTCACTATCTGTGGCACAACAAAGTATAGGGTTTAAGAGGTTAAATAAAGGACCACTTCAACCATTATTTTTATCTTAATATAATTTTCCCTTATTATTGCTCATTATAAGATGCTGTAATTTTAGTCCCCCCCACCCCCTCTCCCCCAGGGAGATCTGGGGGTGAGGGGGTTGTAGGGTTGCATCAGATTGAAGATATGGTTGCTTTCAATGCTTTGTAGGCCAACATCAGTGGTTTGTACTCTGTGCGGGCAGTAACGTGGGAACAATGGCTTCAGTATAGCATGCAAACCTTCCAGGAATAGTAAGCTTCTTTCTATTCGCTTGTAATGCCCATTGATGATGTCATTGGTATAGGCAGGTTTCCGGACTGTCCATATAGTCCACCAAAGGGATGCAGAGTGTGTAGACATGCATTGTGCCGTCTTGTAAGTAATGAGCATTAGTAAGGAAGAATTGATGTGAAGATAAGTGCTCCTGTAACCACAGGGGAGTTTTTGCCATCCCCTGGAACCCCAATTGACACACCCTGCCTTCTACGAACAGCTTATAGGATATCAGATACTCTCCACTTCCATGTTTATCCGGGCTTCTAATTTTACTACAGCAGACTACTGCAGGATCATTCCTGGCTGTACCACTTATCTCCCCTCTGATGAGTTATGATGACCAATGTTATGGTTCTGTGTTCATCCCTGCACATTGCTCGATCTGCAATGTAATGTAAATCTGCAAAGTAACTACTTACTAAAGTTTTCAAATAGTTGAAAGTAGAAAGTACAATATTTAAATTGCCTCTCATGTTTAGTATAAGTTATAAATCAATCAAACAATCAAACAAACAAAATACTTGTACTTCCACCACTGCATCATCCCTGTTTAGCCTGGATTGAGAACTAGGCTAAAAAGGCAGTCAGACAGGATGTGGAGAGACAGGTGGGAGAAAACTCTCTCTCTCTCTTTCCTTCTGTCGGTGCCTCTCACTCTCCCTTGCTAGGCTAGTACTCCGAGAGCTTTTACTCTCCTTGCCAGTGCGAGTGCTTGTGAATTTGCTCTCAGCACTTTCCCAACTCTTGGCGGCAAAAGCATAAACCAGTTTAGTTGGTTTCTGTAACACAAAGTGACAGTTTCCTTTTAATCTTTCATTCATTTTGCCACTTCCTCTGCCATCAGTTCAGCGGGGCGTGCCACGGCCAGTAAATTATTTGTTAGATTGATTTGTTCCAGGTCTCTCGGCTGGCCTGCGCTGCAGAGCCGGGCACATGGCGGGGCAAGAGCTGAAACAGCCTTTCCATGTCTGTGGCTCTGGGCTGCACCTAAGTGCCATCCCTCCCGCTTCCCTCATGTTGCCCACACACACACACGCACACACGCACACACACGCGTGCACGCACATGCACACACACATGCACACGGCCATACATGCGGCCACGGCCACACGCACACGTAAAAGTACACGTACACAACCACACGCACACTCTGTGCATATGAAATTAATCATTTAATCACTTCCTACAACTATAATTGTCCACAATGTTATGCCTTGGACAATGGGATGGATAAGTAACCTTATCTTAAAAAAGAAAGAAATGGATTCAAAATCCTGAGATGTAAACACTTTTATCAGACGATTTTGTAAACGAAAAATTTTCACCCGGTGCCAATTGCCGAAACTGTAATCCTGGGCGCTACTCTCCCTCTGCCAACATGGGGAGAGCCCCGAACTGAGCTCATGCTTCCTTCAATGCATGAGGAGTGAGCATGAGCAGGCCGATCCTTCTCACCTAACAGGGGGAGTTTCCCTGGTGGGACATTGGTACGATCAGGCTGACCAGGGGGAGGCAGTATAAAGACCAGGAGTACTAAATGTTTTTTTGTGAGGGTACCTACATACCCTAGGCCTGGGGACATGGGGAGATCTCCACACAGAAGGGCCCTTTCGCCAACCCCACATAGGGTATGGGCGCTGATGACGCGGAGGAAAGAGCACACCCCCAGTGCCCACAGCATCCCCAGCGGGAATCGAACCCGAGACCTTCTAGCTATGAGGTGACAGCGCTACCGACTGCGCTACTGTGCCCCGATAGGCCTATGGTGTCATTGTGGTTAAGAATGAAATGTATATTCACCCTCTCTGAATTTGATCGAGGTTAAGAGTTACAAACCTCTATAGTTTCTCTCTTTATCCAGGTAGCTTAGTCACTATAGAGCACTCACCTTTGGACTACAAAGTTATGGGTTCGATCCCAGACACCACCAACTCAGCGTACAACTCAGAACAACTTGGGTAACTAGTAAGACGTGTGGTTAAGTAGGCCTACTGGGAGCCGATGGTACGCTCCACCTCAACAATTTGTCTCTGTGGTCTAGTGCATTGAAAAGAGGATAGATAGACACCTGATAGACAATAAGCTACTCATACCTACTTAGAATACTTATTACTTACCTACTTATAGTTACTCTCTGATGGACCTGCATAAACACAACCAGAATTAATTAATGGAGAGAAATAGTCCACACTTTGTGCCGCCAATAAATAAATCTAAGTAATTCCACATTGTACATAGTGGGTGGGGTTACGTTGAGTAACGGTTACTTCCACAGAGAACTTGTTCGGTTTCAGAAAGCTGAAAAAAGCTCAACTTCATTTGAAGTTTGCTGCCAGCTTTAGTGACAGTGGTGATACTGGCAGCTGCAAGAGCAAATGCCATGAAAGTTGCAGCAGCAATTTTCTGCTTCATCCAACTTTTCTTTGTAATCAAAGTTTACAAATGTGAAGCAAGCCAATAACATGTCTATCATGTCAAGCTGTAGGCTGTTCTTAAAATAAAATAAATAAAAATATAAAAAGTTTTTATTAAGATATAAACAAGGAAATAACATCAGGCTTCGCTAAAAAGAGAAATAGAAGTTAATGGCATTTTATTTGACTCCCAACGAGCAGCCTGAATAATTTCCCCTGCAAGCAGTGGGTTATAAAATCTTAAGTGGTTTCTTTTCATGTGTTCTTTACAAGTTTCCATTATAATCCTCACTATTTTCAACACCAGTAAGTGATTGCCAGTAGAGCTGCCTTTATAGAACCTGAGGGTTCCATGCTTACACGCAGTAAGCTGAGCCCCAACAGCAAACACCAAGGGAAATTCTAAAGGGTACAAGTGTAAGTGCTTCTGCACTTCGCCCTGCAATATTTAAGGATTGCACAGAAGATATGAAGGAGGCGTACGTTCGAATACGATTGAAGTGCACTGAGAGGCATGCGTACTGTACTGTATGTCCGTGAACAGAGAGGAGGCAGGAGGACGTTGGTGGGGAGAGGCAGAGAAAGAGAGGCAGCATTGATAATTAAAGATAGTTGTTCTCATTACTTGTGCCTCTGCAACAGTGTCAGATATTGTCGCTTTCAGGTGGAAACTGTGTATGTCCAACACGTTACTTTTCAGCAAATGAAGAAGAAAACCTGTGTAACAGTGGATAGTCATTGGCTCTTGATACTTTTCATTGATAAAATATATATTTTTAACCACTTTCATTTTCAAATTCTTTCCAAAATAGCAAAAATAGCAGATCTACAAGTTAGCAATGTGTCATAATGCAATACATTTTGAGCTTGTAAACCTTAGCTTGAAAATAGAGCTTGCTACTTTTGCTCGACAATCTTGTACAACGGAGTAGGGCATTCATTTATGAAAAAAAACATTGAATTGTGGAGATATAAGCTTTGTGGCTGTCTATGTTAAGGATAGGAGAGGGAACAGGGATCAAATGACAAATGATACAGGCTCATTACATGCACCTTAACTTAACGTACTTAACTATTGCCTTTAGAAGCCACCGTTTTTCAAAGGATAAAGGTTGGAGGAGGCTGAGCCTGCACGTAATTATCCTCTTCATCTTACACATGTATATTGCATGTTATTCACTCCTAAAACCTCCATTATATATAATGGCATGATGAGGAAGGAGAAAAGGGTCAGCCCCAGAGCGGATTACATGACAGATCAAATGGTAGCCATCTGATGCAAGTTAGCAAACCAGCCTATGACTCACAGCCAGCGGGCCAGTCGGTCAGCCAGCCAGTGGTACTGAAGCTTTAGTCAGCCTGCAGTAGCTAGCCATATTAATGGTTTACAGGTTGGATAAAAGAGCTGAGGAAAGGGTTTGATGATTTAAAGCAGGGATTAGGTACAGCACTGACAATCATAAAACTATGGCAGTGGTTCTCAATGTGGGATCCGGGAAACCCCAGGGGTCCTTAGGGCGTTCCAGGGGGTCCCCTGCTAAATTATTGATGGTTAGGAACCAATGGACCCCCTATGATTCTGTAACTCAGAGAGTGTACAAATTAACCAAATTGATCCGATTGTGTGTGTGCGTGTGCGTGTGCGTGTGCGTGCGCATGACTGCTGTAACATTTATACATTGCTGCTCTGTTCTCAAGAGGAATTGTCTGGAAACCACGGTGGTGTGAATGTGAGATTGATGAAGTGTGTGTGTGTGTGTGTGTGTGTGTGTGTGTGTGTGTGTGTGTGTGTGACTGTGTGTGTGTGTGTGTGTCTGTCTGTCTCTGGGGGGGCTGTTCTTGGCATGTACATACACGATTACATAAATACTGTACAATCACGGCAGCAAGACAAGCCGGCCAGGCTGATATATAGGCAGGACAGACACAAGGTGACCCAGCCCTGTTTCTTTATTAGCAGTGTGTCAGTGTGTCCTCTCTAAGGGGAGTGGTTGGTGGGGGTCTGCTCACTTTCAGCTGGCCCACCGGGATACGCTATGCAAGTGTTTGGAACACTTAAATGCTATTGTCCCAGATGTTACTCTTGTTTTTATAAGACATGTGGCATGTGCTTTGTGCGTGCGTGTGGGTGGGTGTGTGTGTACACACTGTACTTGTACTCTTAAGCCTGATTTATACTTAATTGCATGCTGCTGTCACTCACCAAAAATAGCCGACAAGCGCACAACAGCGCTGCAGTGCAACACCTTCTGAGTGTATAGATTGTCTATCTTCGTGCAGGACGCTGTACGCACAGAAAGTATAATCAAGCAAAACCTTAAACTGCATTTGCCTCTTTCTCCTTTTTTAATGTAGTTCTACAACGCACATAGTAAAGTCCTGAGTGTTCTCTGACAGTGTAAACATGGTTTACATTTTTAAGGCCTTAAGTGTCCTCAAATATAGAGGGCTAAAATGTCCTCAAATATAATTTTTCATCAAACCTTTTTGACAAAATAATAGCCATGACAACATTGGTAATTGGTGGTCTAAGGACCTGGACCACCAATTGCGTTGGAAAGTCTTGACCTATCAGGACATCCCAATGCATCGGAACCATAAATCTTGCATCGGTCGGGCTCTAATCCTGCATTCTGGTTCAATTCTTATGTCACCTCTCAGGAAGGTGTTTGTAATCTGTAAAGCAACAGTGGAGCCGTATAATTAAAGAGGGAGGATTCGTAGTGATCCCTCGGGGCAAATGAATGACTCTGCATTGACCCAGCAGAATATAAACTACTGGTAGACGGGCTGCTCATGTGGGGAGGATGAGCTGGGGGGACACGTTGGTGCTTAAGGGTCTTGCTCAGGGACACTTCCACACTTGCATTGGGTGAGCAAGCCTAGATCATAGATATGATCATGGATTTTGTGTTATATGGCAGCCAAGTCTTTGGGATTTTGTAGATATTACAATTTTGAGCACTTATGACGTTAATCGTTTGCAAGCCAAGTCTATGGACCTTAATGTTTGTTGAGTCGTGCAACCACTCCAATAGACAGCTATGTGTGTGGCTGTGTCCCTGGGTCTGCCCCTGTGTCCCTGGGTCTGCCCCTGTGTCCCTGGGTCTGTCCCTGTGTCACAGTGTCCCTGTGTCCCTGGCTGTGTCCGAGCACAAAAATACACTGTTGCACAACCTAACACACAGACAGACACACACAGGCCAGGGAGGAGGGCTTGTACAGTACAGTACAGTACAGTACAGTACAGTACAGTACAGTACAGTACAGTACAGTACAGTACAGTACAGTACAGTACAGTACAGTACAGTACAGTACAGTACAGTACAGTACAGTACAGTACCACTCACTTCAGATTTTTAAGTAACATCCCTCCTCGATGTCTTTTACTCGTCTCAGATTCAGATGGATATAGGAACAAATCTCGCCACCATGCACCTTCATAATCCTTCACAACCCCTTTTCCTCTTATCTCCTGTGACCGCCGCCAACAAGGTTTCCGAGAGAGCGCCTTCGCGTACGCCATCGCGGCGGCCGGCGTGGTCCACGCCGTGGCCAACGCCTGCTCCATGGGCAAGCTGAAGGCGTGCGGCTGCGACGAGAACCGCCGCGGCGACGAGGAGGCCTTCCGCATCAAGCTGCATCGTCTGCAGGTGGAGGCCATCCACCGGGGGAAGGGCATGGTGCACGGCGTCATGGAGCACTTCCCCGCCGAGCTGCCGGGGCCCCAGGACTCCTGGGAGTGGGGCGGCTGCAGCCCTGACGTGGAGTTCGGCGAGAAGTTTTCAAGGGACTTCTTGGACGCCCGCGAGACCAACAAGGACATCCACGCCCGCATGAGGCTGCACAATAACAAAGTTGGGAGGCAGGTGAGTGCGGAGGGGGAGTGAGGGGTAGAATCTGTGGGGAGGGGCACATATTTAATTGAACCACATTTACTCCGGCGTCCATACCTGACCAAAATAGCCAATCTAATATCCAGATATCCACTCTATACGCTCACAGTGCAATGCAATATGACACATTGTGAGCTTGTAGATCACATATTTTAATTTTCATGTGATCATGGAAATGCTATCTGTAGCATTTCCGAGAGAAAACTCGGACTAATTTTCATTTCAGTCCATTCATGAAGTCATGTCATCATTAGCAAATAAGTTAGTGTCCATCTATCTATAAATGTGCCAAGTCTCTGTATGTACTTACTGTACGTCTGTAATCCACCCAACTCGGGACCGTTCGCCCCACCGACTTCAAATTTGACACAAGCGTTCCAGCTGTCAAGTCTGTCAGATCGCCAGTTGTCCATAACCAGCACAAAAGTGCCCAGGCTCCAGACAGGGCCTAAATCCAGATCACGCCTAGCACCATCTCCATATACGGAGCTGGCCTGTTCTGCCATCACAATGATGTTCTGCCATCACAATGATGTTCTGACATCACAATGATGCGCGACCTCGCCCTTTATTAGCCATTATTGATCACACCTGATCACCCCCAAATGGGCACAACTGTTCTAGTTATTGGATAAAGTCTGTAAAGGGAAAAAAACACATTTCCACCTGGTCTGCCTGTCTGCCTGCCTGCCTGCATGATATGCAGTATGGTAGATATATTATTCTACTACTCTACAGTATTCGGCAGAGAATAGATGTACTGACGATAACTGCTCTACCACTGAACTGTTCACTGTTCTGCTTGATCTCTCCCAAGGAGAAAGGTTTGGAACAATTTGGTGTTACGAGTGGAAGATATATGTAGGTTCAAGCTGTTGTACAATGACCATGCACTGTAGAGGGAAAGATATATTTACTGTAAAGCAGGTGGAGAGTGTGGGTGAGTTCAGGGCCCGTGGGCCAATGCTCATGTCATAATGAGCAAACACAGTCTCTTTATTGGCTCAATCCACACCAGCCTGTCATTATTACATCCTGATTTAATGTGTTTGGCCTGTGCGTGTACAAGAGTGAATTGGGAGTGTGTGTATGCGTGTGTGTGTGTGTGTGTGTGTGTCTGTGTGTGTGTCTGTCTAAGCTCCCCAGGCTGTTACCAGTTCTTACTTGACAGTTGGAGAATTGCAGAATAATAACAGAATGCAGTCTTATGTTATATGAGCATTATTAGAATCAAAACATGAGTTAATTTGGCTGCGCTGATCCATGTTACTGTAAAATGTTGAGAGGGCAGCCAGTGCTGATCGCTGAAGGGGTGCATACAATGTCTGCTGAGTCACTCTTGCCACAGTGCCTGGATATGCATATATACATCTAATTTCACCCAATCATTAAATGCCCTGCTTTAAATCGAGATGGGTTTGTTGCAGAGGTCACCACCATACCTCTTATCTAATCAAGCGTATTGTTTGCTATTTATGCATGCTCAATTTCATCAACTTAACAGCTCTTCAGAGGGAGCTTCTGTTCTCCACTATACAGTATGTTTCACATGGACAATTGAAGGGAGATTGTGCATATATATAGCCAATATAAATCACAAGCTCGTTGAGTATCTGACCAGTCGCACACAATGTTTGTATTGGTGTCTCTGCGGTGATATCAGGTTATTTAGAAAATGTTGGAGATGCAAGAACTGCAAGAACAAACTTCAGGCACTGTGTTTGTTCTCCAATCATGTAATACTGTATTTTTCTGTTCATTATAAGGATGATCTTTAAATGTTACATTCCTATGGGACAGAAGGGGCTCACAGTCACAACTCACTTTTAATGCTCCAACTTCAGCAGCAAACAACTAGTAGCAAACATTTTAACCTTGTACCACTGGTACTATTTAACGTCACCCTGTTTAACATAAACCCTGCCTGTGATGTCCCTTTGGCAGTGATTTGTAACTCAATTATTAAATGAACTTATTATGACCTTACACCAACTAATAATTGGCTGTAGGAGCCAGGTATATTTTCCATTTGGTTACGTAAATGTGTACCCTCTCAGAGTTAAATGAATACAGAGGATTTCACTGTGTAGGCTATTTACCCCCTTGGGCAATGGAAGAGAAAGATGTAAATGACAGTGATAAGCCCTGATGGCTTCCAGCACTGTGGTGGAACACACTGTAAATTGCTCATTGTTCACTGCTTCCTCCAGTGTAATTTGGGCCTGTATCTGTCCATCAGTTTACTTCTGGTTTCCTTGATTATGCAGACAAAACACAAATGTAGAGCCGAGTCACCCAAGCCCAGCAGCGCAACATATCCCAGCAGCAGTACTAGTACCAGCAAGTAGTCATAGTACTGGCAGTTGTATTAGTAGCACCACCAGTAACAGGGCTTCGCAGCCAGTTCGTCTGTGACAGTGACCTGCCAGCCTCATTCTCCTGGATGCTATATTATCACTCACCTTTGTTACCCCCCCCCCCCCCTCACAGAGAAGGAGCTGAACTCCTGTCCAATGTGCCAGGGGAGATTGTACTTCCACACACTGGCCATGATGTTCAGAGCAGGTATTTGAAGTCACTGACTTCTTTCGTTGCGGTGCCTCCTGTTGCGATTTAGAAGTGGATGGTGATAAGCTAGATTTTCTTGGCATTAGCCCCAAAGTCTGCTTTGGCATCCTCTGGCTCCTCTCTGGCCAAGAGCTCTGGTGCCTGCTCCACATGGTCAGATAGCAGGCAGATGGATCATCTGCATAGTCTACACAGGTCTAGGACATCATGGAGTCTTAATGTATTTCTGTACCACACGTGCTGTTTACATTCCGGACAAGTAAAGTATTCAGTCCTAGATGCTACTTAAATCATACTGTAGAATACTGCAGTAATGGTAGTATTAGCAGTAGTAGCAGCAGCAGTAGTTGTGGTACTGTAACAGTAGTATATTAGTATAGTCGCAGTAATAGTTATATTATAATAATTTATAATATATAATAATAATAACTTATAATATAAGTTATAATAATAGGAGCAGCAGCACTTCTACTACTACTAATTGCTGCTGCTTCTACTACTACTTTTACTACTATAGCAAATAGTACCAGGTAGCAGTAGTACCAGAAGTTGATGGTACATGGATAGATTTCAAGGAACATGGTTGATGGTTATGCTGAATGGATGGGTGATTAGTTTAATATTAGGATGGAGGGAGGTATTCTTCTGTCAGTTGAAGTGTGACGACACATATTGCATCAATAAGCCTAAAGAATAACAAGGTGTTGCTTATCTTACTGACACTGTTTATGGCAGGCGTTATTTCAATGACACGCTGATATATGATGTTAAACGATTCTCCGTCATAAAAATCTGAATTGACTGAACGTTGGCAGAGAAGGACTCCTTTTGATCAACAGTTTCTGACAGAATTTGTGCAGTGTCAAGAGAGTTTCATGGTGCAGGCCACTTCTCTCCGCTGGTTTTGCCAAGAATTAGTGCTTGGCACCAGTATCTGATTATGTGTGAGAAGAAAACACATTAGCCAGTGGGATGTGTCTTCAAACTGTCAGGCTTTGACGTACAAGACAAGACATGGAAAGCAGTAGATGTGATGTGAGTTGAAACAAAAACTTCCAGAACAAGTTTATTTAGGCTACTGTGCTGCAGGAAACATTCAGCCCTTGTGCAAGGTCACGATCATAGTTCTAGGATATGTGTTGATATGAAGCTTATATGAAGGTTAATGTTTGGAACACTGAGTGAAAGCAATTGTTCCAGGTGAGAACCGCAATAGTAGCCTACTTCCCAGAAATGCCAGCTGCTGAAAAAAGTAGGCATGTAACAATACATCGATATTATATCCCGATGATATGTATCGATTTATAAAACAAATATATATATATATATACATATATATATATATTATATATATATATATATATATTTATATATTTCTTTTTAGGGGGGCTAGTGTGTGATATGAAATGTGAGCTGTAATCATATTCCATCATATTCACGTGCTTTTGGAGAGAAATGAGACAGACTCCATGCAGTTTAGAGGCCTGCAGAGGGGAGCTGTATCATGTGTCTGTGACACAGGTGATGGTCGTTATTGATGCTCATTAATACATCAAGGAAGGCAATTATGTTTCTGCACTGTCAAATAGGTCTACATCTATCCTAAGATGCCATCAAAGAAAAGAAGAAATCGTTACATGCCTAGAAGAAATCATTACATGCCTAGAAAAAAGGAAATATAAACAAAGCCAACAACTTTATTTTAATTTACAGTTACATTTGTCAGACTTGCAGTTTAGGGATTTTATTTTATTCTTTTGTTAGAAACAGCGTTTTCATTTCTAGCCTACTAGCCAAGCATAGCTGTTTTCTCCTCTGGACAGCCATAGGGTATCTTTCTAACAAGACAAACTTTGATCTTTCTGACCCAAGGTTTTGATCTTTGACTCAAGGTCATTGGCTACATCAAGGAAACAACCTATTCTTCAGGAAGTATTGTGCATGCGTGCCCAGGGTGACTGATGTCCCTAACCTTCTCCTCTTGTGTTGTAACGATGACCGATGATGACCTTGGCCAGAGGTCAAAAGTGAAGCACCAATGGACCTCTGTCAACTTACCTATCTTACAGATCAGCTTACACCTAATTTCTGTCAGACAAAAACAACAAAAAATACATATCCAGGATGTTGTCTGTAATGAAGGAGAAAATTTGATATATTTACTTTTGGTAGGAACGTCATTCTAACTGACCACAGAGAGGACCAAATCTGGAGTAACAAGGTTTTTATACATGACTGCAGTGAGTGATGTTACTCTGACTACAGGGCCCGTCTACGTTGTCACAGCCCACCACAGGCTGTGTATCACCACTCTTAATGAGCCTGCACGCACAATGAAACAATCACGGTCTGGAAATGTAATACACAGTAAGGCATAGAGAGACTAATGGAGAGGGGGGGGGCAGAGAGATAGAGCAAGAAAAAGAGAGAGAACACAGTATGACTCATTACAGAGCTGTTACAGAACACCACGCACCTTGATGACTTCAAACGACTTAGAAAACCTCAACAAATCCTTTCTAAGACCTCATACGCATACACGTGTGTGTGTGTGTGTGTGTGTGTGGGGGGGGGGGTCCGCATGCAAACAGACATTATATGTACACACTATGCACACACACAGCCCCCAGAATCAAGCAGAAAACACTGACAGGTGGGGCCTCAAAATAATACCTCCCCTCCCCTCTGAGTCTCCCTATCTCTCTCCCTGTCTTTCCTCCCACCGACCCACCACCACCTCTATCCCTCTACACCCCCACCCCCCTTTCAGAGAAGCAGTCTTTAAGCAGAGGAATGTGGTGGTTTTTTAGCGGGGTGTGCATGTCGCCTCATGCCCACCCCGGGGTTCTCACGATGTCCCGTCTTGTTTTTAGCCCTAATTAGTGGCTGCTGGCAGTTTGGAAACAGATGTTTAAAACCCTGCAAAAGATTTTAGACTTCAAACACCGGGGGCGGAAAGTAGAAAGAGATTCGCCCTTCCTTCCCTCCCTCCATCCCTCCCTCCCCCCTCCCTCCACTATTTCTTCTTCTACTCCTCCTGTAGTAGTATAGACTTTGCCAGACACGTTTATCAGAGATTCGCATGTGACCAATGGTGGATGAAGTACTGGAAAAAGATAGGAAGTAGAAATCATATTCCACATTTTACTTGGGTAAAAGTACAAAGATTCTGACAGTATGGTTACGCCTTGTGACATCACACCTCGTGACACGTCATGCCACCATATATGGCCATCTCCAAATATGAAGATCACGACACTGACCTCATCTAACCCTGGATAACCATACAGAAGACTGGATCATCACCTAGATTTGCATATATGGAGCCGGCCAGCAACTCTACATTTGACCTCAAACCTCAAACCCTCAGAGAGCTGACCTGTCCTGAAATGTCAGAACAGGTCCTTCCCCACCCGTCCTTCCTGTTCTGACATTCCATATGTTGATCTGACCTCATCAAACCCTGTACACTCAAGACACACTCCATATATGGCCAGTACAGAATTCATTCCATAATGTTGATCTGACCACCCATGCCAAAGCGCCAGTGCTCGCCCTGCCGTCTGCCGTCACCCAGGCGGATGCGTGCCCTTTAGGGCGAGGTCGTGTGCACTCAGGGCGACTTAACTTTGACTGTTCACTGGAAAAAGAAAACAAGACACAACTTTACTCATCATACCTTTTAGGTACAGTATATGTTATGTCATCAGAACACATTCATTTTGGGATAGAATAGGCTGAATGACTATGTTGATATCTTTTTACTCTGTAGTACTGTTTATTCTCACTGTTCATGTTTGCAACTATAGGCCCACAGTAACGTTTACACTAGAGCACACGTGGGTGACTGGTAACTGGTTTACTGTCAGTGTTTAAGATCTGTGGACATGATGGTCGAATGATTAACTGTTCGTTCGTTCATAATCAACCAGCTACAAACTAGGCTCTTTCATGTGTTGACTCTGGCTCTCATTCCCTGTGTGGCTGTTTTTGTTTCTCACGTGCGTGCCTCTGTTTTGACTCTTGTGATCAGCATCGTTCTCGATAAAGACCTGGTGTGAAGTAACTAAACTAATTACATTTACTTAAGTACTGTACTTACTTATATATCTCATCTCATCTCATCATCAGAACTGCAGACTCACTCCCAATCTTCAGCCGTAGTCTGAATCTGAAAGACCACCTCTTCAGACTCCATCTTAGTTCGTAGTACTTGCCGTAGCACTTGCACTAGTCTCGACAACCATACAGGCGTATGCAAATCTCAACTAATGTAATTTAGACAGCATGTATGTACTGTAGACATAGCACTCTTTAGTGTGTACAGTATATGCATAGTTTCATTATGTAGATATGTCAGATGGTTAAATTCTTAGCTTACGTATGATTCTGTATGACCAATGACCATGTGTTGTTCTTGCTTATCGCTCTGGATTGAGAGCGTCTGCTAAATGCCTAAATTGTAATTGTAGCATACATCTCGGATTCCAAATATTATACTATTACTCCACTACATGTATTTGAAAACTTTAGTTACTAGTTACTTTGTAGGTTTTGATTATTATTACAAAACATACATGAACCACTTCATTTCGGCCATTTGAAAATAAACGATCTAAAAGCTCTACTTTTGGTATACTTCAAGTACATTTTGATGCCAATACCAATTTGTACTTTCACTCAAGTACATTTTAAATTCCGGACTATTACTTGCAACAGAGTATTTCGAAGTAAAAAAAAACATCTACTTAAGTAAAAAATGTGAGTACCTTATCCACCCCTGCTCACCAATTAGTCTAGTAGCCAGCCCATAGAGCCCCATTGTGAACCCGGACATGTTGAGTACACCAAGGTTTTATGTTATAAATGTTTAGTATGGGTCCCCAGCATGTAGAAACAGCTGGATGATAACTTGCATATGTTGAGCAATTTTCAGAATTGGCATAGTATGTGACCATACCATTAACAACCTATATTAAAAAATTCATCATGCTTTATGTAGCATGTGACGTGTCAAACTAGGGGGTTTTCATGATGCTGAATCCATTCCAAGCATTAGTTTTGCAAATAAACACTCATTGGGCTAAAAATAGTGTTTTTTGGCAAAACTAACGCCTGGAATGGATTCAGCATCATGAAAATCCCCTAGTTTGACACATGCTGCATAAAGCATGTTTTGAATATTTTGCCTTCTATAGGTTGTTAATGGTAAATTGCTCAACATAATTATGCAAGTCAGCATCTGACATGCTGGGGACCCATACTAAACATTTCTAACATAAAATGTTGGTGTACTCAACATGTCCGGGTTCACATTCTAACTAAATGGTGGTGTTGATGGTGAGTGAAGGAAAACATGTACGGCAGTCAATAAGAGCGGTTTGAGCAGCATGGCTACATGTTTACAGTACGGTGGCTGCTGCTAACACGGGAACACTTCAGCGGCCCAGTAAATTACTTCACTAGCAGTTTTTTTCCCTCTTCGCTGAGATCAATCATTAGAGACGTACACCTCAAAACAGATGCCTGGCTCTGTTTCCTGACTTTGTGTGTAGATAATGCTAAGAGCCGTGCCAGGGCACTGTTGAATCCTGTCAGTTCATTAGGCAGGTGATGACAATGCTAGCTGTGCAGCAGTTTGCCGTGAGATTGGCAAACGCCTTCCTCTGTGGTAATTATAACTCATCAGGGGCCGTTTTGAACGGTCTGAAGGGGGAGGGTGTTATAGATTTTTGGCAGGATAGTCCATTCCGATTATAATTCTTTCCTCAAAATGAGAGTGGCAGTTTGGCAACTGAGACGTACAGCGTAAGGGAGACACTAATAAGACATGATAAGATAAGATGATCTTTTATTGATGTCGGTGGGGGAAATAATTCAGGTGTCGTAGCAGCAACAGCAGTAAAACGTGAAACAGGATGGGTACAGGTACGAATAGAGAGGAGTAAAAATTAAATACTTTTCATAAACTTGAGTTTAACATGTACAGTATATATATATACTGGTCTATGGATATACAGTATGAACGCAACAATGAGACACTGTCTCTTCTAAACCATGGGACTTCTCATAGAAAAAATAATTGAAGCTGTTTTTTCACCCCCTCTCCCCCGAGAACAATCACGAGACAATTGTTTTCCATGTGTGAGTGCAGGCTTGGAGAACCAGTGTACATACCAGTTGTCCATGTGCTAGTTGGGCAGAGTCAGTTCATTAATCTCAAATTGTCATACTGTCTGGGCATCAGGCTGTGCATGTGTGTGCACACATCACTGTGATCAGCTTTTCACCAGGGCTTAGTAGACCGTTCATTTCGTTTTTCTTTTAATACTTTCATTTAAGCCTGAGTGTGCAGTGTCCATATGTCATGCAGGCTGACAACTGACTGTCTGACAACCATTTTCAATTAATGTTCCATCATCTACACTAAGCAGCCAAACATTTGGCACTAGAAAGGTGTCATGTAAACTTTGAATGAATGAATTTCAATTTATAATTCAAACTGCGGAAAGTGTATTGACCTCAGCCCTGCCACTTACTGCTGAGAGAAATACAAGGTATACGAGCTTCCACGAAATTATGAATGCTGATGTGTATAGGCTACAGTAGGTAGTGTTAGGTACTGTAGGTAGGTATTGTAGTATACCGAAAGCCCCATGCCAAGTGTGTTAAGACCTGCTGTTGCTTCACCAAAGCTCTCGGCACACAATGAAGTAATCTGAACAGAAATGGCGGTGATGCCAAAACCCCTCTCTGCTTAATTTAACTCTTGAGCAATCGCAAACCACGTTGGATAGTCCATTCACAGCGACGCGTTGAGTCACAGCCCACACGAAAAGCCAAGTGTGTTTGATCAGAAATAGCAACATTAGTGTGGGGTTAACTTCTGTGCTCGTCAGAGGGCACCTCACATCATCATCAGTGGTGTGCGTGTGCAGCGTTCCACAGCCCTGACGGCAGGGTTCCATAACCACTTACAGCAGTGGTTCTCAACCTGTGGGCCAGCCAAGCCCAGTGGTGGGCCATTGGTTATTGCAAGTGGACCCCCTAATAATTGGCAAAACACTTAAGATCTTAATGATAATTAAAACATTGATACTAATATAATGAATGTAAAAGAATGCATCCGTGTTAACTGAGCGGTGCAGTGTGTGTGTGTGTGTGCGTGTGCCACTTTAGGTCACCCAGCAGTATTGCAGCTGTTCATACTCCAAACATACATAGGTACACAGACACACGCGGCCAGTCTTGAAAAGTCACCGTATTGTTTCGTTAAAACCTTCAAGGTTTGAGTTTTCACTGTTATACAGATACAATGGGAACTTAAAGTAAAGTATGCTGCGGAACACAATCAATTGATTGAACATTTAAAATATGTGCACAAGTGTTGAAATCTTTACCATTGAGCTTATAGATCCGGCCAGCTTGCTCACACCCCCCCCTCCCCCACCCGCTCCCCCCTAAACCTAACCCTAACCCCCGACACACACACACACACACACACACACACACACACACACACACACACACACACACACACACACACACACACACACAGAACAAAATAGTACTGTAACATATACAGTACTGTGCCTCAAACAGACACACACAAACGCACATACCATCACACAAACACCAGCTTCATAGTAAAAGCTCAGCAGGTGGAAGTGGTTATGTTGGTAATAACATTTTATTAGAGGCTTTAAATGAGATCTGTGGACATTGTGTACAATTAACAGAGAGTAAATGCTCTGCACACGCGTCACGCACGCACGCTCGCACGTACGTACATGAACCAAAACTTGGATATTTTGTTGTCGTTGAATTCTCCAATTGTGTAAACGTCTTGTAAATGAAATAATGCAGATCTATGTTTAACAATAATTTAACTATTGAGAGCGTAAAATGAAACCAACTGGACCCGTAAAGGGACCATTTGGTTTCATTTTACGCTCAAGAGTTAAAGATCTATATTTAGGGGTCCATTTGGTTACAAACTCTCCATCATTAATAGCTGGGGTCCACCTGGAATCCCTTCAAGGACAACCGGTGGTCCCCGGCCCACTGGTTGAAAACCACTACTGCAGTGCTGTAGACAATTGTGATTGTTTGTGATTGTTCAGTCAGTTATTATACTTGATTGTTGCGCGTGTGTGTGTGTGTGTGTGTGTGTGTGTGTGTCTGTCTGTGTGTGTTTAACTGCTCTTTTGATGCAAGGCGTTTGATTTGTTTAAAGTGATGTCTGGGCTTAATGTGCTGCAGTGGGATTTGTTTGTGTGCTTTGATATCGCCCTGGCTTTCTGCTTGGCTTTAATGGTCCTTCAGTAGATGCTCTTTGAACCGATAAACACAAGGCAGCACGGCGGCCGAGGCCGTTGTTTACCGAGGAGAAGGGTCGATCACGGGGCAGATAGACATTAGACGCACATTCCTCCACAACTATCTGGTGATGATGATGACGACGACATTGGGGTTAGGCAGTGTTGTACTGCATATCGTCAAAGTCCGGTGGACCATGAGTCCAAAACGGTTACTTTTCCAATGGATCCAATGTAATATTAATACATTGGAGTTTGCGTGTACTGAGAGCTTGTGACTAATTATTAGTCTTACACAAGCCATTTATAATGTACTTTATAAAACCCACAGGCACACTAAACCAATTTTTTTACGTTATTTCTTTATTTCTTTATTTTTATCAGGGACAGTGCACATTAATCAACATATCAGTTTTTCTGTGTGAATGAGCCAGAGTTGGCCAGAAGCAGATTTTCACCTGTGTAGTCCCTGAGCATGCTGTTAGAAAGTGCTGATAAAACTATACATGCATAAGCAGACAGACTACAGATTTGAGTACACAGTTGTTCCTTAGATTAACATTGTTTTTAAACCATGATGCTTTGTATGGTCCCGTTAACAGTTTCCGTGCCTTGAATGGATTACTCCAGGTTAATGTCGCTGCCGTATCGGACATACCCGCCTTTTGTTTTATGTGTTTAATCCGCCGTAATGTAATGAATCAAAAGAAAATCCGTCTTCGTAGCGGAGTATGAGACTGGATGCCTTCGCTGAGATGACAAAACCGGAAATCGTCACATGCTGTGGGCTGCTAGGGCTTCTGGGAAATTGAGGCCAATGGAAATGCATTGGGTGCAACGCCTCATTGAAACCAATCTTGTGTGCGTCTTCCGCGTGCACCAAGATGGTGGATGCTACACACAGATCATAACAAACCACGGGAGCTTTTTTTGATGGATTTTCGCGGATTAAAAGCCCAAATAATTCAGCGTATGCTCTAAAGGTAATACAACAATCTCGGCAGTGAAGGGGGGTTGATTAAAATGCGGGTTAATCGTAAAAAACAGTCAAACTGTTAATATTTACCTTCCAGCTATATTTAAAAAATTATTAGTCCTCTGCATGAGAGTATTATTAAGGCTATAGATAATTTTCTGATGGCAGTTATTTGCAGAATACATTATTTTCCCCCAGCCCAACAGCTCTGAAGATATCCTGAATGTTATCTGGTATGGTATCTTTCACATAGGTTGGCACTAAGGGTTGCCCACCTGCCCCTGGCAGGTAAATAAAACGTTGGGTCAGGTGGAGTTTGCTTTCAGATTGCCCGACCAAGCAAGTGCTCGTTTGAGAGCGGACGCAACTGTCAATAAACACAACAGCAGATATCTGTCTAAGCACCTGAACGTGGCCAGAGCGCTCTGTCTTCTGGGCTGGGCTGTTGAATGTGACATAAGAGCACTGTTTACCTATATGTGCTGTTCACTGTTGCTACACTTAAAACATATTGTGTGTACCACAGTCATATTCATATTTGGCATAAAAATGTATATACATTTTATTGCACAGTAGCCGCAGAAAGTGTTAAATTTAACGGTAATTAGAATTTGACATAATTGTGTAAAGTCCGATTTACTTTTTGAACAAGTGGGCATGACCTTGGGCAAGTAGAACATGACCTGTACTTGCCCAATGGCAAGTGCCTCTGAGACCTTGGTGTCAACACCTGATTTCACAATCACTTTCAAACACCGTGAAAATAGCAAGCTCACAGCGCGTCACAATGTGTGTGTTCACTATTTTTGTGTGTCATTATGTCAAAGTAGTACGGCATTGTTTAACAAAAAAGAGAAAAAAATGAAAAATTGAGATATAAGGTTTCTGCCGTATACTGACTGTACAGCAACAATATACTGTTGTACAGTAGCAAGGACTGGGATTGTGTTTGCTGTTTGTTTGTGAATCTGTGTTTAACCAAAGGCACTTGAACGCTAGCGTCCCTATGCTGGGGGCAAACATTTGTTGGAAAAAACAGATCCACAAGCTCACAACGTGTTGTGTTGCGGCGCATTGTCAGCTTGTAGATGTGATGTTTTATGTTGATTACAAAAAGGAGCTGATTGAGCCCTGTGTGTATACTGTACTGTATCCATGTATGTATACTGTACTGGTGTCCATACTGATGATACTGTATGTCCATTGTCCACCTGTCCATCCATAGCTATAGCTAATACTGCAGATCTGCTGTGATCATGTTGTGAGTTTGTACATATACATTCAGCAATATCCGCTGAATGTCCTCCCCAGAATTGGACCACTATAGGGTTCAACTAGAGTAAGTGGTTAAAGCAGAGTTTGGTGTGTAAACATAAACAGTTGACAGCATACATTGAGCAGCACAATGACATAGAAATATCCTACAGTATAGAGCAGGGATTCTCAGTTGTCTATAAGGGTTGTACATGCAGGGTCCCCAGCTAAATTAGTTCATTTCACATAAACAGATTTAGGGATAATTTTTCCCTCTCGCCCAGTCTCTCTCGCTCACTCGCTGCCTTGCTCTCTCCCACGCTGCAAGTTACACCGATTTCCTGTTAAAATGTGCGGTATTGTATTGGGAGGTAAAGGGGGGACACTTTATTGTGAAGGGACGACCGGATGAGGAGAGTTGTTGTTACTGCATAATTGTCGAACAAACAGTCAAAACTATTTGTATCAATGAGTTAAAATTTTAAATATGCACACTTTCAAACGATGCACAAGCAACACGCGTATGGGGCCTCATGTTTGGTCTTGAAACGGGCCTCCAGATCCCTAAGGCCGCCCCTACGGGCTGGGATAGTTTTTCAGTCTTGTGGTGCACAAGTGAGTGTACAGTAATGACCTGTATCGCCAGCCATGCGGTTATCAAAAAATAACGCATTATGAGGAAGTCAATTTTACTCCATTCTTTGAGCTCCACTTTGCTGTCTGCTGGCTGCCGTTTCCCTCTGCTCTACTGTACAACACAGCCTATGGTCTGCCGTTTCCCTCTGCTCTACTGTACAACACAGCCTACGGTCTTGAATCTGCCACCAATATGTCTTATTTGATCTCTGTCTGGGGTTGTTTTACAGACGCCTCTGTCTCACTCTATAAGCCAATTAAAACACACCAGATGTGTGTTTCTAACTGCGGTCCGCCAATGAATTTGGAGGCAATTACATCCTGTTAGTGTAAGTACAGTGTAAGGAGACATGTGTACTGACTGGATAGCAGACGACAGCGGTTGTTTTCATCAGGGACCCACGGTTTCAAAGACATTTGTTTTTGTTGTTATTTAATTCTCAAGGCCCAACATTATTGTGTGGGTTATATATTGGTGATGCTTGCTTTAAAGAAAAAATACTAACATGCTAGCCTACAGTGATTTACTCTCTCCACCAACTTACATTGCAGGGATTTCTATGGCTCGCCTAATTTGTTCCTGCATTCTTTGGTTCGAATCCAGTCTCTGACGAGCATTAAAAACACACCACTTCAGATTTGATTCCGTTGTCTGAATGAACAACAATGAAACTAATAAATAGCTCCATAAATTAGGTTCGCAAAGTGCAGCGGATTACATTTTGCAGCTGACGCGTCCGCTCCGAAAATAGGTTAGTTGTAGGATATCTGCGTACATCACATTTCGCATTGCCAAGAGCATCAATGCCAGGTCATATAAAATGACTGATTATAATCTAATCTGTGGTTCATAGTGGTGCCTGTGTTGACTGAGCCTAGATAGAGTATCAGCCCTGTAACGCAGGTGATTGGCAGTGAAACGCACGCACGTACGGCGCACGCGTACACACACACACACACACACACACACACACACACACACACACACACACACACACACACACACACACACACACACACACACACACGCTTTGTGTCTGTGGGAGGCGGATCGGGACAGTAGAGTGCTAATCTGATGATCGTCTTCTCCTCCTTGTGTTGTCGTCCCCTCTCTGCTGATCCTCTCCCCCACTTCTCTTTGGCGCTGCCTCTCCTTCTCTTTTCATCCCGCCCCGCCCACCGACCCTCCTCCTCCAGCTCCCTCTCGGTGTCCCGAGGGCATGTTGTCAAAGATCTGAATCCTGGTTCCTGTTCCACAGGGCAACAATAAATCACAGCTGCATCGCTCTGTCTCTCATCAGCTACAGTAGTCGGACGTGTACCGCGCACCAACATATTTAGTTTTACACATGCATGCACATGAATGCATGCATGGTCACACACGCACACGTCTGTCTGCCTGCCTGCCTGGGTCTGTCTGTCTGTCGGTGCTTTTCCTGTGTCCTTGGTATTCCCCACCATAGCCTCAGGTGTGCATAAGACGGAAAAGGAATGATCCAGACAATCAGACTCTCTTATCAGATCACCGACCGACCCACCAACCAACCAGATTGTTAAGCCGGATTTACTTGCTTCGGTTACAAAGTTCCGCTTTTGTTGCTCAACAAAATGATGTGTTTTTAGCTGATTGTTGGGCTATAAATATGTTATTTCTGTGGAGTGACACTTTGCTGCCGAAGCATCCATCAGGATTTAGAGAGACTCAGGAACAGAAGGGCACTGACCTACAGTTTCACCGTGCTGGAGTCATTCTTTGTCAAGTGATGTTAATAATACAGCTTTCCCTTCTTGTTAGATTCCTGCGACATTCAATAGCAAAATGCATCTGAACTCACCAACATTTGTCTGTATTTTGAGTCTTAGTTGAGATGCATCAACTCACTCAAAAATGGTAGGCCTGGCCTATACGTTTAGAAACATTGAGCAATCCTCACGTGTTTCTTGTTCAATATACACATCTATTATTTTGCCACCTTCTGCTGTGACCTACAGCACTGGTTCCAAAACAGTTAGTTGGGAGCCATTTGTGGGTTGCGGACATATTTTTATGGGTCCCTTTATTTGTTTCCTACATTTTGCTTTGTATTATGATTATTTCAAAACATTTTCAAAAAACATTCCCCCAAAAATACCTAACTTTTCATGAATTAAAAACAAAATGCAATGATTTTCTTTCAGTAATTTCATGAAGAAACCAAAGAGAAAACTAAAATGTCATACATTAAAAAACAAATGTTTAAGTAGTGAAAATCTAAATAGCCAATCTACTGTACAAGCGCATAGAGCTGCTATTTTCACTAGTTTCACAACATTCTACTTTTAAATTGTGAAAATGTCCTTCTGTCTGCCTGCATCCATCTCCGATGTGGGTACTTGGCCAATCAATCAGCACATGGGCAATGAGAATTGGCATAAGCAGGGACTACTAGCTTAGTTCCATTTCCCCAAATTTCAGCTGATTATTAGTATTTTTGGCAAGTCTGTGCAGGCTTGTGGCATTCACATTACCGGAAGTCTGCACATGGTTGGGGCACACATCCCTGTTCCCTGGTATATGGACGTGTGTGTGTGTGTGTGTGTGTGTGTGTGTGTGTGTGTGTGTGTGTGTGTGTGTGTGTGTGTGTGTGTGTGTGTGTGTGTGTGTGTGTGTGTGTGTGTGTGTGTGTGTGTGTGTGTGTGTGTGTGTGTGTGTGTGTGTGTGTGTGTGTGTGTGTGTGTGTGTGTGTGTGTGTGTGTGTGTGTGTGTGTGCGTACTCGTTTTGTTTTTTCCATTTTGTACAAAATGTTCACCAAGTTTGTCAGATAGACAGGCACTTCCCATGTCACATTGACAGGCCACTTCTGATATAGCAAGAGCAGACAGCTCCCCAATATCCTTTTGACTAAAGCGCTGGTTTCTACCTGTTTGGCTTACAACTTGCTTGTCAAACGGCAAGATGTTTAATACACATCCGCACTGGAACTCACCTGGAAGCATGTGTTCTTGTCAAGGCTTTTTGGTAGATTGATAACCTTTCCTCATTGTGAGCTGTCAGAACTGAGGCAGCATAGCCCACAGTTTAACTGGTAAATCTGTCTAACAACTGCACTCACAAATATGCTTTTCCTTTGGATGAGTGGGCAACTAAATAGAACACTGATTTATGCGCTAGTAATTCCTAAACTGAACGGTATTAGTCTTTAAGCTTTATAAGATAATGTTGTTGGCCTGCAGGCTGGAATTTTATGTACAGACAATAGGTGTGAATCGTCCTTAACCTGCAATGTATTTTGTATTGCCAACTGGTTGTAGCTGAAACTAAATGCATGGCATTTTAATTCACTGTCAGTATATTCCATTATCAGTCAGTATATCCCATTATCATCTCAGTCTTCTGCAGAGATTCTCCTCGTAAAACTAAGATGCACATACTGATTGTTTGCCTTTCACAGGTCCTGAATCATTGTGAATTGAATGGCATTCCATGCAGCTACTGTAGCTGCCCAAATATAATAGAAAACTATTGCAAAATATAAGTAAAAGATAGGATATACTTACACTACTGAAATCAATTATATCCTTGATTCCTTGTCTTTCAAGCTGTAGTTTCATTCTGGTCTCCAACCAGCATGGACATGGGTTTGATTTGCTGGGGGTGTGGGGGTAAATCTATGCCGCTGCTTTTGATAGTGCATATAATTATGTTTTATCCCTGCTTCTGTTAGGGCTGAATTACGTATATGTGTTTCCTTATGGGGGATGTAGACTGTCTGATATGTTTGACATGTTTGGTGATATTGCAAAATCACAATTTAGTTAAGAATGTATGTTAGGCGTGGCAGCCTGCCTTTTTTAAATTAAACAAACAGTTCTACAAGCACACAACATCACAATTAGGGATGTCCCGATATCGGAAAAGTATCAGTATCGGATTTTTTTTGGTCATATCGGATCATATCGGTATCGGCGAATATGCCAGTCTAACCACCGATCCGACACAGTGGTAAGGGGTTGACACTATGGCAGGTAAATAAAATGTTGAGTTTGCTTTCGAGTTGCTCAAACTGCAAGTGAGGAGTCTGCTATTATCAACATATAAAGAAGTATTTCTTTAATTTTATTATCATGAATATTATTCTCTGGTATCGGTATTCGGTATCGGCTAACACAGAATTTGTGGGATCGGATTGAGAACGAAAAAAGTGTATTGGGAAATCCCTAATCACAATGCGACAAATTGTGGGTTTATAGGTTGGCTATCTTTGCTATTTGTCATACAAATAACGTAAAGGGCTTAAGTGGTTAAGACTTTTTTTTTTGTTCAAATCAAACCCTGAAGTTAGCCAAAAACAAATTTCACACCCTACCATTAACATAATCAAAGGATAGTGTTAGTAGTTTTAGGCACTATCCACTTTGTTACACAAGCAGCAGCTTTTCAGAAACAATGGCTTCAAAGCTGTGCCTGTACTGTAGATGCTTATTTACTTTCACAGTTTGTAATATCCCAGCTTCATTAGATTTATCTGAATCTGTCGATGAACGCGCATCTTAAGCGATAACTCACTTAATACCTAATGTTAAGTAGCGTGTCATCCTTTGAAGCTGCAATCCAGTTGATGAGAATGCACTCTGAGAACTGCCGCAGTATGGATGCAATTATGTCGCCCGGTTCAGTTTGTGTCTTTAAGGTTTAAGTGGGTTAGAGAGTTTCATGATTACAGGCCGCGCTGTGTGTTTAAGGTCACCAGGTTTGTGATTCTGGGGCTACGCTAGACCTCATGTAAAAACTGAGCCTAACACTGCAATCTGAAGTCGATGGAAGTGCTGCATGTGGAATTATGGAAAACGTGAGGTTTACAAACAAAACTTAAAGCTTTGAACTTTTGAATACTGATCACAGCTTCGCTTAGGTTCCCTCTCCACTTTCTCAAAAACAGAAGAAGCTTGTTTATGAAAAACATGGACATATGAAACAGCTCATCTAGAATGGGCCACGATGTTCAAAATATATGTTGTGGGAAAAGTTAAATCATGTCCTGCAGATTGTTTGCAGTTGTTATCTTTTCCCCTGTTAGCAGCTACTTAACAGTAAGAAAGTTGCATTGCAAATGTATTGAGCAAGACCAAGAACTTCAGTGTTCCATGTTCACAAGTCACAATATTTCTTTCATCTGAACCTGACGTGTATTCCTAGGTGTTCAACCAACCACTGTATGAAGAAGTAGTAACATAAACATATCATTACAAATATAAACATATGTTTACACAAAGCCTATAAACACGTAATTTCATAACCCATAAAGATGCATTTGCATAATCTATAAATATATATTTACGCTAAAACTATAAACATGCATCCACACGACCCCTGACTCCGTCCAGGGCGATGACGCATGGCTGTTCTAATTAGAGCCACTGCAACTTTCCCTCCTCCGCAGGCCTTGCGACGGTGGTCTCGTCGCTCATGAGCGATATAGTTGTTAGCTTTGGCTCTGCGGGAAACAGGAGTGCTTTTTCTCGTTTCTCCTCGTTCTTGTACTCCTTGGCTTCCAAATGGATGAGTCAGGTGCCCTCATTTATCTCTCTCTTCCACCACTCAACTCATTCATGCTCCGGAACGAGGGAGTGCCCTTCTTCTTCTTCTCCTCTCTCTCTCTCTCTCTCTCTCTCTCTCTCTCTCTCCCTCCCGTCTCTCGTTCTGCATGGGCTGTTGACTTGGGAACACCCACAGCACGGCGGATGCTGAAACAGACACTGGCGGCACGCAAGCCAAGCCTGCTTAACTATTCACCAATGTGGTGTCCCCCCCCCCCCCCCGCAACCCCACCCCCACCCCTCCCCTGCTGAGGAAGGAGGCGAGGAGGATGAGGCGTGGAGAGGTATCCGTTTTATGCCACTGCCAAACCTTGGGTTTGGAGAAGGGAGCAAGTGAATTGTCTCGCTCGGTGGAACCATGACAGGTCGCTCGCTTCGTTTTTCTTTTTCCTTTTCTTTTTCGGAGCTTCCCTGTCCTCTTCCACTGTTCCTATCATCCTCCCTGTCCTCTTCCACTGTTCCTATCATCCTCCCATGTCCTCTTCCACTGTTCCTATCATCCTCCCTGTCCTCTTCCACTGTTCCTATCATCCTCCCTGTCCTCTTCCACTGTTCCTATCATCCTCCCTGTCCTCTTCCACTGTTCCTATCATCCTCCCATGTCCTCTTCCACTGTTCCTATCATCCTCCCTGTCCTCTTCCACTGTTCCTATCATCCTCCCTGTCCTCTTCCACTGTTCCTATCATCCTCCCTGTCCTCTTCCACTGTTCCTATCATCCTCCCTGTCCTCTTCCACTGTTCCTATCATCCTCCCTGTCCTCTTCACTGTTCCTATCATCCTCCCATGTCCTCTTCCACTGTTCCTATCATCCTCCCATGTCCTCTTCCACTGTTCCTATCATCCTCCCTGTCCTCTTCACTGTTCCTATCATCCTCCCTGTCCTCTTCCACTGTTCCTATCATCCTCCCTGTCCTCTTCCACTGTTCCTATCATCCTCCCTGTCCTCTTCACTGTTCCTATCATCCTCCCTGTCCTCTTCCACTGTTCCTATCATCCTCCCTGTCCTCTTCACTGTTCCTATCATCCTCCCTGTCCTCTTCACTGTTCCTATCATCCTCCCATGTCCTCTTCCACTGTTCCTATCATCCTCCCTGTCCTCTTCACTGTTCCTATCATCCTCCCATGTCCTCTTCCACTGTTCCTATCATCCTCCCTGTCCTCTTCACTGTTCCTATCATCCTCCCTGTCCTCTTCACTGTTCCTATCATCCTCCCTGTCCTCTTCCACTGTTCCTATCATCCTCCCTGTCCTCTTCACTGTTCCTATCATCCTCCCATGTCCTCTTCCACTGTTCCTATCATCCTCCCTGTCCTCTTCACTGTTCCTATCATCCTCCCTGTCCTCTTCACTGTTCCTATCATCCTCCCTGTCCTCTTCACTGTTCCTATCATCCTCCCATGTCCTCTTCACTGTTCCTATCATCCTCCCTGTCCTCTTCCACTGTTCCTATCATCCTCCCATGTCCTCTTCACTGTTCCTATCATCCTCCATGTCCTCTTCACTGTTCCTATCATCCTCCCTGTCCTCTTCACTGTTCCTATCATCCTCCCATGTCCTCTTCACTGTTCCTATCATCCTCCCATGTCCTCTTCACTGTTCCTATCATCCTCCCATGTCCTCTTCCACTGTTCCTATCATCCTCCCTGTCCTCTTCACTGTTCCTATCATCCTCCCATGTCCTCTTCACTGTTCCTATCATCCTCCCTGTCCTCTTCCACTGTTCCTATCATCCTCCCTGTCCTCTTCACTGTTCCTATCATCCTCCCATGTCCTCTTCACTGTTCCTATCATCCTCCATGTCCTCTCCACTGTTCCTATCATCCTCCCTGTCCTCTTCACTGTTCCTATCATCCTCCCATGTCCTCTTCACTGTTCCTATCATCCTCCATGTCCTCTTCCACTGTTCCTATCATCCTCCCATGTCCTCTTCACTGTTCCTATCATCCTCCCTGTCCTCTCCACTGTTCCTATCATCCTCCCTGTCCTCTCCACTGTTCCTATCATCCTCCCTGTCCTCTTCACTGTTCCTATCATCCTCCCATGTCCTCTTCACTGTTCCTATCATCCTCCCATGTCCTCTTCCACTGTTCCTATCATCCTCCCTGTCCTCTTCACTGTTCCTATCATCCTCCATGTCCTCTTCCACTGTTCCTATCATCCTCCCTGTCCTCTTCACTGTTCCTATCATCCTCCATGTCCTCTTCCACTGTTCCTATCATCCTCCCTGTCCTCTTCCACTGTTCCTATCATCTTCCCATGTCCTCTTCCACTGTTCCTATCATCCTCCCATGTCCTCTTCACTGTTCCTATCATCCTCCCTGTCCTCTTCACTGTTCCCATCATCCTCCCTGTCCTCTTCACTGTTCCCATCATCCTCCCTGTCCTCTTCACTGTTCCTATCATCCTCCCATGTCCTCTTCCACTGTTCCTATCATCTTCCCATGTCCTCTTCCACTGTTCCTATCATCCTCCCATGTCCTCTTCACTGTTCCCATCATCCTCCCTGTCCTCTTCCACTGTTCCTATCATCCTCCCTTCATCGGTCGCTCTCTAATGGATCAGAACCTAGTTAAATAATGGAATGGGCTCCGCTGTGTTCCCGTTTCCACACAGGGGAAACAGAGGTGCTTCACCGTCTGAAGCAGGATAGGATGGCAAAAAACAGGCTATGAAACATGCAC
This sequence comes from Protomyctophum parallelum, assembly GCF_964188405.1. Taxonomy (NCBI): domain Eukaryota; kingdom Metazoa; phylum Chordata; class Actinopteri; order Myctophiformes; family Myctophidae; genus Protomyctophum; species Protomyctophum parallelum. The sequence continues at coordinate 23,898,805 of NC_139707.1, read as the reverse complement.
ACACTCTAATGTTGTACATTGCATGCACAGACATGGGTTGATGCACACAAAGTATTTTGCAAGCCATTGTCGCGCATCGAAAATAGCTGATCTCCAAGCTCATGGACACCAATGTGAGCTGGTATAGTGTGCTATTTGGCCAAGTGTTAATAAGGCATGTACAGTACACACATGCATGAACATTCTGTACATGGGCGGCGGACACATGCATGCACAGGCACATGCATACACATACAGTAGCCATGTGTACTGTGCATGCACATGCACCACTCCTAACTGTACAGTATGCTGCACCTGATCCCTTCTGTTTACATTTTGACAGCGAAAGGTTTGACTTATCTCCACAAATTTGACATATGTCACCCATCTCTCACTTCCGCCATATATCTGTAGGGCAGATGCTGTGTGTGTGTGTGTGTGTGTGTGTGTGTGTGTGTGTGTGTGTGTGTGTGTGTGTGTGTGTGTGTGTGTGTGTGTGTGTGTGTGTGTGTGTGTGTGTGTGTGTGTGTGTGTGTGTGTGTGTGTGTGTGTGTGTGTGTGTGTGGGGTAGCACATGTGCTGTACTGTCTGTCTGGATGTGTTTGAACATGTGTGCGTGCGTGTGTGTGTGTGTGCGTGCATGTGCCAGTGTACGTGCGTGACTGCATGTGTGCGCACACCTGCATGTGTATGCGCCCTGTATGCACATTTGTGCATGCATGCTTTTGTGCCTGCGTGTGCGTGTGTGTCGGTGCGTGCGTGCATGCACGTGCCAGTGTGCGTGCATGTGTGCGCGTGCGTCTGTGTGCGTGCATGCTTGGTGATAGGGGCGGCAGTGGCAGCAGCATCTGTCAGTACTCTGGGTGGCCTGGTGTTCCTGTTGGTAATTGGATCTTAAAGTTTAGAACTGGCGATGACAGATGAACACACTAACACACACACACACACAAAAACATGCGTGTGCGTGCCACATGCACTCACACACACACACACACACACACACCGCCTCCAGGGAAGGCATTGTTGCACAGGACGGACAAGGCTTACGGCGTGTGGGAGTCACATCCGCTGTGTGTGTGTGTGTGTGTGCGTGTGCGAGTGTGCATGGTGTTGCATTGCTGTAAAGTGCATAGGGAAGTCTCAGAATGTGGGCGGGAGACATCTTCTAATGGGACGTGTGTGTGTGTGTGTGTGTTTTTTAGTTGTGTATAAGCCAGGAGTTGTCATACATCTCAAGCATAACTTAAAATGCCACTCTGCATGTGGGTGGGCAGTGCTTGGGGTCATTACTCAAATGGCAAAAGGTGAATGATGGGCCTACTGTAACTGTACTTGTTTAGGTGATTCATGTAACCTGAGATGGGTATCCGTGACAAACGAACGGCCACAGAGACCAGGAGGCCACCTGGTCTTATTTGGTGATGGACCAAGGTTTCTTGAGTCTGCCATGAGTCATTCAGAGCACAGCTTGTAGGTTCAAACATCGTGGGACTGACAGTAATTTCGAAGAATGAACACAAGCAAAAGTGTTGTGTCGAATGCTGCGCGCTGCATCAAAGATTGTCTTCGGCAGTGTATGTGTGCGTCGTCCTTTTGAAATGAACCACTGAAGCCTGATTCATGCTCATGCTGATTCATCGGTGTCGCGTGGCAAAAATGACAGATCTACGAGAACTCCTTCTGAGTTTGTGGATCAGCTATTTCCAAAACGGATCAGGTTGTAAGTGTTTAAACTTGCAGATGATTAAATCTTTCTCAATTGTTTTCCCTTCTCCCCCCTCTATCTACCTCTTTCTTTCCTACCGACTCTCCACACCCTCCACCATCTCTCTCTGTGTGTGTGTCTCTCTCTCTCTCTCTCTCTCTCTCTCTCTCTCTCCTCTGTGGGGTTAGGTGGTGCTGGACCACATGAGGAGGAAGTGCAAGTGCCACGGGACGTCGGGGAGCTGTCAGCTGAAGACCTGCTGGCGCGTCACGCCGGAGTTCCGCGTGGTCGGCTCGCTCCTCAAAGAGCGCTTCCACATCGCCACGCTCATCAGGGCTCACAACCGCAACACCGGCCAGCTCGACCACTCCCACCACCACAACAACCACCACAACAACCACCACAACAGCCACAACCACCACCATAACCACCATCACCGCCACCACCACCAGAACAACGACCACCACCACCACAACAACCACCACACGCACCACCACCGCCGGCGGCCCAGCAGCAGCGAGCTGGTGTACTTCGAGAAGTCGCCCGACTTCTGCGAGCGCGAGCTGGGCTCGGACTCGGCGGGCACGCAGGGCCGCATCTGCAACAAGACGAGCCCCGGCATGGACAACTGCGAGAGCCTGTGCTGCGGGCGGGGCCACAACATCCTGCAGCAGACGCGGAGCGAGCGCTGCAACTGCAAGTTCCACTGGTGCTGCTATGTGGTCTGCGAAGAGTGCAGGATAACGGAGTGGGTCAGCGTCTGTAAATGAAGAAACACATCAGATATAAGACTGGACTGTACATGATAAAGAAAAGAATAAATATAGACAGCTGTATTGTGATTTTTTTTTTATGTGGGGAATGACTGAACTAATGTACCCCATAACCTTTCCTCTCTTTTTTTTGCAATGGACTGCTATTTTCTGTTGGTTGAACAGAAGAGCAAGTGCTGAGGTTGGACCACTAGAGCCAGATATTATGTGCACGTTGGTAGAGAACCTTTGCACACGCAGCATGCATAAGAAACCCATCAAGTCAAGAGTGTGTTGGCATCCTGCCTCCTCTCAAGGTAAAGAGTCGACAGATTCTAAGCTCCGGTTAGCTTACGAACTATGGTTCTAGACACAGAGCCATCACAGATTGGTGATGAATAACCATAAATATAAAAAACAACAAAACAAAAAAAAACAGAGCGTATTGCTCCAGAGCACACTATTAACGCGAGGAAGAGATGACACAGCATACTCTCACCTACACCCTGCTTTGCATAGTTTAAATACAAAGTGAGAGGAAGTTGAACGATTGAAGTCGAACAGGTTCGGACAATTACCCTGAATTATAACAAACTCAAAAGATGTTTTTGCGTAGGACTGGAGATGTTTTGCGATTCAAGTTCAATTGACCCCTCTAGCTGCATGCCACGCTTTCAAGTTGAAAGGTCAGAGTGTGGGGAGTCTGGGGACAGTGAAGCATACCTGGAGCAGTTAGCATTTCAGTGCCTTGCTCAGGGGCACTTTGGCTGTTTTGTGGTTACTATAAATGGAAGACCAACTACCAGTCACATTGTACATGCTTTTTTTTTTTTTTTGATGGACCGCCTGGCTTCAGGTGTCTTGAAGGCCAAACTGCGACTCGGTATGACCTACGTTATCAGTGGACATTGTGTGTTATTTATGCGTATCCCTGTCAGTAACAAACTATGATGAAAAGCCAGAAAACCACAGACTGGACTACCTTCACGAAGTCCATGTCATGTTTCCTGACACAGACGGCACTAAAGCGTTAACCATTTAAACCCTAAACTTGGTTGACCGCAGTCCCTCCGGACTACCCGTGACTTTTCCGCTTTCGCTCCACATTCGATATCTTTGCTGAAAATTGTTGATCTACAAGCTCACAATGCATTATGAGCTTATATAGATTGGGATATTTTCTGATTTTTTTTCCCCCCCGGAATACAGATGCTGGGGGTTTGAGTGGTTAACCGTCTTCCTGCCATTGCCGAAGCCCTTCGGCAATCAAAGCCTCAATTTGATAATACACCTTGCTGCCATTGCCGTAGCCCTTCGGCAATTATACTTTTATAGTGCATATGATCGATCACGCCATAATGCTACTCACGTTAGCCGGTTAGCTAGCAGTGTTGTTAGCACTGCACTGGCTCGTTCAGATTAGATCGCGGTCGCCATAAGAATCCATTCTATCCGTTTCTTTCAATCGCCTGTATCTCCTATTCCTTGTCCCAGATGGCATTTTTGGTCAAAACAGCGTTTCTTTGACGGCACAGAGCCGACGTTGTGGAGTGCTATATGTACCGGCATTGATTCGATTATGTAAACAAAGGTTGTCTTGGCAACGTAAAGCTGGCAGGGATAAGCTCACTTCCGGTTGAGGCAAAATGTGGCTTTTCAAAATAAGAGCTCAAATTAAAAAAATGCTGGCATGAATTAGGTCCTAATTTCTCAATAAATGGCAGCAGTAAAAGGGTTAAGAAGCGTCAAAAGTGTCGTGCAGTAGCTATGGTGAAGCTCAGCTGAGTGACTGCAGTATAAACATTAATGAAAAGGCAAGACTTTCAGAGAGTCAGTGCTGCTGGTTTTGATCCCCCTCTCCCCCCTGTGGACGTGCCAATGGACATCACATTAAAACCACCTTCCAACCTGTGTCTCAATTTTGGGCATGTATTTATAAGCAATTTAGGTCATCTCCAAGCTCAGAACGCGCTCCGGCGATGTGACACGTTTTCAGCTTGTGGATCGTCTCTTTTCTTCTCACGACATTTTTAAAGCATCTTAAGTGAAGCACTACCCTATCAAAAACTTTACAGTTGTTTAAAAACCACTGTTAGAATAGTTTGTACAGCTGTTTTGATGTGATTAACCCCCCCCCCCCCCCCCCCACCCTCCTCAAAACACAGTACACACACACACACACACACACACACACACACACACACACACACACACACACACACACACACACACACACACACACACACGTCTGTTGACATTGTGTGTTGTCTCTTTTTGGCCAAATCCATTGTCTGTGTTGTGTGGTGCATTCTGTAGCCTAATGTAATGAGAGAAATGTCAAGAACATTATCTGAGACCTTGGTTCTCAGTTTAAGAAAATGTAATTGGTTTCATCATCAATATGGCCGTAGTGGCCTTGTGCATACTGTACAAACCCAATTTATTTAAATGTATATATATCTATATAGATATATATAATGACGCACGCACGCACGCACGCACACACGCACAAGTGTCTCAGGAAAACTGAGTGCAATGAACAGGCTTTTCGCACTATAAACATGCTAAACTGTCATCAATCAAAGTTGTGCGTGTGCGTCTGTGCGTGCGTGCACATGCGTGCACCTGCAGCCCTGTAAGCTTCTAGTCATATCTACATCATATCACATGCTTCACACCTTTGATGTGTGCATATCATGTCAGATGAGGAGCATGGGATGGGACATTTTCATTAGAGCCCGACCGATAGGCCTACCGATAGACCAGCGATTACCGAAGTTTAGTCAAAAAGTAAATAAAACTTTCTAAACTTGCATTTGAATAACATTTCGATTTGAGAACATTTTACTTATCAAGAAAAATAAACACGTTCAACTTAATCTAAAGATTTTCCAGCTGCAAGATGCATGTGACATTCTAGATCTGTTATTTTATGCCTATATAATAACATGCCAAAAATAGGAACAACAGGTTGAGAGTGGTAGAAAAAACTGAAAGAAATGACTCATAGACTGCATAATTGCTATACTGATGGCATGCCGTCGTCAATAATAGTAAAATTATCCAGTATAATGGTCTGCTCAATATATCATTCTGGCTCTAATTTTCATGTCAAGCTCAAGGTCTGCAGTACATGATGAAGTGGATATAGATGTCTACCCATGCACATTTTATCTTAAGACTGTTCTGTTTAATTTATTTAAAGCAAATGCTTCTCTGTGTTGAAAAGAAAACAAACCTGAAATTATGTCTGGTTTTCTGGCACAAATTATTTTCGATGCAGATTAGTAGTTTGCACATTGCAGCAATTGTCTTCAGGAGAACTTTGGGGGATATCAGCCATATGCATTTTGTCCAATGTATGTATGTATGTATAGATGTATATGTATGTATGTCTTTTTTATGTTTTAATATGGCTATCTAAGTTATTTTATTTTTGTGGATAACTTAATATTTGTAAAACAATAAAGAAAGATCATAATATTGAAAGGGACCTAATGTGACTAAATAATAAATTACATGAAAGCAGCTCATTTGGTAAAGAGAAATAAATAGTTCGTCTTCATTTTTTCACAGCTCGTTAACATGGGAAATATGAACCTTGGTTTTGTGTAACCTACTGTGCTAGACCATAAAGAAACACTAGCAGCATGTGTTTAAGAAATGATTCTTCTACACCAGGGGTTTTCAACAGGTGGTCCGTGGACCACTGGTGGTCCGTGGAGGTATTGCATGTGGTCCCTGACCATGCATTTAGTAATGTAGAAAAGTGAAGATTTTGTATTTTCTTCCACGGAACAGTGCACAGACGTTTAGTGCGTCAATGTTATCAGAATTACTGGGAAGTCTGAGGTTAAGAAATTCCACAGAAAAGGCAGTTAGAATCTCAAGAAGGGTGAAGTGTACCAGCTTGCCTGATTGAGTCATCATTAGGAAATGTGCCCATATAATCCCATTACATACAACACAACAGTGGTCCCCAGGTTGATCCTTAGTCAAGGTGGTGGTCCCTGGTTCACAATCAGTTG